>NC_056749.1:134276880-134644380 GCF_019279795.1 Protopterus annectens
AGTTGAGACTGATTGTTTTCAATGAAAAATTTTCTTGGAGAATATGAAAAAAAGAAAGACTGTAACCCATGGAATCTTTGTGATAAAAGGATTTAACAGGAAAACAAAAAAGAAAATATATGCAATTTTGAATAGAAGTTGAAAGAGAGACTTTGAAAGGACATTTGAAAATTTTATTTAAAGTACTGGACATGGGAAAGTTTATGACAAAAGGGGTTTATGGATTGGTAGCTAGGATTGTGATATTGTGTTAAAAATAGAAAGAGAAAAAATATAAATATACCAAGCATGATAAATGTGGAGGGAATGGGGGTGTTGTAGGCAACCCAGAACTTTTTTTTGGAAAAGGACATTTGATAAGTAACTGTGACAAAAGCAAATGTTAGAGTTGTAGGGAAGTGGGGCATAATGCAAAAAATGTGAATTGACTTGTTATAAATGTAATAAAACTGGACATTTATGGATGGATTACAAAAATGAACATGAGTAAGTAAAACGAAAATGAAGAAAAAATAGAAATAGTGGAAATAGAGGAAAAATTAGATGAGAAAAAATAATTAAGGGGACATAAAATAAGTTTCTGAAGTAAGTGATGAAAGAAATTGGGAGGTAGTAAAAGGAAAAAAAATAATTCTGTTTGTAAAAGGGTTAAATACATAAAATTTAAAGGGATAAGTGAAAAAGCAAATAAGAAAGGAAATGGATGAAAAAAATATATGCAGCTAATGATTGGGGGTTGGTATAATGGTTAAGGTGTTTGACTCACAGGCACAGGTTTTAGTGTTTGATTTTCACCTTTTGGAGGAAGGTTGACTTGGCTTAGAATGGCTGATTTAGAAAGCTAGCCTAGTAATTAGTTATGAACTTGTGAAACCATGAATCCAAGGAAAAGGGAAATTAAAATTTTACAGTACTTTTTGTAAATGTGAATATTGTTAAGAATATAGTAAGACAAATTAGGACTTTGGAGTGGTTAATACATGTGATACAGATATAATTATATTAGAAGACACAATTTTTAACAAATGAAAGATGACAAAAAGAGAAACAATGGGGAGGAAAGATGATCTGTAATTTGGGAAATGAGAGATGTTCTGGAATAGCTGTATTCTTTAAGGTATACATTAAAGGTATTAAATGTAACTTTAGAAACAGTGGGAAGATTAGCCATTGTAGATTTAATAATATAATATGCTTATACTAATTGTAAAGAAAGGGAAAGCTTATTTCATCACATTTTAGACTAAATTTGAATATTATAATAACACTTTAATTGTGATAAATAGAAAGGAAATTATATAAGAAAAATGTTAATAGTTTTAAGATGTGGTAAGTTAAAACTTTGTGACAAAAATTCATGGACTTACAAAAAGGTATGTAGAGAATGAAATAGATTATTTTATAGTTTCAGAAGGTTTAATTATAGGAGAAGGGGAGGTAGCTGGAACAAGATTTTCTGATCATCTTGCAGTATAACTAGAGATAAAGGAAAATCAGGAATATATAACACAGGCAAAGGAATAAAAGGATAAATGAGAAAGCATGGAATGGAGAATGAAAGATCAGTTATGGAAAGAGCATATTACTATGAGAACATTTTATAAAATATGTCTGAATGGTGAATGATATTTAAGGAAAAAATAAATATTTTTTTGCAGTAGTAATATGATGTGAGAAAAGTAGAGGAAGGAAAATATCAAAGAACATGTAACATTGCATTGGAAGATTTAGAAAATAATTATAGAAAGTACTTTGACAATGAAAAAGAATTATATGAAAGAAATCAAGAAAAATACAAGAATTGTTATATAAGAAATGGCATTTTTTACAAGTAAAAAAGAGAAGTAGTATCAAGTTACTTAAGCAGATTAGTAAAGGAAGATGATAGTGTAATGAGAAAAATAAAAAAAATGTAAAAGGAGAAATAGAACTCGGGAAAAGATTATGAATAGTGTAGTAATATATGTACAAGACATGTTTAAAGAAAAAAGAAGGTAGTGAAAAAACATGGAAAGTAAAAAAAAATGTTAACAGAAAAAGAATAAAGATTGGAAAAGGAATTTTTTTTAAATGAGCTAAATAAAGTATTAGGACAAGCAAATATAGATTTGGCTTTAGGTCCAGATGGAGTAGGGTATGAAATCTGTAAAAATTTAAGGGATTTCATTTTACAGATTTTGGATGGATGTTTTATTGAAGGTTTTTTGAATCTAAAAATGGAAAATATGGAAGATAGTATATGTAGTATAAAGGTAAAGGGTTGAAACGAATTATTATAGTTAGAGAAATTGTGGATGATGATATGTATAGAAAAGAAGAAGGAAAAAGTCATGATAGGAGACCTAATTAAGGCATTTGACGCAATTGGACATGAAATATGTGTAATACTGAAAGAATATAATTAAGTGAGAAAGTTAGGAAATTGTGTGTCAACATGTTGTAGTAATAAAGTAAAAATAAAGCTGGTTAAGCCAAGAGGCGCATATGAAGCATGGTGTAAGGCAGTGATGCCCAGTGAATTGTATACTATGTGTATTAGTTATGAAAGTGATAGTATGTGAAATAAATTACTAAATGAAGGAAATGGGGTATATAATGCCTGAAGGGTTAAGAATTCCAGTTATTTTAACATATGATGCAGTAATTGCAAAAAAAAAAAAATTGGGTAAAAGAAGTAATAATTTGCACAAGTGATTATCTAGAGGTCATACGGCTGGCTTTAAAAGTGATATAGTAAAGATAGGGGATATATATTTTGCGATGAATGAAGTTTCTGTGTTGGGTATAAAATGTGGGAATAAAGATGTAAGTAGAAGTCAATGGGGGAAAAACAAAATATATAAAACAAACCTGTCTTTATGGGAAAACATATAATTTATCATTCAGAAAAAAGACTTATTTGATAAATTCAGTATTGATGGGGAAAATAGCATACTTAGCAAGTGTATTTATGTTGCCAGCAATATTTGAAAAGGAATTATTGCAGGTTCTTTTCTCACTTACATGAGGTTCTAGATTAAACCCAATAAAAGTAGGTGTTTTGTATATTAATAAAAAAGAAGGAAGTTTAGGGTTAATTAACCTAGTGATGTATGCTGCTTCATTAAATTTGTACAAAGTGTTAAAGTGGTTAAATGAACAAGATGAGCTATTAGTAGTAAAATTGTATACATTTAAGTATGATAAATTTTAAGGTATGGTAAAAAAAATTAAAGGAGAAAAAAGTGTATAAATGAAGAAATAAAATGTTACCAAAAAAAATATTTTTGCGAAAAATAAAAATTGATGATCTAGGAAAAATATAGAAAAGTATGGTATATGGTTGTAATGATAAAACATTACTATGTAAAACCATGGGGAAATCTAACAGATGAAAAAAAATAAAGCTATAAAAATAAAGCAAGTTGTGTAATCAGAAAGTAGAATGTCAAGATTTTTATGGAGATTAATAATAGATGAATTGCCAGTAAAGGAAATATGCCATATAAAAAAAGTGATAGAATATGTTTACATTATCAACAAGAAGAAACAACTATGGAACATGTGTTTGAAATGTAAAAGAGTAAAAAAGGCATGAGGAAGATGGGTCTATATCATTTTGTTGAATAATCTATTGAATGAATGACTGTTCGTCTAACCCACTTAAGCGAAATGTCATTTTAGTGAATGACTGTTTCAGCGAAGTTTTTCACAGGGGATAAAATGCTAGTGGGCCAGCTACTGACGCTAACAAACACAATACATTTTCAAACTCAGCCCCCAACTAAATATTACCAACTCCGAGATCACAGTACAGTTGGGAAAGGGGCAAATTCCCAATGATGGCCACCTTTCCCTGTGAAAAAAATCACTGAAACGATTGTTTGCTAAAATGACATTTCACTTAAGTGAGTTCAACAAATAGTCATTCGCTGAATAGTGTCTTTGATAAGGTGATATAATCCTGTGGAAAACTATGTAAAGAAGACTTTTTTGAAGATATAAAAGAAATTAATAAAATAAGCATAGATATGATTAAGTATGGATATTATAATAATAGAAGTAAAGAATACGTTAAAAGAATTGATAAAAAGTTATTTTATGTTATGTGGGTTATATGGAATAAAATAATAAATGAAGTTATGTATAATAAACAAATACTGGAGAAGCAAAAAACAAACCAAAATGAAAACAAAAATGCAGAAAGGTAGCAGTCTGGCGATACAAATCCACAAAATGTGAAGAGGTTTGAACGCAAAATTAGTTTAATAAAGTAGCGTTTTCGCTGCTTGAAAAATCCGCAGCTTCTTCAGAAAAACTTAAAAACAAGCAGTGAGCGCTTTTAGTAACTTTTTAGTATGAGTGTGTTGTCATGAGGTTCTCAACAGGAAGTGATGTAATTTTAACACTTCCTGTAAACCTTTTTAAAAAAAAGTTTCACTGCTTACCTTTCTGCATTTTTGTTTTCATTTAAGTTATGTATAATGGTAAATGTATTTTATCAACAATATTAAGTAAAATCAGATGGTGGTTATGGAAAAAGGAGTGGGGGGGGGGTCTAGTAAGCATGAAATGTCAGCAGGACTGTAAATGAAATTCTGAATATGTGTAAACAAATCTGTATATCTGTATATTTTTACATTTGTAAATATGCAAATATTTTGTATATAAGAGACCTTTTTGTATATAAATAAAAGACACCTATTATTTTCGATAGGTTCCATGGGATATTTTACATCCACCTCAGCTGCCACCAACTCAGACAGATGAAGCCGTGGTTTAACATCTCATTTGAAGAATGACACACTCAGGGGTGCAGCACTCCCCTTATGCCACATTGCAGTATCAGCAATCCATCTACCTGGTGTGGGAATACACAGTATTGTGCGCCAAAGGTGGGGGTGCTACCTGTTGTGCCACTGACACTGCAGTATGTTACATGGTGTTGGCAAGATAGATAGTTTGATCTTATAGGTTCATGGGTTGGTACTAGGCTATTGGCCCTAGGACCTATACAAGTCTATCCATAACAATTCCCTGGATATTTCTTCCAACAGTATTTATTTCCCTGGACCCCTGTCTAGCAGGGCGACTGAAGTGATCCTCGTGGTGAATTTCCTATCTCCCATCCAATCGTCAAGGTTCCTTTTGTAGAGGGCCAAGGAGGCGCTCTGCTTGACATGTATGGGCAGTCTATTCCAGAGTATGGGAAGTCTCTTGGTCAGGAACCCATCCCTCCAGCATGTTTTATTCATTGTGATGACAGGGTTTAGATCCCTGGAGCGTGTGGCTCTGAGAGATTGGGATTTCTTTAAGTGTATCATGTCCAACAGCTCAGGGTTTGACATGGCCTTGTATGTTAAGCAGAGATCGCCTCTGAGTAGACGATATGCCACAGAGTATTATTTTGTTATTGTATTAGTATTATGTTGAACATTCTGGCTGCTGGGCAGTTAAGACTAGTATCATATTGTTGTGTATGGTCAGTCAAACTGCCCCAGTGGAGGGTTCTCCTTACAACGAGCTACTTCGACTAGCTTCTGATCATAGTCCATTGATGCCCAGTGTTGTCCTTTTGCACTGTAATTCTTGCATGAGCTTGTGCAGACAGTGGTGGTTGTGTTTCTGCCTCACTTCAAAGAGCCTTTCAAGATCTGGAGCGTCTTGAGGCTACTGTGTCTGAAGCAGACATGGTTAATTAGACACCACCCCATCTATATCCCCTCTAGATTACTCTCATTGGAAAATTCTCTCTTTTTGATGAGAATCGATTTGGAGTGACCTGCTGCCCCTAACCCATTCCTCCAGAAAGACCTTGAAGAAATTTTGGGAAGAAGCTTGAAAAGGTAGTTATCCTCCATCCACTGGTGCTTGATTTTACCTCTTTGCCTCCCCACCCCTTCTAAGAAATCTTATGCCCTTTAAAAGCCACCACCAGAGTGGGCAAATACCTCACTAAGCATCTGACTGGTGACTTCTGTGTGATTTCTTTGCCCAGCATAAGTCCCACAAACTGCAACATTTCACCACCTTAGTGCTGAACTAAGGGTCAAGAGCTTTGCACAGTTATGACAAGGGTGTATGTCCATTCCTTGCTGGAGATTAGGTTGCTGAACTATTTGTCTCCTGTCCCTTTTCATGGCACCTCATGATAAAGAAGCAGGATAACCTAGACTGTTGTCTTGATTCTAGGTCCAAGGAATATCTTCATGAAAACCATATTCATGGCCTCCACAGTGAGTTACTATTTTCCAGTCTAATTTATTCTGTACTGATAGTTTGGTTAGGAGTGCAGGCTCAGGGGTGTGCTTGCACAGGATGGTATGCCTAAGTCTGCCTCCATTAAAGAAGAGCTCAGATGGAACTTGATGCCCATTTTTAAGGATACACTTTTCAGCTAGCCTACCCAAGACCTGACCAATGACCTCCTGCAGAGGAATGCAAGTCTCAAGTCTTTGCAGGACCTTTATGTCCATCCCAGACATTTCTACCCTTTCCTTTTCTTTGTTATAGTCGAGCAACCCTTAAAGAAGAAGAGATATTTTTGGTGTCTCAGAAAGAATCCCATTGTCGTACTTGTTTTGGTTCCCGTTAAGTTGTCCATTTTGTTGATTTATTTATTTGTTTGTCTTTGTTTAGCAGGAAAGTCCAACTGGGTAATGCCTATTTTCAGCGGAGACTCGGGGAGAAAAACTCCATTTGCTTACATTGCATTATACTAAATTTCAGTCATACACAGAATAATTATATTCCTATTTACATTTATACACAAACAGTAGTCACATTTATATATTCCAGATTTTACAGAGGTGGAAGTTATTAAAGAGAAGGCATGCATGCAACTTAGTGGATTGTACAGGCAGCAGTTATGTATAAACATTGTTTTGTCATTTCAGTAAGAGGTTGAGAGTATTTTGTTTAAGGAGAGTATTTGGAGAGTATCATACAGTGAACACAAAGTTCTAACCCTGTGGATGAGCACGTACAGGACCAGGATTGGTTAAGATGTTGTTAAGCAGTGGTTTAAAACTACTGAGCTTGTTGGAGAGTTTTATTTGCATGGGATACTATTCCAGAGTTTAGCAATGTATTAGGAGTAGAGCATGTCTCCTGCAACATTATTTGACTTATTTGTAAGTAATAAGAATTTTTTTAGTAGAACAGAGGTCACTTGCTGGACAGTATGATAGTAATGAGTTTTGTAGTGTAGGGCATTTTTCTGGATGATGACTGAGTTTATGTGCTGTAGTTAGTTGTGAATATGTTAGAAAGTTGCGCAGTTTAAGCCAGTTTAATTGCTTTTAAGCTATGACAAGGGTGAGTCCTATGAGGGAGACCAGTGGCAAATTTAGCTATTTTTTTGTAGCAGGAGGCAAGTTTCTTTCTTTGAATATTGTTTTAAGTTTGTTAGGATAGGAGTGGTGTATAAGACAGTCGGCAGGCAGAAGGTGGTGGCTAGAGTTTTTCTTGCAGTATCTGTAAGGAATCCATTGATACTATAAAGGGAGCTTAGTTTCTAGAGTGCAGTATATGGTGGTCATATTTGACATTGTCATCTATTGTAATGCCTAGAAGTTTACTGCAAGTTACAGTTTCAGTAACAGTATTATTTGCTGACTTTATGGTAAAAGATTTCTTTTGATTTTGGCATTTTTTTTGAGGTGAAAATCATTAGCTTAGTTTTCTTGCAGTTGAGTAGGAGGTTTGATTCTCTGAGCCAGGTTTCTACAGAGGAGAAAGATTTTGAGGTAATGTCTTGGAGCCTATTTATTGTTGAGGCTGCACATATTAATATTGAGTCATTTGTGTACTGAATTAAACTAGTATGATGAGTGGAGGTTATTAATATATTAAATAGTAGAGGACCCAGGATTGAGCCCTGACAGACGCCTGTTGTAACTGGTTGAAAGGATGAGTAGGTTTATTGCCATTTAGCAGCTTGTTGCCTTCCAGATAGGTAACTGAGGAACCACAACAAGCAGTATTGTGAAAGTCCTATTGAGGAAACTCGAACGAGCAGTTGCTGGGGTGAGACCGTATCAAATGCCTTTGACAAGTCTAAGAACATGGTGGACACAAGCAGACCATCGTTTCTATGTTGGTTTATTATATTGGCAAAATGTAGTAGAGCTGTAGTGGTGCTGTGCTGGGGCCTAAAGCCATGTTGTGTTTCTGATTGCAGGTTATTTGAAGTTAGGTATTGCATCAGCTGCATATGGATGCATTTCTGTAATATTTTGGAGAGGGGGAAGAGAGTCACTATTGGTCTGTAGTTATTAAACTCTGTGGAGGTCCAGTGATATGATGTAGGATTTTTTCCACAGTGCGATGCATCTTTCTGATATGGACCTTTTGATAAGTATGCACACAGGGAAGGCTATGACTTTCGCAGCCATTTTTAGGTAGTCTGATGGCAGTTGGTCTACAGCTACAGAAGTAGTTTTTAGTTTAAGGAGCACCTTATTAGTGAGGTAGGTATTGGACTAAAATTGAAGAGCTGTGGGTGGTTTCGAACAGTGGTAGAGAGAGGGAGGCAAATGTGTTAGTGTGTAAAACAGGTAATATTGATTGTATAAAGTAGGAATTAAACTGTGTGGGGATAGAATCTGTTGTATCGTTTGTTTTTGGAGACAGACTGCTGGTCTTGCCAGGGTTGAGTAGTTTATTCAGTGATGACCAAAAAAGTTTTGTGTTATTTATATGTTTGTCTTGTAGGTTGGTGTAGTATGTTTGCTTATTTTATTTGACATGGAGTTTTGCAAGGTTGCTAAGATGTCTAAATTGCTGGAAGGTATTTTGAGTTCTATTTTTATACCCGTTTTCCAGGCTTTTTCCCCTTTTGGTCATGATGTTTTTTTTGTTTCCTTTGTCAGCCACGATGCAGGGTTGGACTTGAATTTTTCTTTATTACGTACTGGTGCTAGGTTATTTAAGGTCTGTAAGAGTACTTTATTAAAGTGTTCTACAGCAGTATCTAGCAGCACTGTTCTAAGTATGTTCCAGTAGTATTTTGTTAGTGTTTCATTGAAAATATATTTGTTGAAATTGATTGTATTCCATATTTGATTATAGGTAATATGTTTATCTAAGTCATGGTGAGTTCTAATAGCATATGTTCCCAAGACATGAGTCTGGAGTGTTTCTCCTCGGGCCTCCACTGAAAGTGGGCTCTCTCCCAGTCGGACTTTACCTGGTAACAAATGTTAAATAAATAAGTAAATAAATATTGTTATGTGGTTACTTGTGCTATCTGAGAGACGGCTTACTTTTGTCAGTTTGTTTGTTTGCAAGAATCCAATCTAATGTTGAGTGTCTCCCTGAAGTATTATTGATTCTAGGAGGTGTGGTTATTAATTGTCTGAAGCTGTACAAGTTTATGGCTTCATTAGGGGTAGAGGGATTTATGAGTTGCCAGTCTATATTTGTCTACAAGTATATAGTATGGTTAATTTGTTGGAATATCCAATACAGGATGCTTTTAGCAGTATCAGCGTTATTCCCTGGTGGCATATAAATTGCTAATAAAACGAAATGTGCCCAATCCAGCTCGCACAAGGTTCAAAAGCTGAGATCTGATGAAGTCTCTTTATTGGACAAAAGTGCTCATCTTTGTGGGGTTTTTTATATTAATAAACTCTCAGCTTTTGAACCTTGTGCAAGTTGGATTGGGCATATATCATTTCATTGGTTTTGTGGTTACCTACACAATTTTTTTTGGTAAATAAATTGCTGTTAAACATATAGTTTTCCTATTGTTGATTTTTTTCGGAGTGTAATTAATAGTTCAGCATTGTTAAATTTGGGTATTTGCTGTGGAAGTAAGGTAATAGTTAGGGTATTTTTGTAGATGATTGCTACACCTCCTGCACTCTTGTTTTGCCTGCCATGCCTGATTTTTGTGGTGACCAGAAACAGTACTAAGACTACTTGTGGATTGTTTTTCTGCAAGTTTGTCACTGCTTGGAGAGCTAACACAGGGGGGCCACTGGGGTCTAAATGGGTCACCTTTGGATATGTTCTGGAGCTCATAAGCATTCCTGCAGAAAGGCACCCTCTAGCTGATCAGTCCATGTCAGTGAAGTTCTTTGGAGAGGCCCAGATTCTGCTGCTAAAAGGGACTGCAAATATTTTTTAATTGTAGAAGGAATGTCAGGGTTTTACTTTCAGTTCTTCTTTATTCTAAATGGGGGCAGAAGAGTTGCTCCTCTTTCTAGACGATGTTGTTTTCATACCTGATGATGATGATGTGTATATTGTGCACCAGCGGATCTTCCTCTGGTGTTTGGACCTCTTTTACTAACCATGGAATGGTAGCCAGTGTCTACTGGTCTTTTGATGAGGCTTACTTTTTTGTAGCCAAACTCATGGGAAACCAAATCCATCACCAATTTTGATAAAGGATACTTCAGTTGCTGGCTAGTGGAATCCGCCTGGACTCCTTCTGTATTATGTTTGGAGTGTAGTCTTTCCTGGAGAAGGCTGTGCACATCAGATAGTTGTAACTCTGAGCAATACACCAAGCCAAGAGACCAAGGGCAAAGAACTGCTTTATGGGCTTCTGTTCATGTGGTCAGGCAGACAGTCCATTGTATTGTTCCTAAAGAAATAAGTGACATACTGTGCATATTTTTGTACACCTTCTATGCCATAGACACAGGCAGCCTTCTGCCAGCATTTGAGTTCTCTGGGGAAGTAGATGAACTGGTTGACACACTGAGCCTGTCCTGTTTTATAGCTCCATAGTCAGAAATCACACCTGGTCAGTGTCTTACAGAGCTCTGTCACTCTGCCTTGTCCCTTTGTCACCAGGCTTGATGCAACAGTGTAGCAATGTAGTGTCAATGGCTGCAGTCTCTCTTGCTCTGGTGAAAAAGAAATTTGTTTAGTCTTTCGTACAGTTCATATTGACTGTGTGCTCCAAGGACCGTTTTCAACCATGATCCAGGCACAGAAAGCACACTGTCAGTCTAATATAAGCAGCATAGTATTTATAGTTGATTTGTGAGACAAATAAAACTCTAAACAATGAGCAAAACAAGGACAAATTAGAGGATTTGGTCAGTACGTATCAATCCACAGTATTAAACGCACTGATCAATATTACAAAAGAAAAAAAAATGTTGAGATTTTAAATCATCTTGACAACTGTTTAATTAAGGTATCACAAGATAAGCATCGACAGGTCACAGAACTAGTGATGAAAATGCAGTTGGAAGAATAAAGATTGGATAACTGTAACCATTTTTTAAATACCTGTATTGAATTATCATCACTTTTGACATAGGCAAACTTACATTTATATAAAAGCATTCGAACCATATTAAAAAGTTTACATTTGCAAGCATTATACATCACATATATTGTTGTATATCATATATTGTAATTATCCACTGACTGCCTTCTCTTAAACCTCATTCCTTATCCAAACCATTTTCTGCATGAATTGTTCCAAAAATGTCCATTTTTTTAAAGAAAAAACACCTTTATCAAATTTTGACTTGACATATGCAAGCATACATTTATATAAATGAAAACAAACCATATTGACATATTTTAGTTGCAAATATTATACATCACTTACAATCTGTCTAGTCGTTGTCAGTCAAACAATCATTTATTTCCTACCTTCTTTTAAACCTCATTCCTCCTCCAAAACATTGTTCTGCATGTGTTGTTCCCATAATTTGCTTCTACCCTTTCCTAAAGCTCTCATTTCCAGTTGCTTTAACTCTGGTAGTATATTCACTACTTCTAGTACAGTTAGTTTAGACTTTGATTTCAGTTTTCTAGTAATTGCTTTTTTGGCAGCCACCATAATTAGACTCAGCACAGCCTTACTGTGTGTAGCCAATTCTAATTGTGTATCGTAGCTAAAAAAAATTATTTCCTTAGTCATACCAATTTGCTCACCCAGTATTTCTGACAGAGTAGTCTGCAGAGAATTTTCAAAGTCTGCCAACTCATTACATTCCCAAAAATATGTTCCTAATTGCCTCTTTCTTCCACTTCACACCTCCAGCATTTGCTATCTAACTGAGGAAAAATTCTTTGGAGTCTACTTGGGGTATAAAAATGCCTATGTAAACACTTCCAAGCAAAGATCCTAAATCTTCAATACTTTGTTGCATATTTGGGAGTCCTACATATATCCCCCACCACATTGTTTCTTTGTAAATTAATTATTCAATTTTTATTTCATCCCAATTCTTTCTAAACTCCTTTGATTGATTCTTATAGTGTCCTTCTGTTCTTATGTTGCAGTATTCATAACCTTTGGGTTAGCCTCCGCCTAGCGACCCGAACGTCCGGCCGCTATAAAAAAAGCTTTAGTCACTGCAAGGTATGTAGGATGTCTGATGTTGGCTTTAGGGTGCGTGGGCCATAAAATTGATATTTGCATGTCCTTTCCTCAGAAATTCTCTGACGCCAATCAAACGTCAGCTCATCCTGCCATCAGATCATGAGATTAAAAGATAAGTACCCCGTTGGGGCCTTTTTCTTGTTCTTTAGTTTGGTCATTGCATGCCTGCCCAGGTTCATGTAATCTAGAAAAGGAACGTCTAGTTGTGGACGACAGATCCCATATAAGGATGCCCATGACCTCTGTCTATTCTGTCTAAGGTCCAGCCATGTCCATAAGTCCTGCCCAATTTGTCTGACATTTGTCCCAAAGACTCTTTGCAGTCATCTGCATGCCCTTAATATGTGTCTAGAGAACCAATGCCTCAAACGTTTGACTGTTGTGATGGAAGGGCCGTCCGGCCATACCATCAAGCCACTGAAAAAGAAGGCAAAAGTCACCAGGCCTGAGGCTACTGCTGCACCTCTTCCACTCGATGTTCCCCCTGTGGCCAAGGTATGCCTGGAGGAACGTACAGAACCAGGCAAGGGTACTGTTTCAGAGGCTGCAAAACCAAGGTCTGAAAGCACGTCCATTGAGATTATGCAGACATTGTGCACTGACGAAGAGGGGGAATCTTGGCTTCCTTCCACCTTTAGTGAGGCTTCTGCATCTAGGCCTTCCTTAGGGCCTATGCTTTCCAGACCATTTCTTCTTTGAAAAAGAAACACAAAACCAAACATGTGACTTCACCTGCTGAGATATTGCCTGATTGGCAAGCTTTCTCTCAGTGTTTGTTTAATGCCTTTATGGCCCTTAGGCCTTCCATGGCTGTTCTTACCATAGAGGCCAAAGACTCATAAGATTCCTCTTGAGAGGATTCTCTGTCTTATGCTTCACAAATGCATTCCCCTCTAGGATATGCCTCCCCAGAGGGGGACTGTGCTGAGGTAGATAACCTTGGGGAGGACCTTACCTTTGGGGAAACCATCTTTTGGATGAGAGAGTTTTTCAAATGGGACTCAAATGGGAAGTCCAAAAGAGGTATTATGAACACCTACAAATGGATATCCCTTCACCTTATGCCATTCCACCAGTCCTACCAGCCTTCCTAGACGCCTTTTCTGCAGCTTCTAAAAATCCTGAATTCCAACCCCCTGCTCCTAGAAGGCCTGACAGATTTTATAAGGTCCCAGAAGGGGCATAATTTCTATTAAAAGGCCCTGTTGCAGATCCTGGTACCATTTCTGTCTCTGCAGACAAGCCCTCCAGACTGCTACCCTGTACCTTTGTCCTTCCTACTGTTAAGGACAGCTAAACTGTGGAGCGAATTGACAGGAAGGTTTACACCTCTGCCTGCTCCTAGAAGGCCTGACAGATTTTATAAGGTCCCAGAAGGGGCATAATTTCTATTAAAAGGCCCTGTTGCAGATCCTGGTACCATTTCTGTCTCTGCAGACAAACCCTCCAGACTGCTACCCTGTACCTTTGTCCTTCCTACTGTTAAGGACAGCAAAACTGTGGAGCGAATTGACAGGAAGGTTTACACCTCTGCCACTTTGGCATTTATGGCCATCATCTACCAGATACATTTGTCTAAGTACTCCCTGGCCCTTTTGACTCAGGCTTCAAAGCTCTTGGATGATCTCCCTGATTTGGCCACAAAGTCACGAATCTCTAACCTGAACTCCTTGTCCTCACAAGTGACAAGACACTTCATCAAATGCAGTTATGATGCTGCAGAGGCCTCATCCAGATCTGCAGCTTCTGCCTCAGTGCTCAGAAGGTACTCTTGATTGAGGCTCCAACCCCTACCTGACAATATTAGGGCTAAACTTCTAGATGCTTCCCTGGACAATAATGCCTTGTTTGTGCCCCAAGTATCAGAACTTTTCAAAACCATTCAACAGAAGGGTAAAGAACTACAGGATTTGAAACATTTGTTTGTGTCACCATTTCCCAAATTCCACAGAAATTATCTACTAAGACCCAGTTCATTAGAAAACATTCTGCTCCTCCTACAAGGGGCAAAAAGAGTTCCAGAAATCAGCAGCCACCTTCCAGGCTTGCCCAGACACCAACCCAGAAACCTCCATTTCAGGACAAGCACTCCTCCCCTCAAGATCCTATACCCCTTTCCCAGAGACTCTCACATTGTCTCCTTTTCTGGAAAAGCATTACCTCAGACAAGTGGGTCTTGTCAGTCATAGAAAAAGGTTACTGTCATGATTTGGAATCCCCACACAACATACTCGCACGTAAGGCAGGTGCAAAAGGCCAAAAGACCAGTTGAGAAAATCAAAATGAGGCCAGCACCAGAGAGTGAAAATAACCAAAGAATCAGACTGGTTCGGCCCCAAGGCCTTCTTCGGTGATGAAGGCCTTCGGGCCGAACCGGTCTGATTCTTTGGTTTTGCCATTATGTATTAAAATATATTATATATTTTCACTCTCTGGTGCTGGCCTCATTTGGATTTTCTCAATTACTTCATGATTTGGGCCATTCCTCCAGTCTTAAGAGGCATTCCACAGCCACCAAAGGACCAGCTGTCCCTATTCCAACCAGTCTTGGACAGACTCCTCTCTCAAGGGACTATCCAACCAGTCCCTGCATCAGAAAATGGAAGGGGCCTTTACTCCAGACTTTTCCTGGTCCCAAGAAAGGATGGCCCATGGAGACCCATCCTGGATCTCTCTCACCTCAACCTGTTTCTTCAAGTACCCACCTTTCGTATGCTCACGCTTCAGACTCTGTTTCTACTCATAATTCCTCAGGAATTTCTGGCCACCTTGGACATCAAAGATTTATTTATTTATTTTATTTATTTAACATTTGTTTACTGGGAAAGTCCAACTTAGAACAAAGACAATTTTCAGTGGAACAGGAGCACCCAGAGGAAATCCACAGGAATGTAGGGAAGGACATGCAGAATCCACACAGAAGGCACCCTATCCGCGAATCGAACCGGAGAATCTCTTACTGTAAGGCAACAATGCTACCACTGCATCACTTCGCCGGCTAAAGATGCCTACCTGCATATCCCCATCCGGCCCAAATACAGGAAGTACTTGCGCTTCTCTGTGGGTTCCTCACATTTTCATTTCTCTGCTTTACCCTTTGGACCATCTACTGCTCCAAGGGTTTTCCCCAAGTGGCAGCCTGTTGCAGGGTCATAGAGATACAGATTTTCCCATACCTGGTTGATGATTTGATCCAGGCGGATTGTTAAAGTACCCTCCACAACCATCTCCAGACAGTCATTTCTGTTTTGCAGTCTCTGGGTATCACCACCAACTTCCCCAAATCCAGCCTAAACCCCACCCAGGACCAAGTTTTCCTGGGGTGCAGAATCAGGACAGATGTTATGATGGCATTCCTCTCACCCCAAAAGTTGGAAAGCCTGAAGGAGTACCTGTTGTCTGTCATCCATGCCCCTGCAATGTCAGCAAGAGAATACCTCATACTCTTAGGGCATATGTCTTCTACAGTCACTATGTTGCCACTGACAAGACTCCACGTTAGGAAACTTCACATGGACCCAACACTCCCACCCCTTGGCCCACACCATTCCCTTCCTACCGTGCCTAATGAAGGAGATCCTTTGGTAGGTGGATCAAGTCTCTCTGAACCCAGGACTTCCCTTACAACCCCTAACTCCAGTCCAGGAAATGTATACAGATGCATCAGACCCGGGTTTGGGAGCTGCTGTGGGCAAGGCACATGGACAGGTCCCTTCAAGAGGGAGCACATCGGTATCAGAGAGATAAGAGCTCTCATCTTTGCATTGAGGGTCTTCCAAGATACTCTGAAACAAGGACCCCTGAAGTTGTTCACGAACAGCACTACTTTTGTTTGGTATGTGAACAAATGGGGGGGAACAAGATCATACTTGCTATGCTGACTTGCACTCCAGGCCTGGGAGTCGGTGGTCCAGCATGGAGTCATTCTGCAGGCTGTCTATATTCTCTCAGCTCAGAACCCTCAGTTAGACATCTTGAGCAGGTCCATGTCATAGTCCCATGAATGGATGCTACACAGAGATGTATTTCTGGGCATAGCCCACAAGTGGGGTACGCCACAAATAGATCTGTTTGCCTCCCCTCTGAACAGACCACTTCCTCAATTTTGTACCAGACCCTAGTGAGGGTGACAGATGCCTTCTCTATCTCATGGAAGAGGATGTTTCTGTATGCATTCCCCCCTTCCCACTCTTAGAAAAAGTGCTAATGAAAATTCTGCAGGACAAACCAAAAATCTTGTTGTTGACTCCCTTTTGGCCAAGACATCACTGGTTCCCACTCCTTCTGCATTTAGCCAGGGGCAGTCATCACAAGTTACTTCACAGAGTGGACCTACTCACACAGGACAAGGGATCCCTAATTCATCCCCACTTGGAATCTCTGAGCTTAACCCTGTGGGTGATAGTTTTGATACATTTCAGCCACCTTTACTCTGAAGACGTGCTAAATGTCCTGCAGGAGGATAGGAAACTCCATACTAGGAGAATCCTATCTGTCCAAATGCAAAAGTTTCTCCATTTAGTGTCTAAAAAGACAGCTAGACCCATTTCAAGGAGAGGTCTCCTTGGTGCTGTCTTATCTGTGTGAATTGTTGCAGGCAAGTTTGACATATTCCTCTGTTAAGGCCCACCTTGCTGCTATTTCTACTTCTCTGCCTCTTGACCCTCCACTTGCTTCTAGACTTGTGAAGTTGTTCCTCAGAGGAGTTCTACACCTCAAGCCTCCCAGGCGACATCACCCTGGGACCTGAACTATGTGTTAGAGAAGCTTACCATTGCCCCATTTGAGCCAGCATTTATAGCCTCTCTCAAGTACTGCACTTGGAAAACTGTGTTTTTTGGGCCCTGACATCAGCAAGGAGAGTGTCAGAGCTCCAGGCCGTCATGGTCACCCCACCCTTTTTAATCTTCCACAAGGATAGGGTAATCCTACGGACTAACCCGTCCTTTATGCCTAAGGTGGTCAGTGAGTTGTCCCTGAACCAATGTATCCACCCCCCCCCCCCTTTTTGTTCCACAAACTCAGAATGACATTGCGAGAGTCCTGCATTCCCTTGATGTTCACAGACAAGTAAGATTCTACCTAGACAAGACCAAATCCCTTAGGAGATTAGAAGAACTGATGTCTTCTTTCACCCCAGGGCTCTGGGGAAAGCTGTGACAAAGCAGACTGTTTCTACCTGGATCTCCAAAGCCATCTCCTTTTGTTATACCTACCATGGGAAACACTTGGACTCTTAACATAAAAGCCCATTTTACTAGGGCCATGACCTCCTCTTGAGCATTTTTCAAGGGGCTTGACACTGCTGCTGTTCTAGAAGCAGCTACCTGGACATCTGTCCTTACTTTCACCAAACACTACAAACAGGACCACATCTCCAGATCTAGAGCAGGTTTTGCTATGGCAATCCTGCATGAATATTTGGAGAATAGTTCCAAACCACCCTCTTCTTCTTCCCTTTCAGCTATGGCACTCACCCAAAGATTATGAATACTGCCACATGAGAACAGAAGGACATAGAATAGTTGTGTAAAATCTTACCATAACCATAGATGTCCTTCTCTTCCATGTTGCAGTATTCTATCCCACCCTCCTACCCCTTGGAAAAAAAAGGCTTTGCTGGATGATTCAGGACTTGTGCAGCTATCCTAGGACTGGGCTCTGAATGAGGCATTCATTTCTGAGGAAGGTACATACAAATGGCACTTTTATGGCCTATGCACCCAACATCAAGACATCCCACATACCTTGAAGTGACTAAAGCTTTTGTATATTGGCTGGACATTCAGGTCGCTAGGTGGAGGCTAACACAAAGGTTATTAATACTGCAACATGAGAATAGAAGGACATCCATGGTTTTGGTAAGATTTTACACAACTATTCTTTATCATGCAGTATTTTATATGCTCTACTAATTACCCTTTTTAACAGCAATTTTTGTTGTAGATTCTACTAAAAACTGTACCAGTGCTGGTCTATCACTTAGTTTACCCCTATTTCTTTCTGTTTGGTTATACTCTGATATCAATCCTTGAGAGCAAACTCAGTCTCTAACCTGCAGTCCAAATAAATTCTTGGCCTCTTCCCATTCTTTTACTTTCCCTCTCTAATTATTTGCTCCCAATACCTTGGTTCCTTTGCCAGTTTTCTCCAGTAAATTCCAGCCTCTTCTTGCCTATTATCTGTATCCCTAATTGCAGTCACTTCTGTCTGCAGTCACTCCTTTCTGCATTCCTCTGTTGGCTTAGTTCATAGAATGCTTTCTGTTGCACAATATTTATCCTTTTTAATTTCTCCAAGTCTTTTGGGTGTTTAATACCATGATGGGATTGGACCCCATTCCTAAATCAAAGTATGATTAAAGTTCATGAAATTAGTATTGTTTCAGTCTTTGATGTCAGCCAGAAGTGTTTTTCGCAGCACCTGCAGTGTGCCCAGTAATGACTCCTCCTGCAATTCGTACGGGGTTACATATATTGGTAACGGGTTACCTTCATTTGATCAACAGCCCATTTGACTGAAACCCATTTGATGGAAATTTCATTTGATTGACAACTAGTACTTCAGTACACTTTAAGGCAAATAACAGGGATTTGTCCCCTTCCCTAATGTAGTGCGACCCTGGAGTTGGTATATATAGTTGGGGGGCAAAGCCCCCACCTAGTTTGGTTTAAATTCTGTACTGTTTGTGTTATTTTCTTCTTTTAAACGAAACTAGGTGGGGGGCTATGCCCCCACACCCCCCTAACTATATATAACAACTCCAGGGTTGCACTATATTGGGGAAGAGGACAAATCCCTGTTGTTTGCCATAAAGTGTACTGAAGTACTAGTTGTCAGTCAAATGAGCTGTCGATGAAATGGGTTTCAGTCAAATGAAATTTCTATCAAATGAAGGTAACCCATTGGTAAGATATAAGATATAATATAAGATTTTAGATTGTTTTTTATAAAACCCATTGATCCTACTACTATTGGAACTGTCTGGGTATCTTTCTTCCACATTGCTCTTGTTTCTGCCTGCAAATCCTGATATTTTATGACTTTGTGTGTCTTTCTCTATGCAAGACACTGTAGTCACTGGGTGTGGTGACTTCAGAGATCAGCACTACTTTTGTCCTCTTTTCTTGGACCACTATATCCAGTTTTCTAGCATCTATCTTTTGAACTGCTGGTACTGGGTGATCCCATGTGGTATAAACTTCCATCATTTTCTGTTATGCTTTGTGGCTCATGTTTCCATTGTTTTTCAGCCACTTCAATACCATAATGTTTGCACAATCTCCAGTGTAACAATCTCGCCACATTATTATGCCTTTCAGTATTCAGTCCTTTTGTCATTAGTATGTCACGACCAGCAACGAGGTGTGCAACTGTTTCCAATCCTTGTTTCCAAAACCTACATTTGTTTGTTTCTTTCACATGTTCAATGGACTTTGTAAATCAACATGTACATAGCCCACTATCTTGGGCCGCCAGTATTAATTTTTCATCTCTTGGTTTGAATTTGCCTCTCCTTAATCATTCCTGCATTTGATCCTGATCAACATGAGGTTCTTCCAGAAGTTTTCTGTACTTGGCAACTATAATTATGCATTTTCCCCATTTCTTGCCTTCTCATCTGGTCCTTTACCTTATATTCTTTCTTTTATTTCTTCGCACGTTCAATTGCTGCCAGATTCTGAATACTATATATTTTGTATGGTTATTGTTATTATCCTTAAGTATCTGCATCCAAATCCCAGTCTGTCCTTGTTTCTTGAGCTTCCCTCCTGTTTCATTATCATCCCTTTCCACTGAGTTGTATCTTTCTGCTTCTGTTATGTATAGGAGCCTTAACTGTGTAGCTCTGAAATGCCCTTTTAAATGAGGTGACCCCAAACCACCTTGTTCTTTTAGAAGGATCGACTTCTCCCACTTCAGTCTTGCCGACTTCTCCCCAGGTAAAATCCTTCAGCTGTTTATTAATTGCAATCCACAACTTCTCCTCTGGTTGATAAAAATATGCCTGGCCTGAATATAAAACTAAGGGGACTAAAAACATTTTGACTGCTTGTATCTTGCTATCTATAGTCATAAAACAGCTTCCAATTTCTTTGTTTTTGCATTATCTTTTGTTTAGCCTTTTCCCACATAACAGAATCCTTTTTAATCCATACTCCTCGGTACTTCATTTTATCATGTCCCATAAATATGGATATTGCTGAACCAATTTGTTTGTGTTTACATAGTTTCCAGCTATTGCCTTTGTTTTATCTTCATTATTTATTTTATCCCAAAAAGACCTAAAACTGTCTCAAAATGTTCCAAACTCTGAAATGTCCTTTTCTGGTTTTATCAGGTATAAAATATCATCATCTGCAAACAGAGCCAGCTTTTCTTGACTGCCATACCAATTATATACTTGAATTTCCAGGTCTCTTATTTTCTTTACCAGTGGTTTTGAATTTAACACAAGTAACAAAGGGGAAAGAGGACAGCCCTGCCTGGGTTCCTCTGCTCAAACAGAACTTATCAGAGAGGGAACCCACCCACTTTAATTTTCACCTCCAGTCCCTCATATGTCCTCTAAATCAACCTTATAATTTTGCCCTACTCATGGACAACTGTAACCATTTTCAGAAATGCATTGCTATTTATAATCACTGTATTCCCTAAATTCTGTGTAATCTATTACGTTTCTGAAGTAAGTGGGATATTGGTGCTACCTTAATATTTTTTTTTTATCTTTGGCTGTGGTCCTTAAAGTTGTTTTTAGTATTTGTACACCACAATCCAGAGACCACAGTGGGTAGATATATAACAAGTTTTTAACCTTTGAGTTGGGGGATCAAATATTAATTAATGTAGATGAATTTGGAGGAGAAAGAGACTAACAGTAAGGTTGTCTGAGGAAGATTAGTATTTTGAGGGGAGTTGAATGCTGTAGTCAGTGCTGCATACTTAATTAAGCTTGAATATGAGAAAGTTGATGCCAGTGACTTTCCATCTTTCTATCATGAAAGAACTGGAGATTTCCTAACCTAAATGGAGGTATTGAATGGACGTGCTGCGTGACATTGCTTACGCAGTTTTCCAACAGAATTTAAAGTGCTTCAGTCTGAGCAAGACTCTCAGATATTTAAACTTATCCACTTTGGCTAAATCTTTATTTGGGAGTCGATGTGGAGCAAACATCTGCCTGACATATGCATGGTGGAACCAAATGTTACTGTTTTGGTTTTATGCCTGTTTAGCAGTAACTTGTTGGGTAATAGTGATCTCCAAAGCTTATCAAATTTTATTTGCAGTTTCTTTTGAATTACGCTGAGGAAGTTTCCAGAGTTTAGAAGAAAGAAGTCATCCTTGTGTAATGGGTTGTATCTGGGAAGTAACTGGGAAGGTCAAGGGATAATTCACTGAAAAATAGGGAAAACAGTAATGACCCTTGGACTGAACCCTGGTGACCTTAGTAAGGGGTGAATCCTCATACACCATATGGAATAAATGACTGCCAGAAAACTGCCGTCTGCTGAGTACCATTAACAAAGCTATGCCTCCTGAGTTTTGGATATGCGTGTAATGCAATCAGCAGATTTGAATGTCGTTTTACCTGTTAGGTAACCATTTCACATGTTGCAGTAAATGTCTTTTATAGCCTATGTTAATGTCTGGATTGTTAAAGCATTTTAGAAAATCGCATTGAACATTGACCAAGAGATCTGTTTATTGATATGTTCAAGAACCTGGTTCTACATTAGCTGTTTAAAGATTTTGGCCAAATTTTCAAGGTTAACAATGAATCTGTAGTTTTACGTGAGACTAAACTAGAGCCCTTGTGCAGGGGGATTATAGTTGCTTGTATAAAGTGTAGGAGGGCAGTCACTGTGATAAATGACTGGTTACAAATGTGGGACAGGGGCTTAGATATATAAAATGGACAGCAATTTTTGGTTAGAGGCAATTTTAATTGTAATACATGTGGGGTTATGTATGCTCTTAGGTGTAGTTGCAATAAATATTACAATGGTGAGACCAGTAGAAGTTGTAAGGTCCATTTTCAAGAACACCTGAGAGACATAAAAATGCTAGAATAGATAGCCCCTTGGGTAGTCATTTTTCTGAATTTCACAGTTGTAATCCTAATCATATTATTGGTTGTGTTTTGGAAAAAAATTGAGGTATCTTTGGGGGAACTAGTAAATCTGGAGACTGAGTTATGTAAAAAGGAAACATCATATATTTTAAAATTCAATACTTGGAACCTCTAGGGTTAAATAATGAATGTGACTGGAAGCATGTAATTTAAGTGATTAATTGCAGTGGGTGTGATTGTAAAAAAAAATTTGTGTGTATATAACATTGTTTTTTATGTTGTTTTACTCTTTGAAGGCTGCATAGCCGAGGCGCTAAGTAATAAAAGTTTGTGTGTTCGGTGCTGCTGGTGGTATAGTTTTTTTGTTTTGTCCTTTCAGTAGTATCTTGTGCTTAGGTATAATTGGCCTGCCAGTCACAGGAAAGTCGAATATAGCAGAGGTGTTCTGGATGTACTGTCTGATGGGAATTTGAAATCTTCTTTTCCTTTATTTCTCTAAAATGAAATGGAAATATTGCTGAGTTTGCACTTTCACTAAGTGATTACTGATGACCATTAGTGCAGCTGTGTTATGTGGAGGTTAGGAAGTTTTTTTTTTGTTTTTTTTTTTAATATTATTGACCAATATTTATAGGAGGCAACTGGCCCAAGTATTCCATTTTCTTTCGTTTTGTTTATAAGTGTATTAATAGCCTTCCACTCCAGCTTCAGATGACACATGGACTGTTTCCTTCTTAAGTAGTCAGCTTTGGTGGCATTTTGTAAGTCTGTCTTTAGCTTCAAGTAAATGTTGTAGCTGGAGATACCTATGCTTCTTTACAGTGCTGACACACCATTTCTCATTCCCTGATTATAGCTCAGTTAATGTGGGACATCCAGGGGAATGTGTTTCCTGTAAATCTCCTCCTTCTTGGGAAGAGTTTTTCTTTGTCCTGCCCTTTGGTTGGGTAGTAAGGAAGAAGTGTAAGACCTCAAAGAATCGAATTCCGCTAAAAATGCCATTCAGGTTGAGACTGTCATGCTCTAACAGTGTGGCTATTTTTGTAGTTTAAGGGATGGAACAACCCTTTTTGTCAACAGTGTTTGGTTTAGGGGATTTCACGGACCAAACAGTAGAGACGGGACAGTAATCACCTGGGGAATATGAGAGAACTTTGATTCTCAAAATCTACTTGGATGCTGGTGAGGACCTCGTGTTAGGGGCGAAAGACTAAAACATATTCTTATTACTCCTTACTGGCTGAGAAGCGTGATATTTCATGTTCTGGGTGTCCAAACTGTACAGAAAGTCCTGCAGGCTGTACCCATAAATGTTCTGCATAGCTGGGGGGAATACATCCACGTCTATCTTAGGGCATGGCTCCTGATGCACATTATTTTATTCCTTTGGACTTTCCACTGGAGCTTTCTGAGGTGACTGCGGCTGCCAAGGAGCCTTTAATTAGGAGACCTTCAGATAGGAAGAAGGTTCTTAATTTGGGTGGAACACTACCCTGTACTGACCCAGTCAGTTAGTTGTATGTCATTCTGACCTACTTCTGGCATCTTCTGTAATCTGGGTCTCAGTTGCTCTGTGGTCAAGGTGCACATGCCCACTGCTTCTGTACACCATGTCCTTGTGGTGGGCAGAACTGTGGCTCGTTACTGATGGAACAACATTTTCTTAAGAAAGTACTGTATCTTCATCCCCCTTGGAAGAATTTTTCCTCTCTTCTACCATAGTGCCTGAACTTCAGGGTAGACAGACTTACCTGTATACCATTTAAATTAATTACCTTAGCAGTGTTAAAGTTCATTTCTGAATTGATAATGGAAATATTTTTTTTACTTCAATGAGTAGCTATAGGTGCTTATTTCTGATGTGATCTGATTTCTTTGTATGGTACTGCACCATTGATTTTCAATTTCTGTAGCAAATTGAGTGATGCAATCAGTTAGATGGTGGCTATATTTACAGTTGCTGAGTTTTGAGTATACATCTCTAAGTATAAGGACCTCCTTAATTGTGACTTCTGAGATGGCCGTGGGAGTTCTTGCAAACTTCCACAAAAAGCTATCTCAGTTATGCATAGATTGTTAGTGTCCAGAGATGGCCAGGTTTTTGAGGAAGATGTCATGAAATGAGAATCCGCATTACATGTTCTTGTACATGAACGAACATAAACCATGGCATGTAAAGTTGGGTAGGAATTTCCTTTCTTCCTGCATTATGCATAACTCATTTTAAAGGCTTCATTTTTTGCCATTCTACCCCTTTGACCTATCTAGGAGATGATGGTATGAGAATCTCCAGAGTATAAGAAGATCTGGCACACATAACACTGTGATCTGTTGGCTAATTTTCCTATCACTCAACAGTTCTCCCTTATCTTCATATTTTGGAAGGTTAATCTGACAGAGATTGATACAGACCTTTTATGTTTAAGGACTGAAAGGAGCACACAATAATAAATTTATTTCTGTTATGATTGATGAGGTCTGAGGAATTTTTCTTTTTTTTTTTTTTTTGCTGGGGTAACAGTTATTAATTGCATGTAGCTCAGGTTATTGTTTTGTATTGTTTTTATGAAATGTTCTCGTTATCACAACTTATTTGAAGTGTTTTTATGAATTTAAAGTTTTCCTGCCAGCTGTCATCTCTGTGTTATATCTGAGAATTTCAGGCCATTGTGTATAGAGTGGCATATTTGTGACAGAACCTGGATAGCTCTCAAGACAAACCCATGTTTTCCTCAAAAGGTTCTAGAGGTTTCCTTGAACCAGTAAGATGTTCAACATTAAATCACTGTTGCAGTCGCCTAATCTGTATGGGTTATATCCTGTCACAGATATGACTAAACAGACAGTTTTCAAAGCGTCTTACCCATCAAAGCATTACTTAAGGTGCCAAAAGCTTCAGAGTTTTCTTGCTGCTGAAGTTTGCCCCCTCTGAAGGCACTGTGGAACTGATGGTTGGCTAGTGATCCTTCAAGGAGGCCAAATAAGTACCCTTACGTGGAAATCTTTCCACTAAATCATTTTTCTGAAGAAAAATAATGTTTTTTCTTTTGTTACATATTGCTTATGCCAGGAAATATATTTTTAATGGACTGTCATGTCAGTTTAAGGGCTTTTTCCATTGGGAATGATTGCATGAAAAAATATGTAAAAAAATCTTTTTGGTGTATATTTTCTTCATGTATATGGAAAATAGTTGTGTTATGGGCAGGATATTGTGCGCCTGGGGACTGTCACTGAAAATTTTTATTTCAGAACCTAAAATTTTCTGCAAAAGGTTTAGCAACTCACCCAGGCTTTTCTATCTGCCTTTCAGGCTGTTTTCTCAATCAACCATAGAGCAACCATAGGCCTCTTTGGTTCTTTTTTTTAGCCATCCTTAAGAAGAAAAAGAAGAAAATTTGGCCTCAGCAGCCGATGGGTGACTCTGCATTGAACAGACCTTGTTCCTAAGGCTGTTCATTGTTCCCTCTTGGTCCTTCTGGTGTTGCTCTTAGGGGAAGCCGTTAAGGACTGAGACTTAGACATGTCCTCTGCACCTGTTGGGTTGACTTTACCTGGCAAGTGAGGGACCACTCTTGCTGGTTTTAGGGAAGGAGCAGATGAAGTCATACTGCATAACTGGGCTAAGGTGCCTGATTCCTGGCATAGTGCCCCTGCCATGGGTTGGTCTTTTTTCTGGTGGTTTCCCCTGGAAAAGAAAGCAAAAAAGGTAAGAATGGGGCAACTCTTTTTTCTCATACCATGGACTGAGAAGACTTGCTGGGATTTTGCTGAGGAATTGCTTTCTGCCTTTAATGTAATATATCGCTCTTTGTAGGGCTTTACCTTTCCCAGTGGCATTAGTTTATCTCATACAGATGGGTTCTCAGAATCATCCAGCAGAAGTACAGATGGAAGTTGTCATGGTGGTGGTCTGCGTGAGGGGGTGAGCTGGGGGTCATAGAGCTAGTGCCTTCAGATTAGATAGGCAAAGATTTTTATTCCAGGATCATACTGGTACTGAAGAAAGAGGGAATTTGGAGACCAGTCTAGATCTTTCGTTTCTAAATCTGTATGTTCACGTTCAAAACTCCCAAAGATCAAAATGTTATCCCTCCAAACTTTGTTACCACTTATACCCTCTCAATTTTATGCTAATGTTATACTTAATGATGCTTTGCACATACCAATCAGCAAATAATTCAGTCATTTTAAAGCTTTTCTGTATCTAGCCTATATTATCATTTCTTTGCCATACCCTTTGGTCTATGTGCTGCACCAAGAGTGTTGAAAAAGTGTCTGGCTCCAGTAATTACTTACTGTAGATTTCAAGACATTCACATGTTTTATTTATTTGACAATTGCCTTATATTTGCAGACTCTTTTTCAGGTTGTTAGGATTTTCTGACATGTCAATAAACTCCTCCTTAGCGTGGGGCTTCCATGAATGTAAAGGAATCCTCGTCTCTCTGCTGACAGAATAGTTTTATTAGGATGTCTTCTGGATGCTTCCCTGAAAGGAGCCTTACTTTCAATGAACAAAGTCAAACAGTATGAAAAAAAAAATCTTAAGCTTTTCCAATCAGTCTCTGACATCTGCCAGTGAATTTCTCAATATTCTGGGTTGTATGTCTTCTATGATTATCATGATTTGCTTGGCCAGACTTCACATAATAAAGATTCAGTGATACCTCGGGTCATTCTGATCTCAGCATCATTACCCTTTATCTTTTGAAATTCCTCTCTTGGAGCTCGTGAGAAGGACATTACTGTGATGGGTCTCCCCTTCTCCCCTCCCTGTATATCACAATAAATGTCTCAGACTTTGCTTGGGAGCTCTATCAAAAGGGGGTGAAATTGCAAGGTTTGTGGGAGAAACAGGAGAGACAAAAAACACATAAATGTCAAGGAGATGATAGCAGTAATAAGTGTTGTAAAAGCTTTAAATCATCTCTGGTCTCCAGGACTTCTACTCATTATTACACGCAACACCAAAGTGATATATAAATAAAGTACTGTCTCATCTTACCCCCTTTGCAGACTTGCCATGATAGCCTAAAAGGTAGCAACTCAGCTCAGTTTGACTCTTCCGGCTTCATACATCCAGTCAGAAAAAAACATTATAACAGACAAGCTGAGCTGAGCAGCACAGACCATCACAAGTGGAAGTTGCACTCTAGTGTCTTCCAGGAATGAATCCAACTATTGGAAACACTTTAAATAGATCAGTTTTCTCCTTTTGAAACAGTCAGAGAGGTTTTGCTACCAGATTCCTTGCAAGCAGGCATGAAAGACAGATGCTTTATCTTTCCCACGGGTGGGAATGTTTCTGTATGCTTTTCTTTGCTTTGTCCCTTGTCTCAAGAAGAAGCTTATGTAGTGGAAGGGACATGTCATCCTCAACCCAGGATTACCGTTCACACTACCTCCTCGTGAACAGCTTCACACTGATGACTTGGATAAAGTGTAGGGGGCTTGAACAGGATCACACTGAGTGCAGGGGAAATGGCAACCCGAGTTCCTGAAGAGTACACCAGCCTGAGAGACATAAAGGCTCTTCTGCAGGCTCTTCAGATTTTTGCCCACCTTTGGAGACCCATGACTACTCCAAGTGTACACAGACAGCACTACAGTCATGGTACATAAACAGGCAGACACCAGGTCTTACCATCTTTGCAGGTTAGCACTGGAGAATTGGAATGTGGCAACACAAATGAATATCATATTCACAGCCACATACATCCCCTCTCAGGACATTATGCTAGCAGATTGCTTAAGTCGTTCCATGGAGGACCCCCATGAGTGGACCTTGAATTGAGAGGTCTTCACTTCAGTAACATCACACTTCAGTTTGGCACTCCTCAAATACACCTCTTCATTTTGCCAACCAGCCATCAGATATTAAAGGAGGCTAAACACCTTCTGCTAGGAAATCATGTATGAGTAAGTGGAAAAAACGTATTAGTGGATGCCATACTAAGAACCAGGGTCCTTTTTGTCACTCGTCTTGGTTTACAATTGAAGATATACAGGCAGGGTAGTTCTTTTATATGTTTTATTACACAGAAACACATCTGGATGGGGATAGCAGTAGTACAAAATATAAATGAACTGATTAACAGACAGACTACACAGACATGCATGCTTAAATCTCAACAGCTTACTACAAAATGTGAGTCAGGCTTGCACATGCTTAGTATTTATACACATGTGCGAGCCCATGGAAAGCTTCTTGAAGGCATACATACGTACATACTAATCTACATCTTCTGTCTTTGATGAATTGCCCAGAGTAAATGACATATGAAAAAGACATGCAATTATGCAGACACTGAGAAATAAACACATTGTTCATGTCCAAGTTGCTGCGTATCTGGAACACGGTCTGGAAATACCACCTGATCTAGTGATAAAGAAGTCAAAGCTGAGTTTAGCAACAGTGACAGTCATTGGTGAACAAACAGATTCAGGAGCTTCAGGATTCTTCTCAGGAACAGGGATATTTACTGGAACATCCTCTGGAACTAGAATGCTGGATAACTCACTCTGAGATTTCGAGTTTTTCTCGCAGGTGTGATACTGCAATACAGGCATGGACACCAGGACCAAATCTTTCCAGTTTCACTTAAATTCTACTCCTTGTGATTCTACAATGTACGATATTGGCTCTGGACATACACTTTTCATGACTCCAATCTGATCAAAACCTTTGGATGTCTGTATCCTCACCATCTCCCTTTCTCGTAATGGATTGTGTGGTTTGCTAGTCTTATCATAATCAGACATCAGGGATAAGCGCTTCTTCAACAAATGGGCTTTCACTGATCTGTTGTTCTTGACACATGGAATGAATAGATTACTGCTAATTGGTAGTGTGGTTCTGGTTTGTCTCGACAGAAGTCTCTCTGCAGATGAACCAAGATGTTTATCACGAGGAATATTTCTGAGATTCGAGAGACTCAAGCAAACATTGCTATTGTCTCATTTCAACTTCCCTAATAACTGTTTCACACTTTGAACTGCACATTCTGCTAAATCATTTGACTGTGGGTATTCAAGGCTACTTGTAACATGAGTAAAGTCCCACTCTTCAGCAAATCTTTTGAACTGCTGGCTTGTAAACTGTGTACCATTGTCAGAAATAACTTTGTGCGGAGTACCATGGACCCATGGACTGAAAAATGATGCTTCATCTTAGTAAATGACAGTACTGGACACTAGAATAAGAAGTAGGTCAGCCTCGAACCAATTTGAATAAGAGTCTACTAACACCAAGTAATGTTGACTGTTCCATTCAAAAATGTCTGCAGCTACTGTCAACCAAGGTAGTTCAGGAATCTGGTTTAGCTGAAGTGGTTCTTTCTGTTGATGTGGCTTAGTACTATTACATACAGAGCAAGATGAAAGTAGTCTCTCAATGTCCTGTGACATAGAAGGCCAAAATACTAGACCTCTCACCCTTCTTTTGGTAGAATCTGT
The DNA here is from genome assembly GCF_019279795.1 of Protopterus annectens. Taxonomy (NCBI): domain Eukaryota; kingdom Metazoa; phylum Chordata; order Ceratodontiformes; family Protopteridae; genus Protopterus; species Protopterus annectens. The sequence continues at coordinate 134,306,754 of NC_056749.1, forward strand.
TCCTGGGAGGCCATGATGCAAAACAGTAATATACTCTTGTTGGAAGAATTTTGGAAGAATCACTTTTGGACCTTTCATGATGATACCATTGTCAAACAAAATTTCATCTCTGTAGGGAAAATAAGGTTGCAGGGCTACTTGTAAGCAAGATTGCTCTGATGGCCATCCTCGACTGATAAAGTGGTTGAGTTTCTGCAGAACTGGATCTGAGGCTGTATGACTTCTAAGTTCATCAAGACGTGTGGAAGAAGAATTTCTCACTTCCACGACTTCAAAATCAAGTTTCTCATTTTCATGTTGTTCAATGGTATTTCTAGGTGATCTGGATTGAAGTTATACTTTTGTAATTTCAACATCGTGCTTTGCTATCTGGCAGGAGCTGTATACAATGGCTTTTTGAAAATGGTGACTAGAGGTTGGTGATCTGCTACTGGTCTACCCTCTTGAAGAATGACTGCACCAAGACCAAATTTTGAATCATCACAAGAAGCAGTTACTGGTTTATGAACATCATAGTATCTAAGAGTTGGTGGACTGTCAATTCTTTGTTTCAGGACATCAAATGCTCTCTGGTGTTGCTCTGCCCAGGACCAAGATACATGTTAACATGTCAGTGCTCTGAGTGGTGCTGAAAGTTGTCTCAAGTCTGGAATAAACTTCCCTAGGTAGTTAACCATGCCAGGAAAACGTAGAGCTTGAGCATTGCCTGGTGCTAGCATCTCAAGAATAACAGTTTGCTTGAAAGGAACTTGTGTTAAGCTTAAACTGGTAAATAAATGAACAAGTTAAGTAACTTCTTGTAGCCTGAATTTGCACTTTTGAGGATTCAGCTTAAGATACTTTCCAGAATTTTCTTGAGGTTCTGTCATGCTCAGCTTCACCATTAGCTCCTACTAGAATATCATCTACTATAAATTACCCAGGAAAAATGTGCTCCATTGCACTCTGGAAGACTTCACTGGCAGAATTTATCCCAAACTGCATTCTCAAAAATCTGTACCTACCAAAAGGAGTACTGAAAGTGGTTAGCAATGAAGATTTTTGGTCAAGCAAAATTTGCCAGAATGAACTCAATGCATCCAAGACAGAAAAAACAGTGGCATTTGGCATAACAGCAGCGACTTCTTCGACTGTATGCATTGGATGATGAGGTCTTTTCAGTGCTTTGTTCACATCTCTTGGATCAATACATATTATGATATCGTCTGAGCTTTTCTTATGAGTCACCACCATGGAAGATACCCATTCAGTAGGTTCATCAACTGGACAAATTACACCTTGCTGCACCATTTTATCTAGCTCAACCTTGACTCTGTTCTATGTAACTACTGGAACTTTCCAGGCTAGTTTGACAACTGGACTCACCTCAGTGTCTAACTTCATGGAGTACACAACTGGTAGTTTGCCTAGTTTGTCTTTGAAAAGATCAGCATAGGTAGAAAAAAGACTGGGCGAAATTAGAACAGTGGTCTTTCAAGCTTACATGGTGCACTTCCTTATTAAATGAAAGTCGTCCCATTCTCAAACTGTCTCCAAGGCCTAATAATAACTGTACGTTCCTTTTGACTGTGTAAAATTGCAAGTCATAGCTGTTCCCAGCAGAATAATATGAAAGCACTACTGAACCTTCAGTCTGAATTTCTTCACCACCATAAGCAACAAGCTTTGCACACTTTGCCAAATCAAACTTCTCACCAGCATATACTCTAGCAAATGTTTCTGCTGATATAACATTGCACTTTGAACCTGTATCAGCTTTGAGCTCTATGGGTCTTCCATTTATCTGAACAGTATAAAATACTTCATTCTTTGCCCATAAATCTAGTGCATTAACTGTTTCATTAAGCACAAAGACACAATCAACATAAAAAGTATGGTCAGAACTTTCCAGTTGATCACCTTGTGTCTTTGAATGTTCTCTTTTAATAAAAGAATAAGCCTCTTTTGATTTACAAAATCTTTGGAAATGATTCCACGTTTTACATCTGTGGCATTGCTGACCAAAAGCTAAGCACTGTTCTCTTTTAGATACATGATTACTTCCATAATTATGACAGTTGACTGTGAGGGTAGATGAGGGCACATGCTTTGAGTTTGCTGACTCACCCTTATGCTTCATTGAGACTGTGCGCACTGTGGAATTTGCTAGAAGGGTACAGGGTTTCTCAGTGAGTATTGCAGGGCTCACAGTTGCAGCCATGTGCTTGGGCCTGTTTCTTTTAACCATGTGCTGCATACTATCAACATTGGCCTTAGAAGATGCTGGAAGCATGCATTTCTCACTTGTAAGCATATTTGAGTGCTTTTCTGTGAGCTCATATGTCTGACAAATCTCAATGGCCTTATTCAAAGTTAATTCACTGTCACGAAGCAAAATCTTTCTCACAGCATCATCTTTAATACCACACGTCTGTCTTTTATTAACTCATCCCTTAAATCACCAAATCTTGATGTTTTATCCTTGTTTCTCAAGTCAGTTATATATGCTGTAAATGTTTCACCAGGCTTTTGATCTGTTGTGTAAAATAAGTGCCTTTCCATTGTAATAATTGTTTGGGGGCTACACATTTCTCTAAATTTATGTTTTAAACACTTGGGGTCTTCCCTTGACTCAGCCAGTACCACTATATGACAGTTTTTCCCCCTCTCCTGCAAATGCAGGAGGTGCATACCCAAATGAACACAATCTTTCTATGGCTTCTGAACCAGCTAAATTAAGTATAATAAATGCCTTTGTACAGTCATCTTCGTCAGAAAATACAGCTTGTATGAAAATATACTACTCTTACTCAAACACTCTCCAATTCTCTGCAGTATTGTTATCAAAGACAAGTGGAGCTGGTCTACGAAATCCTTCAGCCATGCCAACAAAGTATGCCCAAACACACTGAAAATATGGCCCTTGTAATTATATACAAACATGCACACACAGCCAGTACTTGTAATAACATTCAAATGCACAACAACCTCTTTGAAATACTGTACTTTGCAAAATGTGCTTTGAAATGGCTGTATTTTGCAAAATAACTGCACTGTAATACTGCACAAACTTGCGGACAGTCTGTATACTTCACATATCTCGAATAACTTTAAAAGTAGCACATAGCTAAAAAATGCCGTTGTTTTCCTTAGTTTATACATTTATGTGATTCAGACTTTGTTTCAAACATTTTCGGAACTATTTTGAATATTTTTTTAGTATGTTACAGTTTTGAGAATTTCGTTTAACTAGAATTTCGTTTTGAGTGTTCTAAGTGCTTTGTTTTATATTCTTTGAGTAAGAAATCATTTAAGCTATTTTTGTTACCCGAAATTAATTTCTGACCTGATTTTGTGAGTTGTACATGCAGTAGGAATGATCCATTTCTCTGTATTCCTCCAACATTAACTGTGTGCCTATCGGTCTTGATTCTGGATCACATTCTGACACCAAAGGTTCATAGGTGTGTATTAGGCTAATGGCCCTGGAGCTTTTACAAGCCTAGCCCAAAAAAATTGCCCAGGCACTGTGCCACCCAATGTTAGTTCACAATGCCCCTATCCAATAGGCAGCTGGAATGATCCCTGGAGTGAACTTTCTGTTGCCCATCCACTTGTCAAGATTTCTCTTGAAGAGGGTCAGCAAGGTGCTCTGCTGCTGAATGCTCTGCTCTACATGAATGGGAATCTTTTTCCACAGTATGGGCAGTCTTTGGGAGATGAACCCATCCCTCCAGCATGTTCTGTTAATTGTAGTAATGAGGTTGTGATCTCTGGAGCGTGTGGCACGGGGGGATTGGGATTTCTTTAGGTGTATCATTTCAAGTAGGGCTGGGTCGGACATGGCTTTGCAAGTCAAGAGGAGATCACATCTAAGTAGATGATAAGAGACTGAGAACAGCTGAAGTGTCTTGAGTCTGTCCATGTAGGGTGTGTGTTTAAAGCCTAGGATCCTTTTTGTGCGGTAGTTTTGTGGCCTCTCCAGCTGTTGTAGGTGTCTGATCAGGTACATACCAAATGGGGCATTATATTCAATGATTGGTCTAATGAGGGATGAGTAGAGAGGGATGATGACCTCTTTCTTCCTGGATGCGAAACCTTTGGTTATATGATGTGCCACGCAGAAGGACTTCCTGCCCACAGTGACAATGTGGAGGTCGAAGGTGAGGTGGCTGTCGACCTGGGTGCCCAGATCTCTTATAGCCCCTGTTTCTCATCTTGGTTTACAATTGAAGATGAATAAGTGGAATAGTTCATTTATATGTTGTATTACACAGAAATACGTCAGGATGGATAGCAGCAGTGCAAAAATGTAAATGAACTGATTAACAGACAGACTACACAGACATGCATGCTTATATCTCAGCAGCTTACTACAAAATGGCAGTCAGGCTCGCACATGCTTAGTATTATAGATATGTGCAAGGCCATGGAAAGCTTCTTAAAGGTATACATACATAGCAATCTACACTTTTAAGGCCCAGATGCCTATAGTTGTAGAATACTCTTCTATCAAGATTCATATTTCAGCTATCTCTGCTTGTCTGCCCTTAGATCCCTCTTTATACCTCAGGTCAAACAATTTTTGAAAGGAATTTTCCATGTCCATCCATCTAGAAAACAGATCTTAACTTTGTGCTTGAAAAACCAACACTTCTTATATTTGATTTAGCTCGTGAGGCTGATTTGAGGTTCCCATCTTGGCAAACGGAGTTAGTTTGCTATGACTTCTACAAGAGTAGTATCTGAGTTACAAGCTCTTATGGTGAGTCAACCTTATCTAATTTTTGAGAACAAATCCTTCTTTTTTCCCTAAAGTGGTTTCATGGGTCCCTTTTAATCAAACTATTACTATCCCTTTATACTTTCCAGAACCTAAAAATAAGGGAGAAACAAATACATGCTCTGGGTGTCCACAAGTCGCTCAGGTATTACGTGGATAGATCAAAATCCTTCAGGAAAGCCAATCAACTATTTGTTTCCTATGAGGGTAAGAAAAAAAGGAAAATTAGTGTAAGAGCAAACAATTTCTAGATGCTTGTCTCATTTCATTTCATTTCATTCTGCTATTCTGTCCATAATATCTCGCTTCCAGACAGGGTCAGGGCTCACTAAACCAGGGCTTTGTCTTCTACTGTGCCTTTTGGAAAGGGATGGAATCCTAGATGCAGCACCTTGGTCTTCTGTACATACTTTTACAAAGCATTACAAACTGGATTCCTTTTCGAGGTCCAGAGTGGCTTTTGCTTAGGACCCTTCTTCAGGAGCACCAAGATTGTCAAACTCCTTCTTCCTGCTTTTAATTCTAAGCTCTAGTAATCTACCCAAACAATTTAGGCTGTTGAATCAGTGATCTAATATTGAACAGACCCAAGATGATAGAGATGTGCTGCTTCACTGTACAATTGTGTAAACTTATCATAACAGTAGATGTTCTAATAGATCACTGTTGCAGTAGCCGCTCACTTCCATCGTCTCCCTTTTCTTCTGTGTTAGGTGTAGATGTATATATATTGCTCTGTGTTTGTGTGTGTGTGTGGATTATATATATATATATATATATATATATGCACATATACATTTATAAAAATGTATGTGTATGTACATATATATATGTATATATAAATAAATGTATGTGTGTGTATATATATATATATATATATATATATATATATATATATATATACATACACACACACACACACACACACATACATGTATATATACGCATGTATGATATATACGTGTCTGTGTGTGTATTTTTATATTTATTTATTTTTCCTTTCCTAGCATTTATCTATTTCCATAGCTCTGGCCTGTCTTCTTGAGGCAAGAAAGCAGTGAAGCTGTGGTGCTCCAACCACTCCTTTTATTCATCAGTCCTCGAGTACCACAGCAGTTAGATATGTGCAAAGTACCTTGAAACTTTGTAAACTATCCTAAGGTTATATTGTTGGCAAGATATAATGTAAACACTTTAGACTACTGCAACAATGATTTAGTAGAACTTATCATTATGGAAAGTTTAATTACACAACTCTACTTTTTTGCAAGTGTTCTGTGGAGTCCCTCGTGGATTTAAATAAGACCTAGGTGCAAGCTCTGCTATGCATTTTGTGTTTGTGGTCAGTACTGATCTGGTTTAAATGCTATGATTGTACCCTCATCCATACAGGGAAATACTTCTCCTTTAGTGGAAGGAGTGTTTTTAATAAGTAAAGGAGGACCTTCATGTCAGCTTTTGCATTAACATTAAGACCTTTCAGTCAAAGATGCATACTGAAAGAGGAATAGTTTAGAACTGTCTTTTGCTGCCTTGAAAGATGTTCCTTTTGAGTATAGCTTTGTTTGTTTGGCAGTCATAATGATGACTAGACATTTGTCATTGATACTGGCTGAACTGAGATCTTTGTAACTTTATCCAAGGTGGACTACTACCTTCATGTCTTCATATAGTCAAGGCCCAGATTTACAGGCAGTATCTATCATCAGTGTGATGCATCCATTGAACTTGACTGTGAGCTGAGTGAATCTGGAGTTGGTAAGATTTTGTGCCTGTAAGAAAAGAGCTTTGCTCCTTTAGTTGGGGTTAAAGTCAGCATGTATCATTGAGTTATGGTTACTACTTACAGAATTATTGATTCAGAAGGGAGATTCAGAAGGGATTCCACTACTTTTTTCAATCCTTTTTCCAGTCCCAGTGATACCTGCCAACTTCTTAGACCATGAAATCTGAACAAAGCCATAAATAATGGGGGGACAAAGGCCCAAAATAGGGACACTTTTTAAATTTTGCACTTACAAACTTACAAAGTTGATAGAATAACAGGTTTTGCATTAGACTGAATTTTTCTGAAGAGTATGAAGTCTGAAACTTAAATGTATGTCATTAGTTTTCTGATCAACCGTCAATGTTTTGCCAATGATTTGCCAGAAAACCATAATTGTATAAAGATACGAGACAAAAATCTGGATATTCTGCAAACATCTCTACAGATGAGAGGTGTGCTCCCAATGTCTATCATCTATCTTCCTCCCACTGCAACCTGGGAAAGCATCAGTGGTAGTGTAGCCATCATCAAGGCAGCCATGTTGGATCTGTCCATTTTCTGACCCTAATACACCACAGTGGCTGAAGTATGTGCTCACAAATGTAAGAGCATGCTGTGCCTTCCCTTGTGAATGTGCTGCTTGCCAGCACACCCTTCATGAAGGCTGCAATATGGAGGCAGCGTACCAGAACCACAGATAATCCATTGCACATACACTGCATGCTGTGCACCTCTCTGTCCAGTAGTTGCTGGTATTGCAGTGAAGCAGTACATCTTTCTCACCTTGGGTGGTAAACCAGTGTTGGTCTTACCTCCACTGTCCCTCATCAACTTCTCCAGCATCTGGTTAGCAGTTCATCTAAAATGTCTGTGTTACAGTCAGGGCTGTATCCCGCTGTACACAAATCCAAGGAGAGGATTCCACTATTTGAACAGTAGCCATTTGGTCTTAAAGCCACATTTTAAAAGCTTACAGAAGGGAGGACATATTGACATTGTTGAGAGACAAGTAAAAGTGTACCTCCACTTGTCCTTTTTTGTGGGTCACATTTTACAATGAAAATTCTTTGAGATGGACGTGTGAATGAAATACTAGGCTTAAGCCAGTACAGTAGGATGCTTGCATTGTTACATGTAAGCCGCCCTTCAGAACCTCAGATTTATACCTCATTCTAAAAGCATAAAGATGTCTGTCCTAAATTCTGGTATTGTTCATGAGGGTGCTGTGAAATACTGTAGTTCCAGAGATATTAAATGAGAATGGAGGACTTGCAATTTAACCCTATGTCTTTATACAGGGACAACTCCTTGGTAGCTAAAGGTATTAGAAAGTGATCTACAGAAGAGTGTCTTAACTAATTATAACAAGCTGTAGCTTACCTTTTGTGGCCAGGAGAGAGAAGTCTAATTGATTCAGGACTCCAGTGGCAGTATGTTACACAAGCAGTTACAAAATGTGACACAGTGGATAAGGGGAATTGAGAAGTGATGACAGAGAAGGTAGATGAAATAAGAGGATTTAATAAATTGTAGGTATGGTGGAATAAAAAAAATCTAGGTTAAATGTGAAAGGGGAAGAGAGCAACGCTGGAAGAAAGGCATAGTCTCTGGTTCATTTTTGCACTAGAGAAGAATTTTTGATAGACAAATTGGAACTTGCATATAAGGGGAAGTGCTGTGATGAATTAGACTAGGCATGGTGTCAAAGAATGGACAGTGTGTGTGAATAATGCATGACTGAGTCTGTGAGAGAACTAGTTCTTCTCCATTAGAGAGTGCGAGAGTAACCTGAAGGGAACCTGGACCTAGGAGCATCAAGCAGGATGGCGAAACAAAATGGGAAGAGAAAAAAAGTAGTATGTGGAGAAAGGAAGGAAAGAGAAGTATGTATAAGTTTAAATTGGATGGTAAGGAAAAAAAAAGGATGGAGAATGTAGCGAAGTAAAGGATCATTTGAAAAGGTGTAGCTTTAAGATATGTATGTTGAGTAATGAAGCAGTAGTGAAGGAACACTGGACAACAGCAGGGGAAAAGTGTGCGGATATGGAGACCAGAGTAGTGAAAGCGGTATGGTCTTGGAAAGAAGAGCTGAGGGAGAAGATACAATTTGGGGAGTAATGAGAAGTACGAGGAAGTGGGGGACGGATATCAGTACAGGAGAAGGACATACCAGGAGTTAGGGAGGGCAGTGAAATAAATTAAGATCCTTTTATTAATTTGAGCACCACATACTGAACCTTAGAAGGAAAAATGATCATTGGTGACTTGTGATTTGATTAGAATAAACCACTTGATGCAGTGTCTGACCTCTCAGATGGGCTATAACAGTTATTTTATTTGCAAAAAATAAATATATAGACCTTATTTGTCCCCAGCTTGGTGATCTAATAATAGCTTATAGCCCCGACATAATTATTTGTCCCCTCAAGTATCTGAGGCTTTGGCGTATCTTTTCTTAGGCTATTTGCACTGCAGATAATTCTCATTTCCTGCAGTTTGGAGTATAATTTTAAAGCAGATTTCTTCTGAAATACAGAGATGGTTTAAGGACATGACAAGACGTAATATTTTGGTGTCTTCTTTCAGAGGTTTGCCTTAATCCTCGAGAGCCTGCATCCGAGCTCTACATCCTTCCTGAGAAAAATGTCAAGCCTGAATGGCAGCTCCCAAAAGTGAGATATCACTTCATTTCCAGGTAAGACAAGTATGCTGCTTCTGCTGCTTAATGGAGAAAGACTGATATTGTTTCAATGTGGCATATGTTAAGTGCATGCCAGTTAATTAAAGCCGGAGATGTGTTAAAAGGTGTCTGAAAACTAACAGTGTAACTAGTAGTATTACTTGAAGGCTATGACCTTAAGCACACAAAGTTTACATCTATCACACAGTTAACTCATCTGCTGTTGAGCTTTGAATAAGAAGGTTCTAATAAAAGATCCCTGATTACACTGTTTGCACTGGGTTTTTATCAGTGAGCCATTGGTTTCTTTAATAACATCACATTTGTTTATTGTATATCTTACTCTTGCCTTGCTAAAGTGAATTTGTACTTGAACATGTAAGTATGTTGACAGAAGGAGATGCCTGGTCTTTCTAACATGACTATCTGTTGCAGCTGGATACCAACATCTCTGACTTCCCTAGTCTCTCTCTGTTTTACTCCATTCATCCAAAGCATTGTTTGTATCTGTCAGCTGTCTTGATCACATGGCCTGACCACTTTTTCCATGATTGATTTCCTTACAGTTTCCATAGATGAAATCAATGCACAGTCCTGTGATTGTGAACCTTACTTCTATAGCAGCATTATTATTTTAATTGTTATAAGGGAAGACTGTACACTTGTGTTTGAAGAGTGTGACCTGGTACTCCTCTCCATTGTAGCTGTACTCTGTCTGATCTGTCTGCATATGGCTGCTGGAACAGGGAAATTGGAGCACATGAATCTGACTTCCTGCTTATCCAAATAAAACGTCTCCGTCTAATTGTAGCTAAATTAGTAACCTACTGGCCTAAGAAGTGGGGTAGTCACAGTTTTGACTTTATCTCTGCTTCAAGTTTAATGAAATATAAATCCACACAAAAGCTGTGACATCTACTATAAGCCCAATAAAATAAAAACCCAAAAAGGAGCCCTTATTTGCAAATTTTTTACTTGCAGTTCACTTCAGTTTATATTAGCTGACAGAACTTTCAAAAATTTGACTGTCATATGGTCGACACCATATGATCGAACTTTTGAAAGTTCGAATGTTTTGACAGAGATGTCCATACAGCGCAGAATGGGAAAATTTCCCCTTTCTGCACTGTAGTGTGATCTCAGAGTTGGTATATTTAAAGAGCGGGGAGTGTGGAGGGTGCAGGGGGGCTTATCCCCCTGCTTAAAACGTTCAGGTAGGTTATTTGTGTAGTTTATTTATTTTTATTAAATGTTCGAACTTCTAAAAGTTTGATCATATGGTGTCGGTTGAACTTTTGGAAGTTCAGTCATCTAATATAGACCCGTTCACCTTGATATTTCTTGACAGATTGTTTTTTTCTTGGAAGCTGACTGTGTGTTACACCCACTCTACATTTCTGTCCTCAGCTTTGCTGCCCTCCCTACCACCATTCCCTCCATTAAATCTATAGCTAAGCAAGCCCACCTTTTCCTTATTTTATCCAGTAGAGAACTTTCAGGAACTTATGTTACAGCAAAAAACAAACCATATAGATCTCAACAGAAGCCTTATCATAGGAGGGTGTCCTAATTGGAGTCACGTTTGCACTTTTCATGATATATGGGTTGTTACCACTGACATCCAGCCAGGGTAGCAAAGTTTTACCTTCCCTAGGTCGTACATGTGATACATGAGTTTAGCTCATTTGTGCTGAGGTATAAAGACAGACATATACGAACCTAGTTCCTCAGACTGTCTTATTGCCATTTCAGTCACAGGTCATGGATCTGTCAGACTTTTGTCATTAGTACGTTTGTTCCATTCATCTATCCAGATAAGTGACCGGTTGTCGAACCTTCCTTTTTGTCTTTGAATTTTTTGTTAAATTTGTAAATGTCAACTAGGAGGGGTAAGTGCGAGTGTGGTAGGCAGATTCTGTACAAGGACTTGCATACCAAGCGTCATTTTTGCCTAAGCCTTTAATATGATCACAAGTCTTGCTCTGTCAGTCACTTATTCATTCCAAAAACCCTTAAGTCTAGGCTTTCTATTGTCAGCACTTTCCTTGAAACCCAGCTTCTTAAATTTCTTTCCAAATCCAACATGGCTGATCGGACGTCCCTCTGCCACTGATGAAAAAATTAAAGAGGCCTTGAGTGGATCTGCAGTCCAATCTTTCTAACTCTGACATGCCTGCTGAGGTTTCAGATCCTGTGGTACATCAGGCTAGCCACTATTGAGACTCCATGTGTCTTATTATTTCAGAAAGACTACACAGCGTCTCTCAAATTCTAGTTAGTGAAAAAATCCCTGGCTTTCTAATAGAAGTCTGGCGTGGTTTTGATCCTGCTCGTTTCATCCAGGTGGATGTCACGCCTAAAAAGAAAAAGCAGAAGACTAAGCATGTGGCCTCCCACTCAAGAGCTAGATAAAAGGAGTGGATGGATTTTTCACAAGAGCTATTCAAAACTATTATGTCTTTGAAGCCCCCCTCCTTTGGCTTTCGACAACCACAGATGAAAGCTGCATTGGTTTTCTGTTCCTCTGATATGGAGCAGGACTATAACTCTGGCCAATGTTCCACTCAGCTGCACTCTCTAGGACAAATGTTTTCCCATTAAAGGGGGCTCTCTCTCAGTGGATTCCCACAGGCTTCTTTTGGGTAAACTTTACACAGCATGATGAAACACTTTAGCAACCCATGCAGATTTCAGATGTTCAGAACAGATACTCATCACTCTTGGAGAAGGATACCCCTGCTCTTTCCAGTCCCTTCTGTGCTTCAGGCTTTCCAGACCACCTTTCACTCCACCCCTTCTGCACCTGATACTCAACCACCAGCTGCTAAGAGTCCGGGCAGGTTTTACAAGGTACTTGAAGACCTGAAAAATCTATATAAGAATCCTGTGGAAGACCCTTGTGCAGTCTCTTTCTCTGTCTTCAGATAAACTCTCCAAGCTGCTTCTCAATGCTTAATGTCCTACCCACTGATAAAGACAGCAGGGCTATGGATAGATGGGAAAAGGAGGTGTATACCTCTGCAGCCCTTGCCTTTATGGCAAATAATTACCAGACTCAAATGACAAAGTATTTGATTTCTGTTCTTAACTCCTTAAACAAAGTTGTCATGGATATTCCTGCAGCAAATTCTAAACAACAGATGCAGAAGCAAATCAGATTGCCACACACAGCATTAAGTGCAGTTATGATGCTGTGGATGCTTCTTCTAGAACAGCTGCCACAGGATCTGTTATCAGTAGATAATCATGTCTTCACATTCAGGCTATACCTGAGGATTTTAACTCAAAGATTCTAGATTCACCCTTGGAGAAAGCCTTAATGTTTGGCCCTCAGGCATCCGGTCTGTTCAAAACATCAAGCTTGTACCAAAAGAATTCATAGGAAAAAGGTTTTATTCTTGGATTTTCTTAGTCCCAAGAAAAGGAGGGCAGTGGAGACCCATCCTAAATTTGTTCATTCTGAACACTTACTTGAAGAAACCATCTTTCAAAATGCTGTGTCTTCAGACTCTTCTAGCTTTTATCCTCCAATAATCTTTCTTAGCATCATTAGAACTTGAGGACATCTGCCTACATATTCCTATTAATCTTTCTTACATGAGATTCCTCAGGTTTTCCACTGGCTCTTAGTATTTTCAGTTTGTTGCCTTGCCTTTCCACAGCCCCAAGTGTATTCACAAAGTGTCTTGTGCCTTTAGTAGCTTTCCGTCTCAGTTAAGGGATTAATTTTTCCCCTACTTGGATGAACTTCTGATCCATGCTCTGTCCCTAAACTGCTTCTTCAGTTTCTTCATTTCACCTTCCATCTTCTGAAAGGTCTGGATTTTGCTATAAACCACCAAAAATCACACATGGTCCTTACATAGGAAAATTTAGTGGTACCTAAAGTCTGTGTGGTCACAGCACTGTCACCCCTTGGATACCCAGATTCCCTTCCCCCATTGTCTCATGAAGGGGCTTATGCTGTGGAAGGGACATGTCATCCTCAATCCAGGATTACCTTTCACACCTCCTTCTCTTGAACAGCTTCACACTGACCTGGATGAGGAGTACAGGGCTTGGACAGGATCACACTGAGGGCAGGGGAAATGGCAACCCCATTTCCTGAAAGAGTGCACCAACCTAAAAGAGATGAGGGCTTTTCTGCAGGCTGTTCAGATTTTTGCCCAACTTTGGAGATCAGGACTACTCCAAGTGTACACAGACAACACCACAGTCATAGTACATAAACAGGCAGACACCAGGTCTTGCCATCTTTGCAGGTTAACACTGGACGCTTGGACCCTGGAAACACAAATGACTATCACATTCACAGCCACATACATCCCCTCTCAGGACAGTGTGCTAGAAGATTAAGTCGCTCCATGGAGGACCCCCATGAGTGGACCTTGAATTGACAGGTCTTCATTAGCATCACACTTCAGTGCGGCACTTCTCAAATACACATCTTCACTTTGCCAACCATCAGTTCTCCCCAGTTCTGCACCAGGGAGGCTTATCCCACAGCCTGGGGACAGATGCCTTCTCTTTCTAGTGGATAGAGAAGTTCCTCTATGCCTTCCCTCCTCTGCCTCTCCTTCCAAGAATTCTTCACAAAAGGAGATACCCAAACTCTCTTATTGGCTCCATTATGGATGAGGCAGCATTGGTTACCCCTGCTATTTCAGCTAACCAAAGGAAATTGCAGAAGGATTCCTCTGCAGCTGGACCTGATTACTTAGATAAAAGGATTGCTGCTGTACCCAAATCAAACATCCCTCCACCTAACCCTATAAATGACAGAATTTTAATCCCTCAAAGACTTCTCTTCTCTGAAGAGGTGGTACAAGTCCTACAACAAGCTAAGAGACTTACTACCAGAAGATCTCACATGGCTAAGTGGAAAATGTTTTTTCTTCTGGTGCTGCAGACATAGTTAGGACTCGCTCTTAGCTCAAGTCCCTACAGTAATGCAGTATCTCTTTGAGCTTCTTCAGTCAGTCTTGGCGTAGTCAGCCATAAAAGCTCATGTGTCTGCTACCATTGACTGTCTACCTATTAGTCCCCCAGTTATGGCTAGGCAAGAAGTCCAGCTTTTCCTCAGGGAAGTTCTGCATCTTGAACCCCCCCTCCAAGAAACCCATCTCTCCTCCTTGAGATTTTAGTTTTGTGCTAGAAAAGCTTACCGTGCCACCCTCTGAACCAGCTGCTTCTGCTTCTCTGAAATTCTGTATTTGAAAAGACATCCTCGTCTTGGATCTCACCTTGGCCAGGAGGGTTTCTGAGCTACAAGTTCTCATGGCCATTTCCCCTTCTCTTATTTTTCACAGAGATCGGGTGACACTCAGAGCTAACCCATCCTTCATGCCTAAGGTAGTGATTGAGCTATGTCTCAGTCTTCTCTGGACATTCACAGACACCTCAGATTTTACCTGGACTTAAAACCAAGTCCTTCAGAGAGACTGACCAGCTGTTTGTATCCCTTATGACCCCTAAGCTGGGACAGACAGTCTTTAAACAAACTGTTGCATACTGGATTTCAAAGGCTATTACTTTCTGCTACTCACACCACAGTAACATCTTAGCTTCCTGCCTTAAAGCACATTCCATTAGGGCAGTCATTTCCTTTGTACCTTTTCACAGAGGAACAGAGACTCCAGGTCTGTCTTGAAGGCCGCTACTTGGTTCTCTATACGCACTTTTATCAAACACTGCAAGACTGATGCTTTTTCCGGGTCCAGGAAAGCCTTTGCTAGGTTAGTCCTGTCTGCACTGCTAGATAATTCTTCTCACTAACCAACCACCCTCCCTTCATCCTTCAGCTGTGGGAGTCCGTGAACTTATCATAACAGTAGATATACTACTGATCACTGTTGCAGTATTCTATCTCACCTTCCATCTTGTCTTCTCTTACTCATGTCCATCTTCAGTTGTCTCTCCCCCTCTGCTCTAGCCTTGGCTCTGTTACGTAGTTATGGGGAAGTTTTCTTACCAATTCGAGTTACACCTCCTAGCTGACCAGTTTCTTCAGGCTGATAGCTTTTTGATACCCTGGCTGGATGTCAGTGGTGACAGCCCATAAATCAGGAATACTGCAACGGTGATCTTTAGGATATCTACAGTTGTGACAAGTTCTTACACAACTGTGCTTTCACACTGGTATCACCCTATTAATCATCCCCAAATAACATCCGATATAATTTTAGTCCCCTAACCATGTGTACAAATACACTGCTAAAACTTTATTCTGCTGTGCTATTCCTATTATTACTAACCTTACCTGTACTGACCAGTGTCACACGTGTAATCATCATTCACAATTGTGTCTAAACTCAGAGCTTAAATAAAGCCCAAACATCTTTCCACTCCTACGGATATCCGTATTAAATGTTGTTGTTTCTTAAGAACTTCATTGCTAGTACTTCCTGTTCTAACCAAAAGTATAACACACTGAAGCATATCTAATAACTTGCACCATCCTTAAAACAAAATATCTTATTCTTTTATCTTTGTTAGTAATACTATTCTCAGGTGAAATTGAAAGTATCCCTGGACCTCCTGCATACCCAGTCTCATAACAAGATGATCCTTTTACCTTTTAACATTGCAAAGAATGACTGAAAAATGCCTCATATGATGGCAGTATGTATAACAAAATTCTGTTACTGAATAAAAAACCTTAAGCTCTCACATTTTAGCTGATCAAAAACTTTGCTAAAACTATACAACATCCAAGGTAAAGAATTTGCTGTACCTGAATATGAAGTGTTTAGGTACGACAGAAAGAACAAACGATCTGGAAGAGTGTCTACCTTTATACAGTCAAACTTGAAGTATCCCATATACAACCATCATCACAAAATAGAAGTGAAACCATCTCAATAAGCATTAATGTAGGGAATTCCAAGCAGCTGCACAGTAATCGGATTTATCTCGTCTTCATTAGCCAAGCAGCTACTCTTAGAGATGCTTCCATGACAACTATAAAGTTGAATTCCTATGTCTTGAGGTTATAAGGTTTTCAAGGAACGAGCCGGATAACAAAGATCTGACGTCTGATTTCTACGGATTTTGTAGTTTATTGTATCTTCACATAGAACTGACCTTCATACTGGACCAGTAGACATGCCTGACTGGATTCTGACAAAACTGCTAAACAGTTGCAGAAGCGGTAGCATGATACCAAGACACGTAAGTGGTGACATGGCAGTGCTTGTAACCCAGAAACACAAGACACCAATCACCTAGCAAAAATAAATAAGAAATCAGAAATCTTTTCTCTGGTGCAGGTAGGTGACATCATTGTGGCATGAACTTGTCCTGGCTTGGCCAAGCTGCTGCTATTAATTCTAAATTCCATGTTTTCAGCTCTAACTCCCTAAAGTCAGTTTGCTGCACCATAACATCAGCACAAGTAAATTAAGCTGCCTAACAATGTAACCTTATACCTTCTAGGATAAGTTTGTGCCACTCACTCCATATATCTTTTCATACCTCTCAATCTCTCAAAGCAAGAAATCTGGACAAAGCCGTAAATATTTGGGAGGCAAAGGCACAACACTAGGGACAATTTTTAAATATTGTTCTTACAAACTTAGAAAGTTGACAGAATAACAGGGTTTGAAGTAGAATGAATTTTCTGAAGAGTATAAAGCCTGAAACTCAAATGCTTGTCGTCATATTCAGACTTGAATCCTCAATGAGTTGCTAGAAAACCACATAGCTTTTCTGTTTCTCTATCATGAGCATTCAGCAATCTTCCCGTTAGGGTCTTATGCTCTTAACTGCTGTATAAACTCTGTATCTCAAATTCTTCACCTGTTTTTCTCTTCCTCATATCTTCTGAAGGGTTTTTATTGGTATAAACAAAAACTTCAACAACAGTGGGTGATAGTAATAATACATTGTTTTTCTTTTAATTGTTTTGTAAACATTTCTTTCTTGTTAATTTGTTCCAAGTGTTTACTAACGGTATCTAAATATTTGTTTGAATTAATTTTAATGTGGCATTTGGATTGTTATTTCTTTTTATGTTATTCATTGTGTGTTGTACATTTTCGGTTTTGTTGCACTGATCTCTACAGATGACTTGATCATTTTATATATGCTTACATTTTAAAACTATTTTTTGAGTAGTATATGCCTTTCATCTTTGGTGCCACTAACAGTGATGGTCTTTTTTGAAATCTTACGTAAAGCCACGTAACCTTTGTCTTTTTGTCTTTTTCTCTTGTTTGCAATATTGTCTTGCAGTTTCTCATTTTTCATAAAAAGAACTGTGTCCTAGGTGACCATACAAGACATTAAACTGAAAGTCATCTCTTGGATTCACTGCTTTGTAATGGGTAGTAGGAAATATGGACTCAGTTGTGTGTTCTTTGAGTTTAATTTTATGTATTTGACCTTGGAAATGCCATAAGTCATTGCAGTTCATTTAATTTGGTTTATCACAGAATATCCACACACATATATGCGTATGCCGAGTCGGTAAGTGTAATGAATGGTTATGGTATAGTATACTTTCTTTAGTCATATAAAGAAAAGATTCGGGCCTGGAGAGTATCATCAGTGTTAAATCCACTTCGAGCACCTGTTTGGTACGCAAACATGCATCTGCTTAGAAAATCGTACTAAAGTCAAGTCCAAAGTAGTCTTTTTATAATCT
The DNA here is from genome assembly GCF_019279795.1 of Protopterus annectens. Classification (NCBI taxonomy): domain Eukaryota; kingdom Metazoa; phylum Chordata; order Ceratodontiformes; family Protopteridae; genus Protopterus; species Protopterus annectens. The sequence continues at coordinate 134,324,608 of NC_056749.1, forward strand.
TTACAGACATCCGTTCAAATTCTGACAGGGGGATTTGCTATTGTATTGGGTCTGTGTATGAAAGCCACATAATTAATTACATGCAGAATTTTTAAACATTTACTACCTGGGTTTCTTTTCCTAATTTACGCTTAATTGGTGGACATCATGGAGTTGCACTGTGGGCCATTCTGGAACCTCCAGTATGTTTCTTTGGAGGAAGTAGTTTCTCTGAGCCATTGTTAGTCTTAACTGATTTATCAACTTCAAATCAGTGTTTGGTCATTGATCTCATCTTGGGGAAAACCACATTGATGAGGTACGATTGCAAGAGCTTTTAAAGCTACTTCTGAAATTTTTAAAATGTTAGTGATGCCATATTTTTTTTGAGTAAGGGATTGAGTTATGCAATAGCAGATGGACACACAGTGCAGTACTTCATTACATTACAACTCATTTAAGATCTGTTTTTCCACCATAAAGCCCAGCATCCATAATGTTCTGTCACCTTGTTGGTAGACAAGGAATCTAAAGCCTTGAAAGGAGATGGCAAGAGTTTACTGTGCTGCCCTAAGGGGATCAGAGTCTTCACCTGTTCTTCTTACATTTCTCAGTTGTAGTCATTCCTAGTACATCAGGCAGTGTAGAGTCTTTCCTCCCTCACTGGGTCTGAGATTCAGAAGTAAGTGATCAACACTTTATCTATAACCTCTGTAACAGACTTCCATGTATCCCACTTGCGGTTTTCCTACAGTCCCTTCTGGGTTCATCTTTAGTGAGTGGCAGTTTTATCTGACAAGCCTTACCTGGACCTGATGGATGACCTTTTACCTTTAAAGAGATAATAGGCCCCTCTCACTGTGGGGAATCTCTGTGATCCCCCTTCAACCTTCTCTATCTCATGTCTCAAACCCCTCCAAATAAGAAGCCTCCACTTCACAGACTGAGGATGGCACTTCAGTGTTGCATGCTCTTCTACATTCCTGTGTAGACAAAGTCATACAAGAAAAGGATTCAGCAGACCATAGCACTCCACATCTTTGCTCAAGAATTAGAGACAAAGCCAAAAATGATTATGTGGGCAAAGGCCTCAAATCAGGAGCAATGTTTAATTCACTTAAAGGTTTGATAGAAGAGCAAGTTTTGTATCAATGTGCACTTTTCTGAATAATAATTAGTGTGGAACTGTAATGTTTTGAATCATTGTCTGACAATATTACTGAGTAATTTACCCCAAACAAGTTCTGAGGGCCATTGCAAAAATATGAGGTAAAATCAGGGACATTTGAGAGGTATGCAGTAGATGCACTCTTGTTTATTGTCTGGGGCTACCAGTAAAGAGTGCAAGGTTGGAATTTCTCCAGGTTTGCTGCAACTTGGATAGTCATTACAAAGGAACAGTGAATGCTGGATGTGGTCGCGGACAGCCACTTCTTAGAGCTCTTAGATATTCCCTCAGAAATGTCTGCACTGAATGATTAAGCTGTCTTTACAGATTATATTCTTTATTGTGGTTGTAGAGGTTATTTCTCTTTTGGAATAATTCCAAGGGAGTCCACTGTTTGTGGTCCCACAGTGGCCAGACAATTTCCATCTCATCCTGCTACTGTGTGAATTCAGCAGGTACATCTTGTACAATATGTTCTAGATGATGACCTTTGAGAGAGTCAAGCCTCATGTGCTGCAGTGCAGCTGGGTGTTATTGTGAGATGGGCTCCCCCTTTGCACTGTCAAATTGTAGCTCCCAAAAAACAACTCTGAAAGAGTGATGTGACAGCATGTTTTTCTATTTTTTTCTAAGTATCAGATGTCTGTTTGGATAATCTGCATTTCTTTCTAAAAGTACTTCTTAAAGGAGTCCCTCTAAAAATCCATTCTTGTTCCCCTTCTATTTCTAATATTCATTAGTAAAGTAGCACTTCAGCTCCCACACCTCCCTATCCTTCTGTATGCTGATGACATTGTGTTATATCGCTTAAACCAAGACCCCCTTCTGTCATACAACAAAAACTACAAGCTGAACTCCCCTCACTTATCACCTGGCTTATGAACAAAAAATAATTCTTAATACTTCCAAAACAAAGACATAGTTTTTGTACTACTTCTAAATGCCACTATAATTCCCAAATTCTTCTCATCCGTGATCACCTCAACAAACCTTGGTTTGTGGATGGAGCCCTGTCTGAATTTTTCACCTGCATGTAGAACACACATGTAAAAAGATAAATTCCCACCTATTTTGGCCTTGTAAAATGTCACCATTTCTCTCTCAAGACCAGCCAAGAATTGGGCTAATAACCCTAAAGGCCCTTTTTAAAACTAGCCATGCTTCCTAAATGTAATGGACTGGTTTAAATACCATATATTTTGTGAATTGTATATAAAACTTGAGCATGGGTAGTTGAACATTTACAAGTTTCGTCTTTCTAGTAGGGTCATAATTAGCAGACCATGGGTAAATTTATTATTTCTGATCCACTAATCCAGGTTACACTTGAGTAAGTGTAGGGAAGAACTTTGCTTTACATGGAAATAGGACATGCTTGACTGTACATTGTATTCTTTTTATGAGGAATCCCAGTGATCATTCCATTCGTTGCAGGCTGAACAAGGAGAGGGTCACAGTAAGCTGCCTATCGGGCGCTATAATCCGCCACATAACACAAGCACTCGGGTCACTCCACGGCAAGTACAAATATGACACAGTCATTGTCCATGCTGGTGTGAACGACCTGAGACGTACCTCCCTGGACTACATGAAAAGAGACATAGAGGAGCTCTCTGATTATGTAGTCCAGGCAGGTATGACCCTAACCCTGAGCAGTATCCTTCCTTCACCAAGAATGATGCCACAATATAGAGACAAGATGATCAGCTTTAACAATTGGCTTAATGTCTGGTGTCATTCAAAGGGGATCCAGTGTCTGTCTGCCTGGGATGACATGCTTGACAAGCCACGCTGCTTCGCAAGGGACGGCTTGCACCTGTCACCCCTGAGATTCCGGATATTGGCTAAGGCTCTTGCCACCCCCATAGTGCCTTTTTTAGGCAAGGCTCAAATTCTAAACCTACCACCCTAGAAAACAAAAATGGGAAGAAACTGAGGGTAATGCTGCTCAATGCCAGAAGTCTAAATCTCAAAATGCACGCACTCGAGGCCCTTCTCAGTATGGAGAACATCGATGTCTGTGCTGTAACTGAAACCTGGTTCAAGGCTCCTGAGAGCACCCCGGCACTATTAGGTTTTACCTCATATCATGCATTCCGGCCCCAAAACCCGGACCACACCACAAAAGGAGGGTGTATCCATATTCATAAAGGATACCCACACCTCCAGGTTGGTGGCAACGAAGCTTCGGAAACCATCCAGGTGCAACTAACCATAGGCAAAACTGCTCTACAAGTTGTAGCATGCTACAGGCCACCCTCTCAAACTCAGGAACCCCACACAGCCTTCCTGAAGACACTGGAGGGTATAAATGTATCTCCAAACACATCATATTGGGTGACTTCAACTACCCGAATATAGACTGGGAACATTACTCAAGCCCTAACTTTCTAGCCCAACGGTTCCTGGAGTTCATAAATTCAAATGCCATGGAACAGCTAGTCACTGTTCCCACAAGAGGAGAAAATATACTAGATCTCATTGTCACAAACATGGGGACAAAATGCTCCACACCGGAAGTATATCCCTCATTGGTGAGATCTGATCATAAACTAATCTCACTGGAAATCCACATCCCGCCCCCATCCCAAACAAAAAGACCATAGTGAAGAACTTCTCTAAAGCAAACTTCACACTACTCAAGACTGGTGTGGTATCCTTCAAGGCCCCTGAGCCAGAGGAAACCACAACCCAAGCTGTGGAAGCCCTTACAAATGCCTTCTATGAACACCTCCAGGACTGCATGGATCAGGCAATCCCAAATAAAACCAAGACTCTTTCCACAAAGGGCAAACGTCCAGTCTGGTGGACCCCAGCCATTAACAAACTTTACAATAAGAGGAGAAAGCTATTACATGATAGAACAAAATCCATAAAGGGAAGTCACCCCTGATCATTATTAGTAAAAAATACGAGCACTCATAAAATCAACTAAGGCCAATTTTGAGAGAAAAATTGCCATGGATTCAAAGGAAAATCATAAGGCCTTTTTCAGCTATGTTAGGAACCTGGGTGGAAACTCCCAGATATGCTCAGAATTAGTCCAAAATGATACAAAAATCACTGAACCCACAGACATTGCCAACATACTGGCAGACAGGTTCAGTGCAAACTTCACCCCCCTCCCCCCCTAAAGGAGAGATAACTATCCCAGCCGAATGTAGCCTCCCGGACATCTCAAATGCGCAGGTGAAAGCTGCTCTCTCTAAAGCTAAAAACACAGCATCAATGGGACCGGATGGTGTCCCCGGCTGTGTGCTACACGAGCTAAATGAGGAATTAAACCCGCACATAAGGCAGCTGTTTAATCTCAGCCTTACCACAGGATACGTGCCCAAGGAGTGGCGTACGGCAACTGTGGTCCCACTCCACAAAGGCGGCGCCTCTACGGACCCTGGTAATTACCGCCCCATAAGCTTAACAAGTCTAGTCTGCAAAGCTATGGAGAGGATCATAATGGAGCTCATAAACAAAGATATAGGGGACTTGCAGACATTGGACCCGACCCAGTTTGGCTTTGTCAAGGGAAGATCATGCCTTTTGAACTTGGTCGACTTCTTCGAAACAGTCACCAAGGCCATTGATGAGGGAAAGGCAGTCCATACAGCCTACCTTGACCTTGCAAAGGCTTTCGACTATTGTAGAAAAACTTACCAGCTTAAATGTAAACCCATATGTCACAAGATGGGTTGCAAACTGGCTTAAGGACAGAACCCACAGGGTTAGAGTTGCTGGCGCTGTGTCAGACTCCAAGCCGGTCACAAGTGGTGTCCCACAGGGCTCGGTCCTTGGCCCCCTATTGTTTGGCATCTACTTCTCAGAAGTACAGGCCAACATGGGAGGACTTTGGCTGACAAAGTTTGTAGACGACTGCAAACTGGGCGCCATAGTGGAAAGTGCATCGGACATGGATATCCTTCAGAAGGGACTCACGGAAACAGATAGCTGGTGCCAGAGCCATGGCCTGAAGTTAAACGCCAAAAAATGTATAGTCATACCCTTCGGGAAAAACAAGGTAACCCCAAGCTACCATATAGGTGGCAATCCACTAAGCACAGAAGAGGTTATCAGGGATCTGGGGACCCAGGTTGACAGTGGCCTTTCTTTTGACACTCACATTGCTAAAGTGGTTAGAAAGACCTTCTACATTTCCCACCTGATCATGAAGGGATTCACATCCAGATCTAGTGAGGTCATTGTTCCCCTGTACTCTTCACTTATCAGACCAATGATCGAGTACAATGCCCCATTCGGGATGTATCTCACCCGACATCTGCAGCAATTGGAGAGACCCCAAAAGTTCCTTACCAAAAGGATAAAGGGACTCCAAAATCTGTCATATGCTGCCAGATTGAAGAAACTCCAGCTCTATTCAGTCGCATACCGTCTGCTCAGAGGTGACATGTGCCTGACATACAAGGCCATGTCCAACCCGGAATTAATGGACATGCTCCACCTCAAAAAATCCAAATCCACCAAAACCACTAGAGCAAGCGACTTAAACCTTAGCACAGCTATAAATAGGACGTGCTGGAGGGATAGATTTATCACTCAGAGACTCCCTATGCTGTGGAATAAAATCCCGGTCCATGTGAGGCAGAGCACCTCGCTGACTCTGTTCAAGAGAAATCTAGACCTGTGGATGGGAGATCGTAGGTTTACCCCGGGAATCATATCTGTGTCACTGCTGGACAGAGGCACAACAAACTAATGGGCACAGTATTTTTTCATATAAGGGGTGGCGTAAGCCACAAAAATTTGGGCTAGGCTTATAAATGCCTTAGGGCAGATAGCCTAGTATAAACCTATGAACCTATGAACCTATGAATGGTAAGCCTGTTCCAGAGAACTGGTACTCTCTGAGACAAATACCTGTCTCTCCAACATTTCTTTTTCATTTTGCAGGTGAGGTTGAGGTTCTTAGATTAATTGCTTCTGATGCTATTTGTTTTATGAATATACAACATGTTCTTTAAGGCTGGATCAAAAGATGTTTTGAAGTCCAGGCATAGATCGTTTCTTGGCAGTTTGTAGGAGACCAAGTATAAGTGTCACGCCTTGAGGAAATAGGACATGCTTGACTGTACATTGTATTCTTTTTATGAGGAATCCCAGTGATCATTCCATTCGTTGCATATGCTCGGTCAGGTACATACAAAAAGGGGCATTGTACTCAATGACTGGTCTAATCAGGACTGAATACAATGGAACAATGACCTCTTTGGACCAGGATACCATACTTTGTTCATACGTTGCACAACATATAATAATGTCCTTACTACATTCGATGGTGGTCAAAGACCAAGTCACTGTCTACGTGTGTTAAAAAAATCCCTGACCACTGGACTTGCCCTTAGGGATGTAGTATCATTGTAGTAATTTGCAGGATGGTTTTTTTCCCAAAGTGGACTGTTACACCCTTCCTGACATGGAGTTTTAGATCTTGACATTGGCAACAGTTATTAGTCTGTGTCATGCCTTCATGGTGGGTACTTTTGTCACTGGTGGATTCTATGAGTGCACCTAGTTTACAATCATCTGCAAACTTAACCAACCAGAGGCCTTTGCAATAGCCTTTACTTCAGAGAAGTAGATGCCAAAAAGAATGGCCCAGCAGTGAGCCTTGAGGGATCCTGTCAATTACTTGCCATTTAGTGGAGATATCCAAACAACAATAACTTCTCCTGGTAGCTAAGTGTATTCCCAAGTAAAACAATAAGAAGTGGGAGTGACATGCTGAGTAAAACTGAACTAGCAGAATACAAATGGATTAACTACTTCATAGCTGATTTATGACCAGGATTAAATGTAATGAATAGCATAAAACCAGTTTTAAAATATAAACAAGACTGTCCTTGATTAATTATGTCTCCGGGCTATGTGAATTCTATATACTAGTTAGCTAATTTTATATACTAGTTAGTTAATTTTTTTGATTTAGCAATACATCTGATGTGTTTGTTCTTGTTACGATAGGCTAGCGATTTTATTTAAATTTGTATGAGTGGCATGTTAATTGGTTTTAGCATTGAGAAAGAGTCTTCGAATTTGAAAGCTTTGCTGCTTGACATCCTTGCTGTGTATTTGATTTATTGGAGGGAGACTCCCCTATCCTGATTTTCTTTGGTCCTTTCTGTGAGGGGTCTGTATCAGCATTTCGAAAATTTAATAGGTTGAATCACTAAATGTCGAACTGAAATGATTGACCCATTAAATTTTCGAATGCCGATACAAAAAAAATAAAAAACAAAAAAAAAAACTAAAGGGTGTAGGCAGGGGGGCAAGCCCCCCCTGCATCCCCCACACCCCCCACTACTTAAATATACCAACTCCGAGACCACACTACATTGAAGTAAATGGAAATCTCTCCTTAGGGAGATTTCCGTTTACCTATTCGATGTTCTGCACTTTCGGCATTCCCGAGGCGACAACATCAGATTCGGTATTGTCAGCATTCAAGATGCTGATATAGACCCTCTGTGAGTTAGCTGGCTATCCAGTGGGTGACAGGAATTTCGAACTAATTTTGTGAGCTTAAGGAAAATGCCCAAGTGTGGTAGTGTGTCAAATGTCTAGGCCAGATCAAGGTAGGCAGTGTGCACTGTATCCAGTGATATCTTTTTTTTTTGTTTGTTTGATTAAACCTTTGGGTTATTGGATATGACCTCGCTGCCTTTAGAAGCTGCGGTTCCAGGTGTCTGACTCTTCTCCTGCCCATAATCCCTTTCTTCCTCCAAATAGCCAATATCTCATTTGCCATCTGATCTAGAAGGTCATGTTTTCAAGGACTCTGATTTTCATTGAATGAATAAGTGCCATTTCTTGTTAGTCCATATCCCTGGATGGTTACCTTTATATTATATTGTTACCTTTATCCTCCCCTGTTTAAAAACAAATAGTATAGGTATGTATTACGTACATCTGTTTATCTTTTTACAGACACACACATGCATGCACATGTTTTTCTATCTAGAATTTGCTGTTTCCTTTAATGTTAGTGTAGTTTATATTTTCTACTATTGTTAGTTCATTTGTTTTTTTCTGGTAGACAGATTTAGGGATTTAAGATGTATATGCCCTGTGGTCATAAGATTCTTCCACAAGATCCACACTTCCTCATGTGCTTATTCTCTGGGAGCAGCCAACTTCGACACTGTCTGTTAGGTTTTCTCTAACTTGGGTTCTAGAGACATTCAAGGCTGAAGGGACAAGTTAATCTTAAAAAGACTTATTCCTCCAACAGGAGAGTCAACTTCATCTATTTCTTCAACAGCTTCTCCTGCTAAAACTATGGATAAGTCAAAACAAAAAGAAGTGTCAAAAAAGAAAGAAAAAGAGAAGTCTTAAAAGAGGTCAGAGAAGTCAAGAAAACGTTATTTTGTAACGTTAGAATTCTCAGGTCCAGCACTGAAGATGTTCATCGTGTTTCACTGTTGCAGTCATTACTCTTGGGTTATCCTGCTGGCAGGCTACCCGCAGTCGGCCTGAATTCCAAAGTCCTGGTCCGGCGTCAGCTACTGTCTCCTCTTCTCTGACGTCAGTGCGCCAGGGGTATAAAAGATGCAGCCAACGCCATTTTCTTCTGTCTTTCTTGCCGCGTGGTACCCAAAGCAAAAGCAGTTCGCAAGTGCCGGTCGGCCGACTCCTGAGATTTTCGAAATCGAATTTCAGATCCGAAGTCTTCATTAAATTCATTCCCCGTTGGGGAAACTTTTTTCTTGCTCCAGACCGATGTCAGAAAAAGTTAACAATTGTATTTCTTGTGGGAATCAAATACCTCATAAGGATTTCCACTCTTACTGTATTCCTTGCCTAGGCCTTGACCACGACGTCGCTTGTTGTCGGTTTTGTGCTAGATTTAACCAACGCACTATAAAGCGTCAGTACGATTTTGCCTTTCATTACTTCGGCCAAAGATTCAATTATACTATGACGTCAGAGCTACCGACGACCGGAATTTCTAAAAAATACAAGGATAAAGACAAGGACAGGCATCCGAGGTCCAAAACCGACGATGAGGCTTCTGCTAAGCTTGTCGTCGGTTCGCCGGTTCACAGTGAGGCACTTTCACAGCCCCTGACGCCCGCTACCTCAGAGCCACAGGCCGCTTTGTACTCCCACGTGGAGCCAACTGGGCCTCTGGAAACTCAAGGTATTGGATCCTCGGAAACTATTCCCTCAGATGGGTCCAGAGCCGCTGTGCAGGCATCTGCTTCTGAGGGTGTTTTCAGACCAACTTAGTTACATGTAAAGCCATCTTCAGCTTCCAAGCCAAAGACTAAAGCAGCTCTAAAGACAAAGAAACAAGTACAGCATTCTCCAGGACAGACTTCCATGCCTAAAAAACAAATGTTCAAAATGGCCGAAGACCTTATTACTTTGATCAGGGGTTCCCATCCCCCTCCTGATAAGAGGCCTAGGCAAGAGACAGAGTATGAATCTTTAGATAAGGTTTCCATTTCCTCTGATTCCTCCTCTGATCAGGAATACTCTCTTCCTCCCTATGAGAATTCTGATGCTGAAGAATCTATTCCTTCAGCCTCTCCTCCAGAAGATTTCTCCTTTGGGGAAACCCTGCATACCATGAGGGAGCACTTTCATTGGGAGAGCCAGGATTACTCAGAATCTAAGAAAAGGCTCAGAGATTTTCTTTTACTTCTTCAGCACAGGCCCCTTGCTATTCCCCCTGTTCTGGACATTGTAGATGATGTTTTTTCAGAGTTCGGGCTGTCTCCAGACTCTATACCCCCTGCACTGGTTAAGCCAGACAGATACTACAGGGTCCCAGATTCCCATAAATTTCTTTATAAAAACCCTGCTGCTGACCCAGAAACCATATCTCAGGGTCCTAAGGGAGTCAAAGCTTCCACTGCTAAAAACCCTGCCCCCTCTGATAGGGATTCAAGGGCACTGGACAGATGGGGAAAAAAGTTTACACTTCTGCTACTTTGGCTGTAAGGGCCTTAAATTGTCAATTTCATATGCTTAAATATCAGCAATACCTAATGTCATTACTAAAACAGAAAATGTTGACTAACTCTGAATGTCCTGAAAACAAGGAAATGCAGGATTTATTGCATGCAGCCGAACAAGTTGGAAAACATATTTTACAATGTGGTTTTGATTCTTTGGAGGCCTCTTGTAGGGCCACTGTAACGGGTTCTGTGATTAGGAGGCATGCTTGGTTAAAAGAACAGAATCTGCCTGATCATGTTAAAGCAAAATTATTAGATGCTCCATTACAGCATGATACTTTGGTGTTAAGGCAGAAGAGGTGTTGAAGAAATTGGAGGATAAAGCGTAATCTATGCAGACAGTTAAGGATTTTTTACAGGTACAGCCACCTAGATTTAGCAGGAACTGGCCTTCAAAAAATTGGTCCTTTCCAGTGTCAGACAGGCCACAAAGAGGCAGGTACAGACACCCTAGAGGCAGATCCCAGCCCTAAGACTCATACAGGCCTAAACAATGGGGTGCTTCTACCTCCAAAAGCGGAGAAGACAAATCTCAACCTTACAGGAAACAGTCCCAATCACTTTCGACTTTCCTATACCAGTACCAAGCACTTACCTTTTACAAGCACCCTTAGGGGGAAAACTGGCACTTTTTTCATAAAACTGGCACATGATCACCCAGGACAAATGGGTCTTGAATGTAGTGTCTCAGGGCTACAGGTTCCACTTTCACACCCTGTCAAAGGCAAGAGGCATGCCAGACCTGCCACACAATCAATGGGCAGAGGCACAAAAACAAGTTTCATCCGTCATGGACATGGGGGCCATTCAGCGAGTACCACTACAGGAGCAGGGACAAGGATTTTACTCATGACTTTTCCTGGTACCCAGAAAGGACAAAGCCTGGAGACCAGTACTGGACCTGTCTATTCTAAACACTTTTCTGGACGTTCCAAAATTCAAAATGTTGACTCTGCAGTAGCTTCTGCCCATGCTGGGCAAGAAGGCTTGGCTTGTAGCTTTGGACCTAAAAGAGGCATACCTGCATGTCTCAATCAGACAATCTTGCAGAAGATACCTCAGATTCATAGCTGGATCAATGCACTACCAATTCTCTGCACTCCCTTTGGCTTATCTACTGTGCCCAGGGTCTTCACAAAATGCCTGGCACCAGTAATTGCTTTCTGCAGACAAAGAGGAATTCAAATATATCCCTACTTGGACGACTGCCTCATTCAAGCAGAGAACAAGGACATTTTACTAAAACATCTGGCGTTTGTAAAAAGATTACTAATTTGCCTAGGGTACACAGTAAACGGAAATAAATCAAAACTAGTACCTTCTCAAGAGATAATATTCCTGGGTGCAAGCTTAAATACAACTGCCCAGATGGCTTATCTCACGCCAGACAACAAAGGCAACTGACTTCTTACTTCGAAATGTTGGCAACAAAAACCCAGTTATCTGCAAGAAAAATTCTGCAGGCTTTGGGCTTCATGGCATTCTGCATTCTGTTAATTCCATATGCAAGACTGCATATGAGGAAACTACAATGGTATCTAAAAAGTGTTTGGACTCAACATTGCCACAGCCTGGAAAAATCAATTACACTCATTCCCTGCCTGCAACAGGAGTTTCGATGGTGGGCTCAGGTCTGTCACCACAACAAGGGACAGCCTTTCACGTTACCCACCGCCAGGCAGACAATAACAACAGATGCGTCAAATTATGCCTGGGGGGCCCACATCGCAGGAAAATATATTCAGGGCACATGGCCCACAAGCCAAATGCATCTTCATATCAATCTAAAAGAAATGCTGGCTGTACAAAATGCTGACAGCTTTCAAGGATCTCCTTCATCCAGGACAACTGCTAATAAAGACGGACAATACTACAGTCATGTGGTACATAAACAAGCAGGGAGGCACGCATTCCTACCCCCTTTGCAGACAAGCCATGATTTTGTGGAACACAGCACTGACTTATCAAGTACACCTGCAAGCTCAATTCCTGCCAGGAAAGACAAATACTTTGGCAGACGAACTAAGCAGAAACCTCATGGATCCTCATGAGTGGAAACTAGATCCACAAATCTTCAGCATAATAACAAGGAAATGGGGACGCCCAGACATAGATCTATTTGCCTCTCCTCACAACTGCCAACTACAGAGATTCTGCACAAGGACTTATCACAAGCTAGTGTGGAAAGTGGATGCTGTATCATTCACCTGGAAAAACCTTCCAGTATATGCCTTTCCTCCCCAAGGTACTCCTAAAGGTCAGACAGGAGAAGCCAAAAATGATCCTGATTGCCCCAGACTGGCCACGCCAGCACTAGAACCCAGTCCTAAAGAGCTTGTCTCAAGGCCCAGCCTGGACATTGCCTCAAATTCCTCATTTACTGACCCAACAGAACAGTCAGATAGTACACAGCCAACTCAAAACTCTAAATCTGGCTGCATGGCGGATAATGCAACCATTCAGAACACACCACTCTCCAAAGCAGTTATCGATGTTATTCTGGAGGCCAGGAGGCCCAGCACCAGAAAATCATATGCAGAAATGTGGAAGAGATTCTGTGCTTGGAACCAGGCACAAGGAATTGACATGCTTGTACCAAATATTCCTCAGATTTTACAATACTTAACTGAGATGTTGGACAAAGGCCTATCCTTTTCATCAATTAAAATTCATGCCTTTGCCATTTCAGCTCATTACAATACGGACCCACCTATTTTTTCACATCCTCTACTAAGGCAATACCTCAGAGGGGCCAAAAACATAAGACCCCCCCAAGAAGAGCACCAGTACCTGAATGGGACCTCAATTTTGTCTTGGAAAAACTCACACTGCCTTCTTTTGAGCCAGCTAATACAGCTGAGATAAAATTCTTGTCATGGAAAACAGCTCTGCTCTTAGCAATAACTTCAGCAAGAAGAGTCTCAGAGTTACAGACACTAATGGCGGTTGAATTTTTTATAATTTTCCATCCGGACAGGGTTTCTCTGAGGACAAACCCAACATTTATGCCTAAGGTAGTGTCCAGTGTAGCTCTTAATCAAACAATTCACTTGCCCACCTTTTATCCGAACCCACAGAATAAGGGAGAAGAGGCTTCTACATTCTTTGGACATACACAGACAGTTACACTTCTACTTGGACAAAACTAAAGTTTTCAGAAAATCTGAGCAACTCTTAGTGGCATATGCTGCAGGATCTCAAGGAAAAGCAATCTCAAAGCAGACAATTTCCAAATGGATAGCCCACTGCATTCGCTTCTGCTATTCTCAGCATGGCAAATCAGTGCCCAAGGGCATCAGGCCACACTCAACCAGAGCAGCAGCTACTTCAGCAGCCTTCCTCAGAGGAGTACCAACTAAGGACATTTTGGAGGCTGCAACTTGGACTTCAGTGCACACTTTTACAAAGCACTACCACTTACCTCCTTACTCTAAATCCAGAGCAGGCTTCGCCACTGCAGTTCTGCAGGGCCTCATAGCCACTCCTTATTCTATTTAGGCCCAGCCACCCAATCTCAGCTTTGGGATTCAACCCAAGAGTAATGACTGCAACAGTGAAACACAATGAACATAGTACAGTTGTGTACCTACCATAAATGTAGATGTTCGAGTGTATTCACTGTTGCAGTCCATGTTACCCTCCCACCATCCCCCTTTCTTTGCTGGGACTTACCTGTACTTCTCTATTCTATACAACCTATGTGGTGTATTTGCTTGTAGATGAAGGTATTGTTTATGTTAGTGCATGCTTTTTTATAAGCAGAATTTTAGCCACCCTTTTGGGGGCACCTGACATCTGGGGCAAGAAAAACTGAAGAAAATGGCGTCGGCTGCATCTTTTATACCCCCTGGCGCACTGACATCAGGGAAGAGGAACAGGACTTTGGAATTCAGGCCGACTGCGGGTAGCCTGCCAGCAGGATAGCCCAAGAGTAATGACTGCAACAGTGAATACACTCGGAACTTCTACATTTATGGTAGGTACACAACTGTACTTTACTTCATCAGTCAGATCTGACTCCTCCTTGTATCTGATCACCTACAGCTCCTCCTCATTTTCCCTGGAGTTAGTGAGTCCTTGGCTTCATTATCCTTTTCTGCAAGAGACGTGTTCATCAAGACCACCATCAGTGGCTTCATCATACAGGCTTATTTGGTCATTCAGAAACTCTACCTTAGCAGATGTTGAAAGGATGATACAGACATTCCTTCAGACACAAATTCAGCTACGGTTTCTCCTGAATCCATCCATACAGAACATTCTCAGAATGGCTCCAGTAACCCCCATCCACTAATTTCTCCTATTCTGGTTCTCTTTTTGGATCTGAGGTATATAGAGCCAAGCCTTCTGGTAGCATCCATGTCATCATCGACAGTCCTGTTGACTTCAGCTATGCCACTTAATCTTTCAGTGTAAATGCCTTTGAATCAGGAAGTGTCTCTGAGCCAAACGATTGGTGTTGGTACTGAAATTTTCAGAGCTGTCTGTCTTGCATGCTGCCTCCACAGTAGATAGCTCAGCTTTAATGTCTGCTTCTGATCTGGGTCGAGTCAGGAAGGCTGTTACTTTTATTCTGCCATGATGGGGAAAGAGCTTTAAGCCTGGTCATAAGTAGAAATTGTCTTTGGTTTGGGTAGCTATTTTAGCCTCAAACATATTTGGTGGATTTTATTAAGCTCCTGAATTGTTTATTTCAGTGACAAGGGCTCTAGTAATCTGGGAATTACTGTTCGTACTTTTGGTCAAAATATTTTCCATTTATTGCAAAGCTTGTTGGTGTTATGGTTGCACTATGTAGATTTGTTTCTGGGATTTGCATTGCACTTGTTTGTACAGGGTACATCTGCATTTCTGTGGCTGTTCACATGCTGTTTTAGTGTTGTGGTGTACATTTCTGTGTATTCTGTGCAGTTAACTGTATCTGGTGGGGATTTGAGGCTTGCAAAATATATTACTTGGGAGTAGATAATTTGTCTTAAAGAAATTTCTAAAGGTACCTTGGATGGAAGGGATATCTGGTTTTAGTTTTATTTCGAAGGAGACTGCTTTATGTTAAGACTTAACAAGTGATGAAGATACACAAGGGATGGTGCAAAATCCTCCCGTATTAGTAAGAACAAAATCTAAGATATACCCCTAGTGGGTACTCTGACTAATTGTTCCAGGGCAGTTTAGGAATCTCTGTGCTTGTGCACTAGTTGTGGTGTAGGTTTCCCATTCAATAGTTGGATAGTTTAGATCACCTAGGAAAATAATATTGGGTTTAATACTGAATGATTCTACTTCCTGTAGATAAGCATTGTGACTTTCTTGTGTCAGAGAGTGAGTTCTGTAGCTAGGTAGTATATGGTATGGGATCTCTCTAATGGTTATTTGGACATGAAGAAGCTTTAGTGCATCATGCTGATTTACCACCCTTATTGTCAGTCTCTTCTGGCTGTAGATTGAGATATCCCCACCATTTTCCCTCTGATGCATAGTAGCTGGTCTAAGCTTGTAGAAGGTGTTGTAGCTCAATGCACAGCCAAATTATTTTCCGCTATTTTAAACCATGTCTCAGTCACTACACAGACTTCAGGGTCCTCCAAGGTTAGAAGGGGTTGTGGGGAGTGGAGTTTCTTGTTTGGGCTCTTAACATTGATTAGTAAGACTTTCATTTTTCTTTTTGCTTGTTTCATTATGTTAGTAGGTTTATCAGTTTGGCATTGCCTAAAAATGCACTATAAGGGTGGACAATGACTTTGCCAATAATTGAAACCCTAGAGGGGGCAGATGGAAACTATCCTTGATGAAGCAGAGTGGCCTGTCGATCATATCCTACCAGGCTGACAAATATTCAAAGACTAAACCGGTTGTTAAAGTCAATTATTTTTTGCTCATATTGCAGCATCATCCTTGGAGTAGGTAGAATGCAGCTCAGTGCTAAGCACAACCAACCTTGGACACGCAGTCTGAGGACTCTATCATGTCTCACTTCATATAGTACAGGGAGGCACACCTCAAGTCATCGACATGGGCATGAACTGTGACAGAGTCATACTCTTGCTTATTTTTAAGGACTTGAGTTCATGCAACCCTGGCACCAAAGAAGCAACTAACCATCATCCTTTCCTTTCTCAGCCTGGTAAGAGGCATATGGCTTACAAATGAGTCACCTATATCAAGAATCTTTGGTTGAGTCAATGCCTGCCTTATGGAATTGGCATCTATGACTTTGGGACTCCTTGTGCTATGAGAGGAAGTAGGCTTAATTTCCTGAGTGTGCTTTGTGCCTGTGTTGGCTTTTGAAAATTTTTGAGGTTTAGGCAAGTTAATCTGTAGAACTTCAGCATGTAATGGATTATTGTGTTGACCTTGGAGAGTTGCAATGTGTGTTGTAATATTGAAGATTCTGATGTCTGAGTTTACTGTGTGTGATTTTTTTTCCCTCCAAGGTTATTATATATGTTCACAGGTAGGTACTAGACTATTGGCCCTAGGGCCTATACAAGCCTAGCCAAAAAGGTGCCCTGGCTTTCGCCACCCAAGAAAATTATTTTCCTGTGTCCTTGTCAAGAAGAACCGCAGAAGTGATCCCCGGGGTGAATTTCTTATTACCCATCCAATCATCAAGATTTTTCTTGAAGAGTGCTAATAATGAGTTCTGTTTGACATAGATAGGTAGTTTGTTCCAGAGTATGAGAAGTCTCTGGGACAGGAATTTATCCCTCCAGCATGTTCTGTTTATTGTGGTGACAAGGTTTCGGTCCCTAGAGCGTGTAGCTCGGAGGGATTGGGAGTTCTTTTAAGTGGAGCATGTCCAACAGCTCTGGGTTTGATATAGCTTTGTATGTTAGGCAGAGATCGCCTCTGAGTAGGCGATATGCGACGGAGTACAGCTGGAGTTTTTTGAGTCGATCTGCGTAGGGCATCTGTTTGAGGTCAGTAATCCTCTTTGTGAGGTATTTCTGCGGCATACCAAAAGAGGCGTTGTACTCTGTAATGGTTCTAATGAGTGATTAGTAGAGGGGAACAATGACCTCTTTTTTTCTGGATGAGAAACCTTTTGTGATGAGGCGTGCCACGTAGAAGGATTTCCTGACAACTGTGGTGATGTGATTATCAAAGGAGAGACTACTGTCCACCTGTGTCCCAAGGTCTCTTTATCACACTTTCGGTGTTAAGGGGATGACAATGCACTTTTTTGCATTGAGCTTGAGACCATGACTTTGAGACCAGGCATCTGTCTCAGTGAGGCCCTTTTGTAGGATGTCCACATCGTTAGGTGTTTCGATTATGGCTCTTAGTTTGCAGTCATCTGCGAATTTAGTTAGCCAAAGACCTTCTGTGTTAGCCTGTACTTCAGAGAAGTAGATACCAAACAGGAGAGGACCCAGGACTGAACCCTGTGGTACTCCACTTGTCACTGGTCTGAAGTCTGATTTGGAGTCTGCTACTTTCATAGTGTGGGTTCTGTCAGTAAGCCAGTTGGCAACCCATCTTGTGACATAGGGATTTATACCTAGTTTAGTGAGTTTTCCAGACTGGGGGATGGTGTCAAACGCATTGGCGAGATCTAGATAGGCTGTGTGAACCACCTTACCCTCATCTATGGCTTTGGTGACTGCTTCAAAGAAGTCAAAGAAGAATCAGGTTTAGGAGACATGATCTGCTTTTTACAAACCCGAACTGTGTGGGGTCCAGAGTTTGAAGATCTCCAATGTCTTTGTTTATGAGTTCCATGATGATATGTTCCATGGCCTTGCAGACCAGGCTCGTCAGGTTAATGGGGCGGTAGTTCCTGGTGTCTGTTGTGGCCCCCCTTTGTGGAGTGGGATAACCATCACGGTGCGCCATTCAGTGGGCACAAAGCCTGAGGTGAGGCTGTGATTGAACATGCTACTTAGGTGGGGTGCCAGTTCATTCTGTAGTTCGTGTACAAGGCAGCCTGGGATGTTGTCAAGTCCCATGGATGCTGTGTTCTTGGCTTTGGAAAGTGAGGTTTTTACTTGTGCAGCCATGATTACAGGAACTTTGCATTCTTCCGGTATAAAGATGGGCCCTTTGGGGGGGGGGTGAGAGGGGGGTAAAGTTAGCACTGAACCTATCTGCCAGAATGTTGGCAATATCAGTTGGTTCTGTATATTTAGTGTCATTGTGCTGTAACTCAGAGCAGATCTGAGTGTTGCCATTGAGATTCTTGACATAGCTATAGAATGCTTCGTGGTTGTCTTTAGAATCTGTGGCGATTGTGTTTTCATAACTAGCTTTGGAGGATTTTATGAGGGATCTTAGCTTCTTACTGAGGCTGAGCAGGGAGTTCCTCCAATCATGGGATTTTACTCTATTTTGCAACAGTTTCTTTCTTCTGTTGTAGAGTTTGTTTATGGCAGACCACCAGATTGGCTTCCTTTTTTTGGAGGATAACATCTTGGTTCTGTTAGGGATAGCACAATCCATGCACTTGTGTAAGTGCTTATAAAGTGCATTTGTGTAGGATTCAGCAGTCGTACCTCCATTGTCCATCTGCATGGGTGTCTTGAAGTTTGCCACTTCTGTCTTAAGAAGCATGAAGTTGGCTTTGGAGAAATTTTTTATGGTTGTTTTCCTAATGGGGGGTGGGAGTGGGATGTGGATGTCCATGATGGTAATGACCAGGTCTAGGATATTGCTGCCCCTGGTGGGGGTGTGGATAAGTTGATCCAAGACTTTGGAAATAATGAATTCCAGAAAATGTTGAGCAAAAGAGTTGGTGCACGAGTAGTTTTCCCAGTTAACTAACGGGGGGGGGGGGGGGGGTAGTTGAAATCACCCATTATTAGGGTGTTGGGTTGTACCTTAATATTTTCCAGTGTATCAAGAAAAGAGGAGTGGGAATCCTGGGGCATGGTGGGAGGTCTGTAGCAAGCTACAATCTGGATTGCAGTTTTGCCCAGAGTTAGTTGAACTTGGATAATCTCGGATGCATTATGCTGAGCAACTAGCTTGGAGGTTTGGATATCCTTAATGTATGTGGACACGCCTCCACCTTTAGTGTTTCGGTCCGGGTTTGGTGGCCGAAAGGTGTGGTATGAATTATAGCCTGGTAATGCAGGAGTACTCTCTGGAGCTTTGAACCAGGTCTTTGTCACTGCACAAATGTCGATGTTCTCCATTTAAGGAGTGCCTGGAATGCTTTTACCTGTTATGGTGGTGAATTTGTCATTTGAACTTTGCCTAAAAAAGGCAATATAGGGGGGGCAAGAGCCTTTGCCAGTATCCGGAATCCCATGGGCGACAGGTGCAGGCCATCTCTAGCAAAGCAGCGTGGTCTGTCGATCATGTCATCCCAGGCAGACAGATACTGGATTCCCTTAGAATGACACCAGAAACTTAGCCAATTGTTGAAGTCAATCATTTTGTCCTTGTACTGTGGTATCATTCTGGGTGATGGCAGGATGCTACTCAGGGCGAGGGTCATACCTGCCTGAGCTACAAGATTGGAGAGCTCCTCCATGTCTCTTTTCATGTAGTCCCGGGAGGTACGTCTCAGGTCATTCACACCTACATGGACAATGACAGAGTCATATTTGTACTTGTTGTGGAGTGACCTGAGTGCTTGCGTTATGTGGCAGATCCTGGCACCCAACAGGCAGCTGACAGTAACTTTCTCCTTGTTTAGCCTGGTGAGTGGAACATCAGTGTGCCTGACTATAGAGTCACCTATGACTAGAGTGTTGGGTACGTTATGCCTTATGGGCTGTAGTTGAGTGGCACACTGAATATGTGGGCTATGTGTCATTTGGGTTGTGTTGGTGGGGGGGGGTTGCATTTCTGCTTTGGAGGTCTCTGTTGTTTGGGCAGATTTTTACTGAGAGCCTCCATAAATGTAAGTGTGTGTTTTGCACATCTGTGTGTGTGTTTTGGTGGTGCAGGTTTTGAGGGACTATGTGATGAGTGTGGTGCGGTGCAAGTGTTTACCTTCTCCTCTTGACTGTCTAGTCCAGTCTTTGGTGAAGAGAGCTTTGCTTCCAGTTTGGCTATATAAGTATATCTCTCACAGGTCATAGTGTTGGGTGGTAGGAGGAGAGGGTTCTTTGGAAATGTATATGTACATCTCTCACACACTGTGTTATGCTGTTTCAATAATAGATGATCATCAGATAGCATGAGATAATTCTTACACTGTCTTAAGACACTCATCTGAATCAGGCTGGCTAGAGAAGTTTAGGGTTAATACTAATCCATGTTACTGACAGGAATGTTTCTCTGGGGGGCAGGGGTAACTATAACTGTGTTTAGTTTTAGAATAATGTCCTCCCTGGACATTGGACAGCCTTCCAGATCTTCTGACTCAGCCATCTGGGCAAACTCATTGGAATCCAGAGAGATTTTACTTGGTACAATGACTCTGTGTGTGGTTCACTTAAATACCTTTCTGAAAGTACCCTTATTCAAAATACTCACCTTGCAGGCAATCCCAAGACTCCTACCCCTTTTTCTGGACCACTGTTGCATTTTGACTTAAATATGAAGGATGCTTATCACATGCCAGTTGCTCCCATCTTCAAGTTGAACTTACTAATTTCCTGCCTTATACCCTCACGAAGGATTGTCTTCTTGGAGTGTAAGATGAGCACAGAAAAAAGTATGGCCTTTCTTCCAGAAGACAGAGTCCTCATGGTTTAGAACATTTTCAGGGATTTCTTTCTTTCTTCAAGGAACTGCCACTGCAAGAGAGTCTCTTAAAATTCTAGGCCTCATGGCATCAATGATTCTCATGACTCCACAGGTTGGACTCTACATGAGAAAGATACAGTGATACTTAAAGAATTGCTGGACCCAGAACCTGCTTCCCTTGGAGTTCCCAGGTACCAGTGCTGGATTTTGTGAAACGAGAATTACAGAGGTGGAGGGATCAGATGTCTATCAATCTAGACTTGCTCATCTTCCTCCAGACCCCAGTTCATTTAGTCCAGATGGACTTGCCAGATTTGGCATGAGGGACAATGTCCAGGGGAGTTTTAGTGCAAGGCAGATGGTGTCCTTTGGATGCTACAAAGCACATAGACATCAAAGAAATGTTAGCAGTGATTCAGACCTCAAACTTTTTTTTTATACCACTTATGGTTTCCAGGTCCCCCTTTATTGTTCATAAACAACACCACTGACATATTGTACATGAACAAATAAGGTGGTACAAGGTCATACCGTCTTTTCTGGTTGGCAGAGATGGCCTGGGCGATAACTTTATAGCATTCTCTGATGCCTTAGGCCTCTTACATCTTATCAGTGCAAAACCTAATGGCAGACAAACTAAGCAGATCCTATACAGCCCCTTACAAGTGGAAACTCAAGACAGAGGTCTGCTACACATATTTTTACAGTGGTCTCATTGTTAGCTGGGGACAGGTGGGTACAGGAAAAACTAACCAAAAATTTAAAGATAGAATATGTAGTCATATGTCAGAAATTAAAAGGCGAATAGATAGCAGTGCCTTATATAAACATATATACTGTATGGATGGCGCACATAATTTTAAATTGATGAGTCTATACATCGTACCTGATTATATTAAAAGGGGTGATATACACAATATAACTGAGAAAGAAGAAAGCAAGTGGACCTTGCGCTTCAGGACACAACATCCACCAGGGTTAAATGAGGCATTTAGTTTAAAACCTGTTCTTAAAGAGCTACATAGTAAAGTAAGATAACTATCCCTTTAGAATTACAAAACAAAAGAATGACCGACACTGATATTAAAACTATGCATGGAAATAGAGACTAGATACAGGAAAGAGCCAAACACAGAACCATGGCAGGTAACACATGCAAAACGACTCGTAAAAAGCTCTGAAAAACTTGGGTATAAAACAGTAACTTTAATACAAAATGGTGAGCACTTTCACAATCAACAGGATCCCTTCTTCAGACCATATATTACAGAACAGCACAAATACAATTAAATAAGGAGCATTAATTAGTTGCAGTTTAAAACAGCCAATTAATCTATCTCATCTATTAAGAAAAATCTCCTATCTAAAAACAAATAAATCATATCAAACCTATAGCAAAAACATAAAAAATAATTAGACATGAAAACTATATATATGTATATATATATATATATATATATATATATATATATATATATGTATATATATATATATATATATATATATATATGTATATGTATATATATGTATATATATATATGTATATATATATATATATATATATATATATATATATGTGTATATGTATATATATATATATATATATATATATATATATATATATATATATATATATATATATACATATGTGTGTATATGTATATATATATATATATATATATATATGTGTGTATATATATACACACACACACACACACACACACACACACACACACACACACACAACATAAGAAATAATAAAAGTAAAATACATTGTATTCTCTTCCTAAGCTTCCGGCAGGTTTCAAAGATACATAATCATTCAACCCTCGCTCTCTATGTGCTGACAATTGCAGGATCCATCTAAGTTGTCTTTGTTCGGTTTCATTAATCAGATCCCCTTTCCGTAGGCTGTCTTGAACTTCATCAATAGCCATAAACTTAAACCAATGACTGTCACCCTTCATGAGCATATGTTTCCCAAAAGCACTATACTGAAGGCCCTTATGGGCATAGTAATAGTGATCCTTAATATGCTCCCTTAAGCGTCTATTAGTTTTGCCTACTTAAAGGGCAAAACATGACACACAACGTGCTAAATAAACTAAATTTCTTGATTTACAATCATCTATAACCCTAAAACTAAATATCTTACAATTTTCAGGGTGTATAAAAACATTGGTTAATCTATAAACTACAATATAGACGGCTATTGCATTTACTAGTAATACATTTTCTAGGAGAATCTGTATCAGTGTTCCTATTAGAGAGGTAGCATAACCTCCATTTCAGAGACTTTTTATTTTTAAAGATAAAGGTAGGGGTAGATCCTACCAATTTGGCTCTCTCTAAATCTCTTCTCAAAATAAGCCAATTCTTCCTGATATGTGTTGTTCTTTTTAATGAATTTCTGCTTGAAGAAGCATTCAGTTTGAATGTTTTACTTGGAATTAAAGTGTGTTCTTTACTCGTGGCGCCAGATTTTTTGTTTTTCAGATAACAGGAGGGCATGAAAGAGGAAGTATGTAGAGTCAATCACCTCAGCTACCAACTCTGATGATGGTGAGAACTCCCCACAATCCCTTTCCAAGGACTCTTCCTTTGGAGAGATTCTGGAAGTTATGAGGAAGAGGGGATCTTGGTTAACTGGACCTCCTCCTTAGGATGAAGTCGTATTGTTTGAGGGTGACTGAATGACTTCTCTTTCGTCCTTGTTGGTTCCTCATGCTGATAAATTGGCAGAATTGCTGGTGAGGAAATCTTGACAGAAACCCAGCATCTGTGAGTTGGTCTTAAAGTAGCTTAATAAAATAGTACACCCTCCTAAAGAGAAACCTCTCTGGGCAAAAACTCCCCCAGTAGACTTCATCATAATTACAGCAGCAACCAAGACAGAGTTGCCTGAAGACTCTTTCTCTATCCATCTGCCCAACAAGGAGTCCTGAGCTATGGATAGATCTGAGAATCGGGCATATGCTTATGGGTCCTTTGCCATCCTGGCAATGAACTATACCACTCATATGATAAGGTTCAAGAGGGATCTCACTCAGCGAGCGTTATCGGCTCTTATGAACCAAGTTATGCAAGAGTCACAGAAGCAACACAAAACCACTTTGTCTACAATGTCCAAACATTGCCAACTTCTCTAAGTGCCTGTTTCATAATGTGGCAGATGGGGTGGCAGAGCAGCTGGACCAGGCATCACCATGAGACACTATGTGTTGCATTTGTGTGATTTTTTTTGCTCAACTTTAAAAAGTCTTTCACAAGTGTCCGCTTTGGAGGAATCAACTTGTTTGCCTCCACATTGAAAGAAAGGATGGAGAAAAGTGAGAAGGATAGCAAAAGTCTGTCTGTAGTAGGAGTGAAGTTTGAGACCTCTGAGCACTTTTAACAGGAATCAAAAAGTGCCTTGCTTACTCTGGTTTCATAAGTCTGGGTATCAGTAGGACTCCTCTTCTGACAGGGGTGGATGAGGCAGAGGAGGCCACTTCAGTGGACACAGGCCTAGAGACCAGGGATGTCTGCAGCATCTGGGTTTCTATGGGCCCTTTTCTGATGGATGCCCACAGAATCCTTGAATGTTTGCCTGACTGCTGTACTCTAGAGGCAATCAGGGGAGTCGCACATACTTCTACCCTCATTCGTGGCTCACCATCACATGAGAGAAATGGCTAAGAAATCATATTCAAGGGTTATCACATTCCATTTTTGGAAACTTCTCCATTCCCTCATTTCCCATTGCCAAATATCCCACCCAAGTAGACAGAGGGATTAATTCTCCTTTGCAAAAAAGAGCTATCCAGGAGGTTCTACCAGACCAGATCGAGTCAGGATTTTAGTCACGATTCTTTTTGGTTCCAAAGAAGATAAAGGGCCTCTGATCCATCCTAGACCTAAGTTTCTTAAATAACTATATGGAAAGGACCAGCTTCAGAATTGTCTTGGTGCAGTCAACTCTTCCGTGTCTTCAGAAGAATGAATTGATGTGTTCTATAGATCTCCAGTATGCTTACCTTCACATACCAACAGAGACGAAATCCAGGAGTTTTCTGTGCTTCTGTTTAGGAGCCAGTCATTCCCATTTCAAATCCCTCCCTGTTGGTCTCATGTCAGCCCCTAGGATGTTCATCAAATGCATGGTGGTAGTTGCAGCTAATCTACATATTCATGGATTCAGACTCTTCCCTTATCTAGATGCCTGGCTGCCTCTTCCATGGAGTTTGTTCTTCAAACAATGGATTATCTGCTCCACATTTGAGATTCCCCTAGGTATTGTGGTAAATCTGGGGAAAATCCAGCCTGACTCCCACTTAGTGTTTAGTTTTTCTGGTCTGCCTTTTGGACATGGTTATAACTCTGATCTCTCTGACACATTACAGAATTGCCTCCTTGAAGGCTGCAGTACAAATTCTGCTGGAGTTTGAGTGTCCTCTGGCATGGTTGATCTTGAGTGTTTTGGACCTTATAGCATCATCGATTATAATGGTGTGATTTGCTCATTACCATATGAGAATTCTACCCCTGTCACAGTGTTCTCAGAAGTACAGTTCCTTATCTCAACCCATCAGGATAACTTAGTTGTGCTTAACTCATCTAATCTGGTGGCTTCATTCTCCTCTGATATCTGCAGGCAGGCCTTTCCAGGTCCCCTCCCCAACAGCAACTATAACCACAGATGCAGCCTGTCTCAGGTGGAGGCTTTGTGAAAGGAGAATGGTTCAAGGTTTTTGGTCATACTCAGAGGCTTGTCTTCACGTAAATGTCCTGGAGATAAGGGCCTTCTCCTTGTGGGAGCTACAGAACTGCTTTCCTTTAGGAGTGTTCAACATACAGATGGACAAAATCACAGTAGCCTGGTACATAAACAAGCAAGGGGAAGCAAAATATCTGCACTTTGTCATGAGGCCATGAGAAGATGGCAGTGGGCAGTGGCCTTTCACCGTTTTTTGACTGCAGCAAACATTCTTGGTAGGTTCAACGATCTAGTGAACAAACTGAGCAGGAACCTCCTCTTGCCTCCTGAGTGGTTCCTGAATCCAGCAATTGCAGAGATTTTCATTTGCAGGGGCAAACCCTGCTGCAATCTGTTTGTGACCCCCCCCCCCCCCCAAGAACACCAAGTGCAGTAGTAATTTTGCCATTTTCCCTCATTACGGACAGAACCCCAGGGATGCTCTGTCCCATCATTAGCAGCTGGTGTTACTTTATGCCTGTCCCCCTTTTCCACGTATGACCAAGTTCATAAAGAAAGTCATTTGGAACAAGGACACAGTTATCCTCATCACCCCATTTTGGCCCAGACAGATATGGTTTACCATCCTCATATCTTACCTGAAGGAGCCCCCTAGGCTCCTTAGTCCACTGCCACATTTCATCACTCACTCATCCAGGGAACCTCAGTGAACATTTACAACTTGAAGTTAACCACTTGGTTTGTCCACTTCCACAGGATGCATCCCTTCCTGTTGATGCAGTCCACATCCGAACAGCTTCCCATAAATCTTCTACTCATAGACTGTGTGACAGTAAATGGAAAGTATTTGTCATATGGGCAGAATATCTGAACTTAGAGCTGTTTTTGGCATCTTTTGGAGATATGCTGCATTTTCTCTACTCCCAGTTTCCTTCTGGATCTTTGTCAAGGTACAGTTGGCTTCTATTTCATCCTTCCACATTGGCTTTCAGGAGTCTTCTCTGGATTTTCATAAATTGTATAAAGCCTTTCTAAAAGGTGTCTTCCATTTGCGGCCTCCTAGTAATCATCCATCTCCTTCTCCTTGGGACTTAACGTTTGTGTTGGAAACTTTGTCCAAACCTCCATTTGAACCAGATGCTTCTGCAAAATTAAAATTCTTATCCTGGAAAACTGTCTTTTGGTGGCTATCATTTCAGCTAAGAGGACTGCAGAACTGCACACCTTAGCCTGTGTTTCTCCTTACATTATATTCCATAAGGATATGATAACCTTGAGGACTAACCCCTCCTTTGTTCCTAAAGTGGCTTTTGAGGCCAGCATTTCACAACCCATGCATACTCTAGTGTTTTTCCCAAACTACCAAACCAAAGGAGAATACAGTTTGCATACACTGGATGTACACATGCATTTCCACTTCTGCCTTTACAGAAAAGCCCCCTTCAGGAAATATGAGCAACTTTTTGCATCCTTCACTGATAATAAATTGAGTAAGAAGGTATCCAAATTTGTTTGTGTATATGGTTGTCTGATTGTATTGCTTTCATTTACATATCTCTAAATGAATCCTTAGTTTGCAAGCTCAGAGCTCATTACACTGGAGCTGTGTCAACTTGTACAGTGTTCTTCATGTCTGTATACTTGGAAGACATCTGCCAAGCCACTACATAGTCTTCAAATCACAGGCTTGTCAAGCATAAAGTTAGACTGTATTTCCAGGGTTAGACCTTACTTTGGGACTTCCATTCAGTCTTGAGGCCACCCAGGAATCATGTAGCTGGGGATTCTGACCCACATGTTGGGTTGGATGGACTGGATGAATAGTATATGAAAGTTCCACACACAAAATAAATGAGTGCAGCTTGGATTAAATGACCCCAGAAAGAAGAATAAAAACAGTTATCAGCACAAAAGCTTCCAGGGTGCATACACTAAATGTAGGAGCTCAGCGTAAAAGCAAATCCAAAGAAAAAATCCAAAATGGGATTCAGATAAAATCCAGGTAATTTATTAGGTTAGCGCTTTCATGGACATCACATTCACTTCATCAGACCTTGCAATAGATTTTAACTTCACGGTATGCTCTTATATAAGGCATTCTGAACATTCCTAATTAAATAAATGTTCCACCCATTATTCTTAAAGGTATCATAAATTAATATATGTAAAAACGCTTAGTTTCTACAAGTAACTATGAAGTAAATCTAAGAAATAAATCCATTTAGTTATATAGAAGTTATAAAAAATCAATTACTATAACGCATATAATAAAATCAGTTTACTACTAAAAAAATATTTATCTCATAAAACTAATTATGTAGAGTCAATCAAAATTTTATCATGGAAATGAACACCACATATATATGTTTCAGTTAATGACATGATACATCCAGATATTCATTACTTTATCTATCGCTATTGCTATAGTAATATATATTATAAAAATAATAATAAATAATGAAGAATGAATAAATGCTGACTACCATGTACATCAATAAAATATGACATATTATCTATATGTAACTACTTTACTTATGTATACCCCTATTTTTTAAAATAGGTTTAAGGGGTAATCTGTCATTAAGACCACTACCCCGGTCTGCTTGTAACCGTATTATCCATCGTACTTCTGATGTTTCAGTTCTATTTACATGATCACCCCCTCTCTCATTCTCCTTAACTTTTTCCACTGCCATAAACTTAAATGTGTGTGTTTCACCTTTCTTGACTATATGTTTTGCTAAGGCATTATTTGTGTCTATTTTTAATACATAAAAGATGCTCCCTTATTCTAAAGCTTAACTCTCTATTGGTCTTCCCAATGTAGTAACTTGAGCAAACTTCACAAATGGTTAAATATATAATATGGGCTGTATGGCAATTCACCATTACCTTAAAACTATACTCTTTGCCTGTATCTGGATGTTTAAATCTACTTGAAGTGTCTATCCATGCACATTGATTACATTTAGTGCATGGTATAATAATGTTCCCCTGAGCTATCCATCTTTTTTGGACCATAGCATAAAAGTCTTTTTAGGCTATTTTGATTTTTAAAGGAAAAACTAGGCTCTTCTCCCACAATTTCTCGTATTTGGGGTTCTTGCGTTAATATGGACCAATACCTCTTAACTACATCTTGCACTACTTTAACATTACTAGTATAGGTAGTAGACTATGTTAATTTATTTCTCATGGTATTAGCAGACTCATTGAGTCCTGCAACTCTTTGTGAGAAATATGGTTTTCCTTTTGTCTCTCTTAATGATAAAACTTCATTAACTGCTCCCTCTATGTCTTTATTCTTATAACCTCTTTTCTTAAATCTATCACTAAGCTCATTAAGTTCTTCATGAAATGTACTTTGCTCTAGATGCCCTAATGGCTTGCCCCTTTACTACATTTTTAAAGACATGATGTGGGTGCATACTTCCACGATGCACATAGGTATTCCTATAACAATTTTTTCTGTATATCTGTGTCGTCCATTCACCATTTGAGTTTATTTGTACCCTAATGTCAAGAAAATCCATGGTAGTGGTGGAAAACTTTAGATCAAATTTCAAAAACTGTGTGCTCTTATTTAATTCATCATGAAAGTTGAGTAATTCCTGCTCAGTACCATCCCAAAGAAAAAGTAAATCATCTATATAATATTTATAAAACTTGACTTGTGGCCATTCGTTACATAATATATACTTTTGTTCCCAAATAGCCATGACTATATTTGCATAGCTGTTTGCACTGAGGATGCCCATGGCCACCCCCTCCAACTGATGGTATAACTCATGGTCATATAACATTATGTTATTATTGAAAATCACCTCCATTAATAAACATATTAACTCTATACGAGTCCCTGCATAAGTTATTTCTTTCACTAAATATTCCTTTAACATCTCTATGCCTAAAGTATTTGGTATTGAGGTAAATAAGGAATTCACATCCATGGTTACTAAAAAAAATTTTTGGCCTTTCATGTACTTACTCACTTTAAGATGTTGGAATAAATCAACTAAAAATTGCTTTGTATCATTCAAAATAGTGATGTTATTATTAATCAGTTGTCTAAGTTGCTTCTCCACATATGTGGATATTGGTTCGGTGAGCCAGCCCCTACTCGAGACTCCATATATATGTGACGTTCATTTTCATGATAACATTTTGATTGACTCTACATGATTAGTTTTATGAGATAAATAATTTTTAGTAGTAAATTCATTTTATTAAATGCGTTATAGTAATTGATTTTGTATAATTTCTATATAACTGAATGTATTTATTTCTTAGATGTATTTCATAGTTATTTGTAGAAACTATGTGTTTTTATATATATTAATTTGTTATGATACCTTTAAGAAGAATGGGTGGAACATTTATTTAATTAGGAATGTTCAGAATGCCTTATATAAGAGCATACTATGAAGTTAGAATTTATTGTAAGGTCTGATGAAGTGGATGTGATGTCCATGAAAGCGCTAACCTAATAAATTACCTGGATTTTATCTGAATTCCATTTTGTATTTTTTTCTTTGGATTTGCTTTTACGCTGAGCTCCTGCATTTAGTGTATGTACCCTGGAAATTTTTGTGCTGATAAGTATATGAAAGTTACTTAGCATAAAGATAGATCCTTTCATCTCAGTTTGTCCAGTATGACAACCCAGTGTGCTTTCCCCTGCCAATCTTTAGAATCTGAGGGACCTTTTCCCTCGATCAAAGGCAGTACAAGACATTCAAGTTTAGGTGCCTATCTCAATCTGAACTAGTCAGGGAGAAAGCAGGGCATTATAGGATTGAAAAATTTTGGAAGGGCTCGAGACTGGAGCACTAAATCGTCCAGATTGGATCCGAGTGGGGGCTTGAGGAGCCACATATATTGGACAGACTGAGATGAAGGGGTCTATCATTATGGTAAGTACATTACTTAAGATGTTCTTCGTATTTCACTGTTGCAGTCATTACATTTGGGTTATCTGCCTGCAGGTAGCCCTCAACTGGCCTAAATATCAAAGTCTTGGATCCCTGCGTCAGATGTTGTCCCTTCTTCCATGACATCAGGGGTATAAAACATGCAGCCGACGCCATTACATCAGTCTTTCATGCCGCGCTGTGTCCGAAGCAGAAGCAGTTCGCAAGTGCCGATTGGCCGACTCCTGAAATTTTCGTTTTCAAGTTTAAGAACCGAAGTCTTCAAAAAAGTTAAGTACCCTGTTGGGGATCCTTTTTCTTGCTCTAAACCGATGTCAGTAAAAGTTAACAATTGTATTACCCGTGGAAAGCAAATACCTCATAAAGATCTTCATTTGTACTGCATTCCTTGCTTAGTCCCAGACCACGACGCCCTTCACTGTTAGTTTTGCACCTTATTCAACCCTCAAAATATTTATTGTTGATTTATTTTTGCTGCAAATTATTTTGGTACTCGGTTTAACTGTCCAGAAATGGCTTCAGTAAGCCATTCGACTACCGACATTCTGAAAAAAACGTAAAGATAAAGACAGACCGCATAGGTCCAAAGCTGCCAACGACGCTTCCGTTAAGCTAGTCGCCATTTCCCTGGTACTCAGTGAGGCACTTTCGCAGCCCCTGATACCCGCTACTTGAGATTCACAGGCCTCTACTGAGACCCATTCAGAGTCCGGTATGCCGCGAGATGCTTCTTCGACCATGGAACCTGCGGATGTCTCTACCTTGGATGGGTCCGGATCCGCTGTGCAGGCACCGGCTTCTGAGGGTATAATCAGGCCTACTGACTTGCATTTCAAACCAACGCCATCTTCTTCTTCAAGGCCTAAAACTCTTCCCACATCTAGAAAACCGACGTCCAAACCGCATGATCAGGCCCATATGCTTAAAAAATAAATGATAAGAATGGCTGAAGACCTTATTACTTTAATTAGGGGAAGCCAGCCTTCACCCTCGAAGAGACCTAGAACTGATTTTCCTTCTGATCAGGATTCTGAAACTTCTGTTTCTTCTGATTACCAGGATTTGCCCTTATCCACCTATGAGGATTCTGATGCAGAGGGCTGCATTCCCTCTGCTTCCCCTCCAGAAGATTTTTCTTTTGGTGAAACCTTGCACACTCTTAGGGAGCATTTCTGCTAGGAAAGCCAGGATTACTCTGACTCCAAAAAGAGGCTTAGGAAATTCTTACTCCTTCCTCAACACAGGCCTTTAGCTACCCCTCCTGTCCTGGACATTGTAGATAATGCCTTCTTGGAATCTAGCCTGGCCCTAGACACTTTACCTCCAGCTCCCAGGAAACCAGACAGGTATAACAGAGTACATAACCTCACAAGTTCCTCTGCAAGAATCCTACTGCAGACCCAGTGACTATTTCCCAAGGACCTAAAGGCATTAAGGCTACTACTGCCAAAAACCCTGCCCCCTCTGATAGAGATTCCAGGGCCTTGGACAGATGGTTTAAGAAGGTATACACATCTGCTACTTTGGCAGTTAGGGCCTTAAACTGCCAGTTTCATATGTTAGTATCAACAGCATATTATGGGACTACTTAAACAGAAAATGATGTTGATTCCTGACTGTGCTGAAAATAAAGAATTACAGGATTTAATGCATTCTGCTGAACAAGTTGGTAAACATACTTTGCAATGTGGTTTTGACTCTTTAGAAGCATATTGCAGGGCTGCCGTCACTGGGTCTGTTCTTAGAAGGCATGCTTGACTTAAGAAGCAAAATTTGCCAGATCATGTTAAAGCTAAATTACTGGATGCTCCCTTAAACCATGACCGCCTGTTTGGTAACGAAAGCAGAAGTCGTCCTTAAAAAGATGGAGGAAAAAGCTAAATCTATGCAAACTGTTAAAGATTTCCTGCAAGTACAGCCTTCCAGATTTAGTAGGCATTGGCCTTCTAAGAATTGGTCCTTTCCTGTCTCTTCCAGGCCTTCTCAGTCGAAACCCAGGAACAGCAGACCACCTAGGCTACAGTCTCAAGGTACTCACTGGCCTAAGCAGTGGGGGGCTTCCACTTCCAAAGCTGGAATTAGTAAGACACCCTCCTATGGAAAAATGTCACAATGGCTTAACCTTAAACCTTCCAAGCCCTGCTCAACTACCTACTCCCTTAGGGGGAAAGATCGCCCAGCATGCAAAAAACTAGGAACTCATTACCCAGGACAAATGGGTTTTAAATATAGTTTTCCAGGGATACAGATTCCACTTCCACACCTTACCAATCCCAAACAGTTGGCGAGACCTACCCCCAAATCAGTGGGCAGAGGCCGAACAACAGGTTCTCTCTCTTCTAAGTATCAGGGTTATTCAACCTGTCCCAGCAAGAAGAAAGGGGACAAGGTTTTTACTCAAGACTTTTCCTGGTACCCAGAAAAGACAGCTCCTGGCGTCCTATCCTGGACCTCTCTGTTTTAAACACCTTTTTGGTACTCCCAAAATTCAAAATGCTAACACTTCAACAGCTGCTTCCTATGCTAGGCAAGGATTCCTGGTTGGCAACCTTAGACTTAAAGGAAGCTTACCTGCACATCTCAATAAGGGAATATTGCAGGAAATACCTACGCTTTAGAGCAGGCTCCATGCACTATCAGTTCTGTGCACTTCCTTTGGCTTATCTACTGCGCCCAGCGTATTCAAAAAGTGCCTAGCTCCAGCCATTGCATTTTGCAGGCAAAGAAATATGAAATATACCCATACCTGGAGGATTGTCTAATTCAGGCAGAAAGCCAGGACATGCTACTAAAACATCTGGCATTTGTAAAAAAAACTTCTAACCTCACTGGGGTACACTATAAATGAAAAGAAATCTCATTCTAGTACCCTGCCAACAAATTGTATTCCTGGGAGCAAGCTTGAACACAACTTTCCAGATGGCTTACCTCATGCCAGAGAAACAAGTTTATTTGACAGCCTACTTCAAACTACTGGCCAAAAAGACCCAGCTATCTGCAAGGAAAATCCTGCAAGCCCTGAGGTTCATGGCCTCTTGCATTCTACTAATTCCATATGCAAGACTGTATATGAGGAAACTACAATGGTATCTAAAAAGCCTATGTTGTCAACATTCTCAGGACCTGGTATCAATGATTCCTATAATTTCTTGCGTAAAGACAGAGTTCCTTTGGTGGGCAGAGGTCTGCTACCACGACAAGAGGCTCCCATTCACTCTACTCCCTACCACCCAAACCCTAACAACAAATGCATCAGACTGTGCATGGGGGCTCACTTGGCAGGGCAGTGCATTCAGGGAAAATGGAGCCAGAGTTAGATGCACCTGCATATCACTCGAAAAGAAATGTTAGCTGTACAGAATTCCCTGACAGCCTTCAAAGACTACATTCTTCCAGGACAATTATTGGTAAAGACAGACAACACCACTGTTATGGGGTACATAAACAAGCATGGGGGAATCCACTCGTACCCACTCTGAACACTAGCCATGGCTCTGTGGAACACAGCCTTGAGCTACCAAGTGCACCTACAAGCTCAATTCCTGCCAGGCAAGCTAAATTCACTGGCAGACGACCTAAGCAGAAATCGCATGGACCCACGTGAGTGGAAACTGGAACCAAGGATATTCAGCCTTTTGAGAAACAAATGGGGGAATCCAGAGATAGACCTGTTTGCCTCCCCCCAAAACTACCAATTGGACAAATTCTGCACAAGGACTTCCCACAGTCAAGCTTGGAAAGTGGATGCCCTGTCCTTCACTTGGGAAAGCCTCTCAGTTTTTGCCTTTTCCCCTCTGCCTCTCCTGTCGAACGTTCTGCTAAAGATCAAACAGGACATACCAAGGATAATACTGATTGCACCAAACTGACCATGCCAGCACTGGTACCTCCTCTTGCGCAGTATGTCACTGCTGGAACCATGGCACCTACCTCAGACCCCTTCCCTGCTGTCCCAGCAGGGGGGGCAGATTCTGCACCCTCAGTTTCAAACCCTGAACCTTGCAGCATGGCTAATTCCTTGAGCTCTCCAGTAGCATCCCTCAGTAAGCAGGTGCTAGGTGTCATTCTGCAGGCAAGGAGGCCTAGTACTAGAAAATCCTATGATAAAAAGTGGAAAAGATACTGTTCCTCGAGCCAGACTCGGTGGCACAACAGTGCCCAGCTTAACGCATATTCTTCAGTACTTAACAGAGATGCTCCGCAAGGGCCTTTCCTTCTCGTCAATTAAAATTCATGCCTCTGCCATTTCAGCACATTATAGTACTGAACCACCCCTCTTCTCTCACCCCCTGCTAAAGCAATTCCTCAGAGGGGCCAAAAATTTAAGACCACCCAGCAGGAGAGCCCCTACTCCAGCCTGGGACCTTAACTTTGTATTGGAAAAGCTCACTCTACCTCCTTTTGAGCCAGCTGCAACTGCAGAGTTGAAATTCCTTTGTTGGAAAACAGCCTTCCTTCTAGCCATCACTTCAGCAAGAAGAATTTCTGAATTACAGGCCCTCATGGCAGTGGAGCCCTTCATCATCTTCCATGCAGACAGGGTGTCCCTCGAGACCAGTCCTTCCTTTATGCCCAAGGTTGTGTCTAGTGTGGCCCTTAATCAGTCCATTCATTTGACTACTTTTTTCCCTAATCCACAGAACAAAGGAGAACGAATACTGCACACTTTGGACATGCACGGACAACTTAGATTTTATTTGGGCAGGACTGAGCCTTTCAGAAAGTCTGAACAACTGCTAGTTTGCTTTGCTGCAGGGGCAGAGGGGAAGGCTATTTCAAAGCAAACCATTTCTAAGTGGATAGCCATTGCATTCATTTCTGCTATAAGCACCATGGAAAACCTACCCCACTGGGGATAAAATCACATTCCACCAGAGCTGCATCTACCTCTGCAGCCTTTCTCAGAGGTGTCCCTACCAGGGACATCCTAGATGCTGCTACCTGGGGCTCTGTACATACCTTCACCAAGCATTACCGCATGCCTATGTTTTCTAAATCCAGAGCTGGCTTTGCCACTGCAGTCTTGCAGGGCTTAATAGCTGGTCCTAATGCTCTCTAACTTCCTTCTCCCATCCTTAGCTTTGGGAATCTACCCTTATGTAATGACTGCAACAGTAAAACATGAAGAGCATAGTACAGTTGTGTACACTTACCATAAATGTAGATGTTCGAGTGTATTCACTGTTGCAGTCCTGGTTACCCTCCCTCCAGCCCCATGACTTCTTTTGGCTATACGTCTATTCTCCTTTACTATACTTAAAAGCTTTTGGTGTGTTTGCTTTTTTGTTGGAGGTATAACCTTGTGTATATATATATTTATCTATCTATCTATCTATATATATATATATATATATGTGTGTGTGTGTGTGTGTGTGTGTAATTGCTTCCCATTAAGGGGGGCACCTGACATCTGGGGCAAGAAAAACTGATGTAATGGCGTCGGCTGCATGTTTTATACCTCTGACTACCTGACGTCATGGAGGATGAGACAGCAACCGATGCAGGACCCAAGACTTTGATAATCAGGCCGACTGAGGGCTACTGCAAGCAGATAACCCAAATGTAATGACTGCAACAGTGAATACTCTCGAACATCTACATTTATAGTAAGTGTACACAACTGTACTTTCTTCCTACTTGGCACTAAAAGCCTGAGTAACTAACTTTCTGTAACCGGGGTTAGGCATCCTTTGATGGGAGGAGCTTAGCCAATACCATATCACAGGGAATCAGAGGATAGGATTCTGAGCTCTGGAAAGTTGCCATTGTGGGTTAGTGCAGGATAAAGAACTCATGTGCCACTGAGGCAGTTTGAAATTTGAACATCCACTGTTACATGTAAGTAGGACTTACACAACTGTACTTAGTCACAAAATAAGACTAGAGGGAGTAAACAATAAGTACTATGCAGACTGTCTCAAAGTCCTATCCCTGTACTCTGCTTCCTACAGACTGCTGCACGGTGATCTATGCCTAGCCTATAATGCATCCTCTTATCCCATACTGATTTGTTGCATATCTGCAGAACAAATAGCATCAGTAATACCTATTCTAAGTACCTAAACCTCACCTGTGACGTAAACAGGA
This sequence comes from Protopterus annectens, assembly GCF_019279795.1. NCBI lineage: Eukaryota > Metazoa > Chordata > Ceratodontiformes > Protopteridae > Protopterus > Protopterus annectens. The sequence continues at coordinate 134,361,082 of NC_056749.1, forward strand.
CATGTTGTAAAGACAGGTAAGTATCTCAAAAAATTACCCCTTCTGTGGAACAGGCTTCCCATGCGTATGAAGTAATGCTCATCACTAACCATTTCACACATAAATTGGACCAATGGATGGGAAATTGCAAATTTACTCATGGTGTGATACCTTTATCCCTAATGGACAGGGGCAGCCTCTGAATGCTTGATGTGTACAAGCATAAATTGTAATAGTAAAATTCTGTGAGATATTGACATGTCATCAGTGTTTTGGCAAACTTGGGGATAGCTTGGCTATGCTTAAAATATCTCTTGGGCCAATAGCCTAGTAACCACCTATGAATCATGTTTCTTTTTACCTTTGACGAGTAACCTCATATGTAATCCCTTTAAGGGACTCTGCAGTGTTTATGAATATGGGGGATAGCGATTATTGTATTAAAAGAAAAGTGATAGAGTAAGGTAGAAACATAAAATGACCACAGTTACTATGAAACCAGCATCTAAGATATAAGAAGTTAAATGTAATTGACATCTAAGGCACATGTAATTAGTTTGGTAAATGGACAGTAGGTTTGAAACTGCAGTACCACTGAGTTTAACAAAGTAGTGTGTTCAGGCTATAACTAGAGTGATTTTTACATCAAGGTGAGATTGGTTCATGGGATCAGAATGAAAAACAGATTTTTTTTTTATTGACTTCAGTTCCTGGATTTCCCCCCATCTCTTCCTTCTTTCTAAAGCCACCATAGTTGGGGTTACAACAACATGGCCCTTTGGTTGGGTTCTTTCCTTTCAGATGAATAGATCCTCGATAGTTACATCATTCTGATTCGACCTGTGACAAGGATGTAGAGTGTGTGTGTGGCAATACTATCACACTGAATCTAAGACTGAATTTTTTCCTTAGCCGTATCCCCCCCTCCAACTCACATGGTTATTTTATTTATTATTTACAAGTTGTTGACCGTGTGAGGTTCACTAGGCCAGAGGCCTGTTTCCAGGAGAGACGTCATGTGGTATTCATACTAACTAGTGGAAGTTTGGTTAAGGCACTGGGGAACTTCCTGTATTCTTTTTCAATAAATGTCATGGGGTCCTTTATATGTACTTGACCTACCACCAACTCAGGCAGATGGGGCCTCAGTATAACATCTCACCAGAACAACGGCACACTCAAGAGTGCACACACAGCCTTCTGCACCAATGCCAGTGAGCCGCTGGTTGAACTAATGAAACTGTGATTAATTATTCTTAGATGGACAGACAGGCAGTTAAGCATGCTCTTGAATTTGTGCCCACCACAGGCCCTAGTCATGCTTTGGCCCCTTGGCCATCTTGTCCCCAGTCCAGTACTCCATTTCTGGTCTCTACCAGGTTTGATGAGTAATCTGCCATGTCAGCACGTTCACCTACCCCTCAGAATAGGTATACCCATTCTCTCTGCCTCTGCTGAAAACACCTGATCCACTAGTCTTCTGGGCCATGGTCAGGACTTCATCACTGTATGCACTAGCAGAGGATGAAAAGCTGGTATTTACATTTGGTGCTTTCTAACATTGTTACCTGCACATCATACTGCCTTCTGATCTTGAGAAAGATTGAGAGGAAAGAAGAGATGAATTTAAACAGTGGAACTTGAAAGGCTACATTAATTTAGTATCATATGTCTGTGTGAGACCCGAGATGTAGTAGCTATGTTGTTAGTTACAGTAAATGTCTTAGGTCTGTAAATCTGATAGAAAAGTTCTGATTTAGAATTACAGAGAAGTTTTAAGAAAGTAAGTTGCTGGAGAAATATTATGGATAGGAAAGAGTGCCAGGCGACCAGTCTTTATTGGAGTGAAGGGGATATGAAAGAATTATGACCTATTAAGGGTTGATTGAAAAAAAAATTAAAAATTCATTCTCTGGCAGCAGGTTATACTTCCTGGTAGGAGAATGTATTTTAGTTCATTCATAATTATTAAGTATTGTACTGCTGGCAGAAGGCTTCCTCAGCCCTAGAAGGTGTGTTACTTTTCTGTACCATTTACCCTGGAGGGCATTTTTGTGATTTTGTTGTAGTGGATTTATTTTTGTGTACGATGTTTTAGTATTTATAGGGTAGTCTTTCTTAGTTATAAGGATTACTTTTACTTGAGATTTTTTTGGTTCAGCCTTCTATTTTTTTTTTTTGCATACGTTTTACCTTTGTGCCTGCTGACCTGTAGGCATTTCCCATCTCCAGAAAGGCTGTCTTTTATGTCACCACAGCGGTTGCTTTTGTCATCACAAGCAGCCCAGGACTGAGAGTATTTTTTTAAGCCTCTAACCCTTGGTCTTGGGTGTGGGGTGTAAGATCTACATCACCACTACACCCCCTTTTGTATAGGCATTCCTCCATGCAACCGCTGAGGAAAGCTATTGCATTTGTGGTTTGGTGAACCAAGTGCACATTCCAGGACTGGAAACAAACAACTCCACCCATCCTTCAAGGGATTGTGGAAATAAGACTGTCCTGTTCCACTCCCTCTTCTCAAGCATAGGCACTCTCATCTTCCTCAAACTTGCACCTGCAGATGCTTGCATTACTGATTGAGAACAGATTTCATAGATTGTAGCTTGGGCTTTATCCCTCTATGCCAGTCGAACTGGCAGTAAGCGAGTTGTTTTTTGAAAAGTCACTCAAACTTTCATCAATCTGCCCATGACTGCTCCTATGTATATCCTCTTTTTGTGTTCTTGTGTCCTTGAATATTTTTTGTCTCCCTTCAGTTTTCTCACCATTTTTTTCCTTCTGCTCTACGTTGGTCTTAACAGTCTTGGGTACATTTTTCATGTAGTCCTCATGCATGTATGTTTCCTTCTCCCACTGTACTTATTCTTCTGGAAGTCCCCAGTGTCTTTTGAGACCTCATTCATGAACCAGAGCATCTTTTTTTCCCTTAACATTTGCTTCATTCCCTTATTACTCTCCAGACTTCTTTTGAATCTGTTTTTTTTCCATCCACCGTTTGTTTGCCCTTCATTGTTCTGTGCAGCAGGTTAACATGCCATACTGTAATCTCAGGCATTCAGCTTAATTTGTGATCCTGTCCTTTTCTCTGGGATGTTGATCTGAACTGCAGGGTGGTCATTGATGTGTAGTAGCTCACAGAATGCTGCAGTAGTCAGCAGTTGAAAGGTATTATGTATCGTTGCTGAAGCCCCTTTTGCTTGAAATCCACCACCACTGCCAATACTTGTCCCATCGTTCATGCTCTCCTTGTCTTCTTACTGGAAACCTCTGAGAAATTTAAGCTCTCCCCCTATCACCACAGTCCTCTTATTCCAGTTTTCACCAGTTTTATAGTCATTTTAAAATTCTTTATTAACATGTTTATTTCTTTTCATGTAGAGGAAATTATTTAAATCAATCATGTCTTAAATATGTAAGCATTAGACTAAACTGCACAGTTGAATCATTGTTAGATACAAGGATATATGCTCTTCATCTATATACTCGTAGGATAGTTAATGTGTGTCACTGAATATTTTATTGTTGTACTAAATATTTTTGATTGTTGTACATTATACTTTAAATATGCCTTGTGCTCAAGTTATGTCTGTTAAAGGACCTACGCCATTTAAAATAATGTGTACTTTGGGATGGCAAAAGTTGAGGGGAAAGGAGCTGCTTACAGATTCCTTGTTAAAAACATTATTGTTTTGGAGTTAACTTTACATGTTGAGCCACTTTAATGACTTTGTTCTTTTAGAGTCGACCTGGACCACTTACCACATAATTATACCTGTGATGTCATTGGCCTTGTGATATTTGTAGGAAGATGTGAACGATTAAGGAAAAAAGGTAATGGCTGTGTTTTTTTTTCTGTTCAAGCAGTTTTGAAGGTTGATGCAATGGACTGAATAGATCACTCACATAATCTCAGGTTTGCATTTTTGCTTTCAGAAGGGGCAGAAGATTTTTGGTTATATCGCTGGGTTCATATCATTGATGGCACTGCGGACAAGCCATTTATACTGGAATTGTTTTCAACTTCCCAACCTGATGTATTCGAACACATTCATCCAAGTAAGTCTGTTAACTTCTTAGTATCTGTGTCTGTGTGTTTTGTGCCTCTTTCCTGTAACCCATTGCCAGTTAGAGCCTGAATTTCTCATTAACTCCATAGCCTTCAAACAGCCTCTCTACTTCCTTCATCCTGTAATCTCTTCTTTGTTTATATGTGTGTATATATATATATATATATATATATATATATACACACACACACACACACACACACACACACACACATGTATATATATATATATATATATGTGTGTGTGTGTGTGTGTGTGTGTATGTATATATATATATATATATATATATATATATATATATTATATATATATATATATATATATATATATATATATATATATATGTATGGCTCCCCATCATATGATCCAATTTCTATAAACTTGAAAGTCATAAACTCGAAACCAGAATCTCGAATTTAGAGAAACTTGAACATGTGCACCCAGCACCCCCCACACCCCCCTACTTAAATATACCTACTCCGAGATCGCACTATAGTGAAGGAAAGGGAAATCTCCCATTCCACGCTATACGCGTAAGCGCAAAACGGAGGATTTTCCATTTCTCCGCTATAGTGTGGTCACGGAACATTCACATTTAAACTGCTAGGGTACAGGGGGAACTGGCCCCCTGCAATAAGGTAAGTTAACTTTTTATTTTTTTAAACCTAAGGCTCCTATTCACAATTTGGAGTGAATGGAAGTTCGAGATTCTGGTCTTGAGATTATGAATTTCGAGCTTCCATCCATTCGATCTTGTGAAGGGGAACCATATATATATATATGTATATATATCCTTCTGTTCTCATGTTTCCATATTCCAAACTCTTGAGTTATTCTGTGGTTGCTTCCTGAACGTCCGGCCAGTATACAAAAGCTTGTAATCACTGCCAGGTACGTGGGTCTGATGTTGGCCTAGGGAACATGGGCCATAAAAGTGATGTCTGCACGTACCTTTCCTCAGAACTTCTCTGCTGCCAGTTGAAAGTCAGTGATCCATGCAGTCTTCACCATCAGATCTTCAACTTTCTAAGATAACTACCCAGATGGGGCTGTTTCTGATTCCATTTGTCACTGTATGTCTGTTTAGGTTACATGTCATCCAGGAAGGGAAAGTGCGGGTGTGGTCATTAGATTCCCCATAAGGATGCCCATGAACTCTGCCTTTTCTGTCTAGGGCCTATGCATGACCATCTTACATGTGTGACCTGTCAGGCCTTCATCTCTAAGACACTCTGCAGTCATTTGCACGCTTTCAACTTAAGAATCAGCGTCTTAAATGCTTAGCGTTAGGGATGGAAGAGTCGTCCGGTCAGCTCATAGAACCACCTAAAAAGAAGGCCAAGGTTTCCAGGTCTGAACTTGCTGCTGCCCCTTCACCAGTGCATCCCTCCTGTGGTCGACGTTCACCTGGAGGAACATTCGGAGTCTTCCGTTACAGGTGTAGGAGGTACCCCTCTAGAGGCCACAGAACCTAGGGTAGAAGGCACGTCCAGGGAGGCTTGCAGATGTCATCTGCCAATGATGAGGGGGAACCTCGGGCTCTTATGGCTGCTCAGACAGGGCCTTCCACTGCATCCACTGCTTCCCAGCTTACAGACTCTAGGCCTCTCATTAAAAGAAATGAAAACATCTCTTCCCTCCTGCTGAAAGCCAACCTGATTGGCAGAATTTTTCACAGAGCCTATTTAATGCCTTTATGGCCTTAAGGCCTGCCATGCCTGTTTCCCCACAGGCGGCTCCTGCTCCTACCTGTCCCAGGCCTCAGGCTGAGGAAATTTTCCAAGCTGAAGCTGAAGACTCCTCAGACTCCTCTTCAGAGGATTCTCTCTCATATGTTTCTCAGATGCCTTCTCCTCTGGGGTATGTTTCTGCAGAGGATGGATCTGCTGAGGGTGACTCCCCAGGAGAGGACCTCACCTTTGGGGAGGCAGTTTCTAAAATGAGAGAACAATTTCAGTGGGACTCTTCTGAAATGTCAGAGGTTCAAAAAAGATATGTGCTTCTGCAAATGGAAAGCCCTGCTCCTTCTGCAATTCCTCCAATGTTACCATCCTTCTTGGATGCTTTTCATGCTGCCTGTCTTAATCCTGAGTCACATCCACCTGCCCCTAGAAAGCCTGACAGGTTTTACAAAGTCCCTGAAGGGGTAACATTTTTGATAAAATGCCCTGTTGCTAACCCTGCTACTGTCTCAGTTTCAGCAGACAAGCCATCCAAGCTTCTTCCCTCCATTTCTATCCTTCCTACAGACATGGACAGTAAAGCCATAGAGTGCCTTGGTAAGAAGGTATATACTTCTGCTACCCTGGCCTTTAGGGCTGTGAATTACCAGACACATACATCGAAATATGCCTAGGCTGTTTTGACCCAGGTCACCAAGCTTTTTTAGCTGACCTTCCTGACTCATCTTCCATAGCTTAAATCTCCAGTCTTATTTCCCTGTCTTCTCAAGTTACTAGACATTCAGTTAGATGCAGCTGTTACACTGCAGAAGCTTCTGCACTTTGCAGCCTCAGCTTCAGTCCTTAGAAGATATTCATGGTTAAGGCTACAACCCTTACCCGATGATATTAGGGCCAAATTACTGGATGCATCCCTGGATAACTCTGCCCTTTTTCAATCTAAAGTGGCTGAGCTATTTAAGGCCCTTCAGCAAAAAGGGAAGGAACTGCAGGTTTTAAAACACCTGTTCATCCCCCCTATACCCAAATTTCATCGGAACTATCCCTTAAAGACCCAGTTCATGAGGAGACACTGCCCCAGCTGCCCATGCCAGGACAAGAAAGGGCACAAGGAAACAGCAGACCCCTTCTACGCCTGCTCAAACTCCAGCCCAGATACATCCCTTTCAGGACAGGGCAACGTAGCCTGTGACTACCTGCCTTCACTCACACCCCCCCCCCCCCCCAGAATCAATTCCTCTGTCTCTAAGGCTCTATCACTGTCTTCCAGTTTGGCAAAACATCACCTCAGACATGTGGGTCCTTTCCATGATAGAAGAGGGTTACTTTATGATCTGGATCATCACCCCTTCTCCCAGGGGGATTTCCCAGCCATCCAAAGATCAACTTCCACTTCTTCAGCCAGTCATAGGCAGCCTCCCTTTGCAAGGAATGATACAATCGGTTCCACTGTCAGGAAAAAGGAAAGGGATTCTGTTCCATACCCTTCCTAGTTCCCAAGAAGGATGGACCATGGCGACCTATCCTGGATCTCTCTCACCTCAGTCTTTTCTTACAGGTACCCACCGTTCATATGCTTGCCCTTCAGTGCCTTTTTCCTTTAGTGATACCTCAGGGATTTCTAGTGAACTTGGACATAAAGGATGCCTACCTCCATATCCCTATAAGGTCCAACTACAGGAAATATTTACACTTTGTTGTTGGTTCCTATCATTTTCAGTTCTCAGCCTTGCCCTTTGGACTCTCTACGACTCCAAGGGTCTTCAAGTGTCTGACTCCAGTCGTTGCTTATTGCAAGGTCCAAGTTTTTCAAATTTTCCCATACCTGGATGACATCCTGATTCAGGCAGACTGCTGCAGATTCCTACAGACACCCAACTCCACCAAATCATCTCAGTCCTCCAGGCACTGGGATTCAACATAAACTTCCCCAAGTCCAACCTGAGTCCTTTCTTGCCTAAGGAAGGAGATATTGTGGTGGTTGAACCAAGTCACACTCAACCCAGGACTTCCATTACACCCCCTTGCACCAGTCCAGGAAATGTACACAGATGGCTCAGATCTGGTCTGGGGGGCTACTTTTGGCAGCCTGAAAGTGCAGGGTACCTGGTCACACACCTTCAGGTGAGAACACATCAACATCAAGGAAATGAGAGCTATCCTATTTGTCCTGACAGCCTTCCTTCATGCTCTAAAACAAGGTCCCCTGAAATTATTCACAGACAGCACTATAGTTCTATCACTTCTATGGTATGTGAACAAACAGAGAGGAACCAAATCGTATTTGCTTTTCAGACTTGCTCTCCAAGTCTGGGACCTAGCAACCCAACACAGAGTCTCCCTGCAGGCAGGTTTACATCTCTTCAGTTCAGAACATTCAGACAAACACCTTGAGCAGGTCCATGTCACAATCCCATGAATGGATGCTTCACAGAGATGTGTTTCTGGACATTGTCCACAGGCAGGGTACACCATAAATAGATCTGTTTGCCTCCCCTCTGAACAGACAGTTACCACTGTTTTGCACCAGGCTTCCTAGCTCGTTAGCAAGGGCAACAGATGCTTTTTTAGTCTCATGGAAGAGGATGTTTCTATATGCAACCCCCCCCCCCCCCTTGCTTCCCATTACTTCTAAAAGTCCTGCTGAAGATACAGCAGGACAAACCAAAAATCTTGCTGGTGACTCCCTTTTGCCCAAGACAGCATTGGTTCCCCCTCCTTCTGTATTTAGCCAGGGGCAACCATCAAAAGTTACCTCATAGTGTGAACCCTCTGACACAGGACAATGGATCCCTAATCCATCCCCATCTGGAATCTCTGAATTTAGCCCTGTGGGTGATAGAATTTTGATCCCTTCTAGACACTTTTACGCTGAGGACATGCTAACAGTACTGCAGGAGTCCAGGAAACTTAACACTGGGAGATCTTATTTGTCTGAATGGAAGAGATTCTGCATTTGGTGTCTACAAAGACAGACCCATTTCAGCATGAGGTCCCCTTAGTGCTGTCCTATCTGTGTGAACTCTTACAAACATGGTTGGCATATTCCTCTGTTAAAGCATGCCTTGCTGCCATTTTGGCCTGTCTGTCTCTTGATCCCCCTCTAGCTTCCCGTCTTCCTCCAAAGTTATTCCTTAAGGGAGTAGTACACCTCAGCCCCCCCAGGAGGCCAGATGTTCATCGTGTTTCACTGTTGCAGTCATTACTCTTGGGTTACCCTGCTGGCAGGCTGCCCGCAGTTGGCCTGAATTCCAAAGTCTTGGTCCGGCGTCGGTTGCTGTCGCCTCTTCCCTGACATCAGTGCTCCAGGGGTATAAAAGATGCAGCCGATGCCATTTTCTTCAGTCTTTCTTGCCGCGCAGTGCCTGAAGCAAAAGCAGTTCGCAAGTGCTGGTCGGCCGACTCCTGAGAGTTTCAAAATCGAATTTCAGATCCAAAGTCTTCATTAAAGCTAAGTACCCTGTTGGGGAAACTTTTTTCTTGCTCCAGACCGATGTCAGAAAACGTTAACAATTGTATTTCTTGTGAGAAGCAAATACCTCATAAGGATTTTCATTCTTACTGTATTCCTTGCCTAGGCCCTGATCACGACATTGCTAGCTGTCGGTTTTGTGCTAGATTTAACCAACGCACTATTAAACGTCAGTACGATTTTGCCTTTCATTACTTTGGCCGAAGGTTTAATTATATAATGCCGTCGGAACAGCCGATGTCCGGAGTTTATAAAAAGCGCAAAGGAAAAGGACAGGCATCCGAGGTCCAAAACCGACGACAAGGCCCCCGCTAGGCCAGTCGCCGGTTCTCAGTGAGACACTTTCGCAGCCCCTGAAGCCCGCTACCTCAGAGCCACAGGCCGCTACTGACTCCCATGTGGAGCCGACTAGGCCTCTGGATACTCAAGGTATTGGACCCTCGGAAACTATTCCCTCAGATGGGTCCAGAGCCACTGAGCAGGCATCGGCTTCTGAGGGTGTTTTGAGATCTACACAATTATATTTCAAGCCTACCTCAGCTTCAAAGACAAAGACTAAAACAGCTCTAAAGACAAAGAAACAAGTACAGCATTCTCCTGGACAGACTTCCATGCCTAAGAAACAGATGCTTAAAATGGCCGAAGACCTAATTACTTTGATCAGGGGTTCCCATCTCCCTCCTGATAAGAGGCCTAGGCAAGAGACAGAATATGACTCTTCTGATCAGGTTTCAATTTCCTGTGACTTCTCTTCTGAACAGGGATACTCTTTTCCTCCCTATGAGGATTCTGATGCTGAAGAATCTATTCCTTCAGCCTCTCCTCCTGAGGATTATTCTTTTGGGGAAACCCTGCATATCATGAGGGAGCATTTTCACTGGGAGAGCCAAGATTATTCAGAATCTAAGAAAAGGCTCAGAGATTTTCTTTTACTACCTCAGCACAGACCTCTTGCTATTCCACCTGTTCTGGACATTGTAGATGATGTATTTTCAGAGTCCGGCTTGTCTCCTGACTTTTTACCCCCTGCACCTGCTAAGCCAGACAGATACTACAGGGTTCCAGACTCTCATAAATTTATATATAAAAACCCTGCTGCTGACCCAGAAACTATATCTCAGGGTCCCAAAGGGGTCAAGGCTTCTACTGTAAAAAAAAACCCTGTCCCCTCTGATAGGGATTCTAGGGCACTGGACAGATGGGGGAAAAAGTTTACACTTCTGCTACCCTGGCTGTAAGGGCTTTAAATTGTCAGTTTCATGTGCGTAAATATCAGCAATACTTAATGTCACTGCTTAAACAGAAAATGTTGACAAATTCTGAATGTTCTGATAACAAGGAAATGCAGGATTTATTGCATGCAGCTGAACAAGTGGGAAAGCATACTTTGCAATGTGGTTTTGATTCACTGGAGACCTCTTGCAGGGCCACTGTTACGGGTTCTGTCATTAGAAGGCATGCTTGGTTAAAGGAACAGAATCTGCCTGATCATGTTAAAGCAAAATTATTGGATGCTCCATTACAGCATGATTCTTTGTTTGGTGTTAAGGCAGAAGAGGAAGAAGAAAATGGAGGATAAAGCGAAATCCATGTAGACAGTTAAGGATTTCCTACAGGTACAGCCACCCAGATTTAGCAGGAACTGGCCTACAAAGAATTGGTCCTTTCCAGTGTCAGACTGGCCACAAAGAGCAGATACAGACCCCCCAGAGGCAGATCACAGCCCCAAGGCTCATACAGGCCTAAACAATGGGGTGCTTCTACCTCCAAAAGCGGAGAAGACAAATCACAACCATACAGAAAACAGTCCCAATGACTTTCGTCTGCCAGAACTAAGCACTTATCTTTTGGCAGCCCCCTTAGGGGGGAAAACTAGCACTTTTTCCACCAAATTGGCACATGATTACCCAGGACAAATGGGTCTTGAACATAGTGTCTCAGTGCTACAGGTTCCACTTTCACACCCTGCCAAGGGCAAAAGGTATGCCAGACCTGCCACACAATCAATGGGCAGAGGCACAAAAACAAGTTTCATCCCTCATGGACATCAGGGCCATTCAGCAAGTACCACAACAAGAGCAGGGACAAGGATTTTACTCAAGACTTTTCCTGGTGCCCAGAAAGGACAAAGCCTGGAGACCAATAATGGATCTGTCTATTCTAAACACATTTCTGGATGTTCCAAAATTCAGAATGTTGACTCTGCAGCAGCTACTGGCCATGCTGGGCAAGAAGGCTTGGCTCGTTACTTTGGACCTAAAGGAGGCATACCTGCATGTCCCAATCAGACAATCTTGCAGAAGATACCTCCGATTCATAGCTGGCTCAATGCATTACCAATTCTCTGCACTGCCCTTTGGCTTATCTACTGCGCCCAGGGTCTTCACCAAATGCCTGGCACTAGTAATTTCATTTTGCAGACAAAGAGGAAATCAGATATATCCTTACTTGGACGACTGCTTTATTCAAGCAGAGAACAAAGACATTCTACTACTACAGCATCTGGCGTTTGTAAAAAGATTACTAATTTGCCTAGGGTACACAGTAAACGAAAAGAAATCAAAACTACTACCCTCTCAAGAGATAATATTCCTGGGTGCAAGCTTAAATACAACTGCCCAGATGGCTTATCTCACGCCAGACAAACAAAGACAACTGACTTCTTACTTCAAAATGTCGGCAACAAAGACCCAGTTATCTGCAAGAAAAATTCTGCAGGCTTTGGGCTTCATGGCATCCTGCATTCTGCTAATTCCATATGCCAGACTGCATATGAGGAAACTACAATGGTATCTAAAAAAGTGCTAGGACTCAACATTGCCACAGCCTGGAAACATTAATTGCCCTCATTCCCTGCCTGCAACAGGAGTTTCGATGGTGGGCACAGGCCTGTCACCACAACAAGGGACAGCCTTTCACTTTACCCACAGCCAGGCAGACACTAACAGTGGATGCATCAGATTATGCCTGGGGGGCCCACATGACAGGAAAATGTATTCAGGGCACATGGCCCGCAAGCCAGATGCATCTTCATATCAATCTAAAAGAGATGCTAGCTGTTCAGAATGCCCTGACAGCTTTCAAGGATCTACTTCATCCAGGACAACTACTGATAAAGACGGACAATACTACAGTCATGTGGTACATAAACAAGCAGGGAGGCACACATTCCTATCCCCTCTGCAGACAAGTCATGACTTTGTGGGACACAGCATTGACTTATCAAGTTCACCTGCAAACACAGTTCCTGCCAGGAGAAGTAAATACTCTGGCAGATGAACTAAGCAGAAACCTCATGGATCCCCACGAGTGGAAACTGGATCCACAAGTCTTCAGCATGATAACAAGGAAATTGGGATTCCCAGACATAGATCTATTTGCCTCACCTCACAACTGCCAACTACAGAAATTCTGCCCAGGGATTTACCACAAGCAAGCATGGAAAGTGGATGCCCTATTCTTCAGCTGGAAAAACTTAACAGTATATGCCTTTCCTCCACGGCCTCTCCTCCCCAAGGTACTCCTAAAGGTCAGACAAGAGAAGCCAAAAATGCTACTGATTGCCCCAGACTGGCCACGCCAGCACTGTTACCCAATCCTAAAGAACTTCTCTCAAGGTCCAGCCTGGACATTGCCTCAGACTTCTCACTTACTGACCCATCAAAACAATCAGATCCTGCACAGCCAAATCAGTACCTTAAATCTGGCAGCATGGCAGATAATGTAGCCATTCAGAACACTCCACTCTCCAAAGCTGTAATGGATGTTATCTTGGAGGTCAGGAGGCCCAGTACCAGAAAATCGTATGCAGAAAAATTGAAGAGATTCTGTGCTTGGAACCAGGAACAAGGAATTGACACGTTTGTACCAAATATTCCTCAGATTTTACAATATTTAACTGAGATGCTGGACAAAGGCCTATCCTTTTCATCAATTAAAATTCATGCCTCTGCCATTTCAGCCCATTACAATACGGAACCACCTATCTTCTCTCATCCTTTAATAAGACAGTACCTCAGAGGGGCCAAAAACATAAGACCTCCAAGGAGAGCACCAATACCTGCATGGGACCTAAATTATGTCTTGGAAAAACTCACACTGCCTCCTTTTGAGCCAGCCTCAACAGCGGATATTAAATTCTTATCCTGGAAAACAGCTCTACTCCTAGCAATAACCTCTGTAAGACGAGTCTCGGAGTTACAGGCACTCATGGCGGTGGAACCTTTTATCATTTTCCATCCAGTCAGGGTTTCTCTGAGGACGAACCCTACATTTATGCCTAAGGTGGTGTCCAGTGTAGCCCTTAACCAAACCATTCACTTGCCTACCTTTTATCCAAACCCACAGAACAAGGGTGAGAGACTTCTGCATTCTTTGGACATACACAGACAGCTATGCTTCTACTTGGACAGAACTAAAGCTTTCAGAAAGACTGAGCAACTTTTAGTGGCATATGCTGCAGGACCACAAGGAAAGGCTATCTCAAAGACTATTTCAAAATGGATGGGCCATTGCATTCGCTTCTGCTACTCACAGCATGGCAAATCGGTGCCTAAGGGCATTAGGCCACATTCTACCAGAGCATCAGCCACTTCAGCAGCCTTTCTCAGAGGAGTACCAACCAAAGACATCTTAGAGGCTGCAACTTGGAGTTCAGTGCACACTTTCACAAAGCACTACCACTTGCCTCTCTACTCTAAATCCAGAGCAGGCTTTGCCACTGCAGTTCTGCAGGGCCTCATAGCCTCTCCTAATCTTATTTAGCCCAGCCACCCATCCTCAGCTTTGGGATTCAACCCAAGAGTAATGACTGCAACAGTGAAACACGATGAACATAGTACAGTTGTGTACCTACCATAAATGTAGATGTTCGAGTGTATTCACTGTTGCAGTCCAGGTTACCCTCCGACCATCCCCCTTTCATTTGCTGGGTCTTATCTGTACTTCTCTATTCTATACAACCTATGTTGTGTATTTCCTTGTAGATGAAGGAAATGTTTACCTTAGTGCCTACATGTTTTTTGGCATAATCTATTTAGATTACCTTTTTGGGGGCACCTGACATCTGGGGCAAGAAAAACTGAAGAAAATGGCGTTGGCTGCATCTTTTATACCCCTGGCACACTGATGTCAGGGAAGAGGTGACAGCAACCGACGCCGGGCCAAGACTTTGGAATTCAGGCCGACTGCGGGTAGTCTGCCAGCAGGATAACCCAAGAGTAATGATTGCAACAGTGAAAACACTCGAACATCTACATTTATGGTAGGTACACAACTGTACTTTCCACCACCATGGGATCCAAATTATGTTTTAGAGAAACTCACTGTTGCGTGTTTTGAATCAGGTTCTAAGGCATACCTGAAACATTGTACCTGGAAAACTGTACTCCTCATGGTCCTCATATCAGCCAGAAGAGTGTCAGAGCTCCAGGACCTCATGGCATCTCCTGCCTTCCTCGTCCTCCACAAAGATAGAGTGACCCTAAGGACAAAACCCTCCTTTATGCCCAAGGTGGTCAATGAGCTATGCTTAAATCATGGTATCCACCTGCCCACCTTTTTTCCTCACCCTCAAAATGACAGTGAAAGTCTTAAAATGAAGTTCACAGACAACTGAGATTTTACCTTGACAAGATGAAGGACATTAAGAAATCAGAGCAACTATTTGTCTCCTTTCACCCCAGAGCTTTGGGAAAGGCGGTGACAAAACAGACCATTTCTGCTTGGATTTCCAATGCTATTTCTTTCTGCTGCACATTCCATGTGAAACAAGTCAAGTCAAAATTTAAAGCTCACTCCAGTACAACCATGACTGGACACTGCATCCCATTCTGGAGGCAGCTACATGGACATCTGTCCATACATTCACCAAACACTACAAGTTGGATCACATCTTGAAATCCAGAGTGGGGTTTGCTAGAGCAATCCTTTATGGCTTTATGGAGAACAGTTCTGTACCACCACCCATTCTTCCATGTCAGCTTTGGCACTCACCCAAGAGTTTGGAATACTGCAACACGAGAATAGAAGGACATAGAATAGCTGTGTAGAATATTGCCATAATCATAAATGTCCTTCTCTTCCATGTTGCGGTATTCATTCCCTTCCACCTTCCCCCTGTTTCCATCTAAACTGTTCCTTCTTGGATGGAACAGGACTTGTACAGTTGTTGTGAGACTGGGGAGCTCAGTTCTGAGGAAAGGTATGTGCAGACATCACTTTTATGGCCCACTCTCCCTAGACCATTGTCAGACATCCCATGTACCTGGCAGTGACTACAAGCTTTTTTTGGAATACTGCAACATGGAAGAGACAGACATCTATGTTTATGGTTAAGATTTTACACAACTATATTATATATATATATATATATATATATATATATATATATATACATACATATATATATATATATATATATATATATATATATACATATAAATGTGTGTGTGTATGTATATATATATATATATATATATATATATATGTGTGTGTGGGTGTGTATATATATATATATATATATATATATATATATATATATATATATATATATATACACACACACATATATATCTGTGTGTGTGTGTGTTTGTGTGTATATATATATATATATATATATATATATATATATATATATATATACACACACACACACACACACACACACACATATATATATATATATATATATATATATATATAAAAGACATATATGTGTATATATAAAACAGCCTCAGTCTATACTTTCCATTATTTTCACTTCTATGAGATTCACTGTACATGTGCCTTGATAACAACATTCTTGTCCTTTGATCGTAAGATATGCACCTGATTGTTGTAACAGTTGAAGACTTAATATTTGCTGCAAGAGTAATGTGCCACTTGTGTTGTGATGTTCTTTGCCTCATATTATTCCAAGGTTAGATTTGCATTTTGTAAGAGACACTTCGTAGAAAGTTTTGCTCAAGCAGACATCTGCCAACTCTTTTTAAATAAATAAAAAAAAATATTGATAGCCAGTCTGATAATAAGAAAGTGATAAAATGTGCAGGCATAATGAGAATAGAAGGCAATCACAAATTTACCTAAATGAGAAAGATTATATATATTAACTGCTTTCATGGTAGCCTTGGATGATTAGGCACCATTACTTTCAGACAAGATGGCATATCGAATTCAAAATATACGCCACTGTTATGCAAAAATGCAATGAAGGACTGCACACTTTAAACTCCAACCCTGTAAAGGTACCATTTTGAGAAGGGAGTCTGAGAGATCCTTTAACTGTGCGATGTATTCTTCCATACGGGTCTATATTAGATCATCGAAACAGCAGAATTTTGAATGATCTAATATCGAACCCAGTATCGCAAATGCTGAAAACAGCGAAGCTGCACAAAACTGAATTCTTTCCTAGGGAAAGAATTTGGTTGGCCGTTGTTGTGGCTAAGCTGTTTTCAGCGATGCGGTGGAAAGTTACGGGTTGGGTTAAGGTAAGTGTGTGATTCTGCAGACGTTCGGGTTAGGGGCGGGTTAAGTGAGTTAGGGTTAGGGCGCAGGTGAGTGTGCGATAGTGAGAATTTGGGGTTAGGGGTGGGTTAAGTGAGTTAGGGTTAGGGCGTGGGTAAGGTGAGTATGCGATAGTGACGGACCTTAGGGTTAGGGTCTGGGTTAAGGTAAGTGGATAGATAGTAGTGCATGTGCAGTGTAGTGTAGGGTTAGATGTAACTTTTAAATGTATGTGTGTGGATTGCTGCTTTTTAGTGTGCTTGTGGTGTGTGTGTGTTTCTTGGAACAGCAAATATTTTCCCTGGGAAAAAAATTGCTGTTTTGAGGTTTTGATATTGTTAGAGTTCTGGTTTTGCAGTTCGATGTTATGGCATTCGATAATGAGCTGTTTCAGTGATCTGATATAGACCCCTTCCATACTGCCCACTTCTTTGCCTGTGAGTTAGACAGTTTATGCCAATCTTAACTCCGTTCCAGATCTATAATTTCTTTAATCAGCTTTCAAAACATTTGCACCTTGGGTAGACCACCCCATTTCATCACCTTATAATTACTTTTTTTTTCCAGATGTCATGATCAGGTTTAAAAGATTGATATCTTAGGGGCAATCTTGTACATATCTCTAAACCTAATAGGAACAACTTTGAAATAGTAATTACCTTCCCTGGCCAGATCTCATACCAAATAATTTGAACTAGGTTCAAAATCTGGGTAAAAATTTGTTTGCTCCAAGTCCGACTTTTCCTGGTAAACAAATGTTAAATAAATAAATAAGTAATTCTTTAAATGGTAGAAGATCCATGCAGTCCCCCCAAAAATATGCTGCCATCTCCCTATTGCCTCCGACCTAGATCTTCAGCACCTAGAGGATGCTGTGAGAAACATAGTTGCCAGTTTTTTAGAGTGTAAAAATAATTAGAGACGTTGCCATCCAAACAATCGATATTTTTTTGTAAGCAAACAAATCCACCATAACCAAGTTTGAGGGCAAAGATAGTCACAAGGCCTTTTTTCAGTCATTTTTATAATCTAAAAAGCACTACACTGCTATGCACTGAGCTGATTGTGAATGATATTACCTACAATGAGACTGTAGATGAAGCCAACTAACTGGCCAATAAATTCAGCAATTCTTTACCTCTATCTCTCCCCTCCATTTGTCCCTCAGAATATATGTGAAACTGTCTCGCCTATCACACAAGACCAGTTCCTAAAAGCATTATCAAAAGATGAAAATACAGCATCGTTGAGTCCTGGCAATATCCCTGGATGCATCTCATGTAGCATCAAGCACAATTTAGCTGGCCTGTAACAATACAGCAATATCCTGGCCTAAACAGTTATATTAGTATTAGGTCATTTTTGAAAAAGCGCAAATATCATTAATTTTGTGAATTTGATAGACAAATTGTTATATATATTTGATTTTAAGAAATATAGAACATATATAAACGTTTTGGATACATACTTATTTCCAGTCCTTTATAGTAAGATATCAATTAACTAAATAGTCTATATTTATTAAAAATTATAGAAGAAAATATGTAACAACAATGAACAATATTTTTATTTTTATAAATATATTTTCAGCAAGATATTAATAATAATATATTTATATACAAGTATATATTCTGTTACATATCTACTTTCTAATAGCATAAGTACTAACTTCATTTCTATTATTAACTATATACTTATATGGTTAGTTATTTACATGGTGACTAACATCATTATGGTCATTTCACATAAAGGCTCATACATTGATAATCATTTTAATAGACCATTAAATGATTGGTATAGCTACAAAAGCACCTATATGATTTTATGAGTATTTATAAACATTCGTCACTACATGAATATTAACTATAAGTGTTTATCAATCTGTCTTTTAAATACATGTTTTTAAGAAATTTTTTATAACAAATAGATATTGAATTACTTTTTTATCGAATTATTTATTTAATAGCTATAAATTGTAATATATATATATATTTAATTATTTGTGGATATTTATTCATTTATCTACAAAATTGAATATATATATATTTGTTTTAATAATTTTAATATAAATCTATTTGTGGAATAGGAATTAACACACCTGGTCAAACAATTCCCCCAGTCAGGCATACTAGAAAAACTAATTAAATTGGGAATAAAATCTTATGTCACCCTGCTGGATTGCCAGCTGGCTCACAGATTTGGATGCAGGAAATCAACTTAAGGGACGTTACCTCCACAAAGAGACCAGTCACCAGTAGACTCCCCCAGGGTTCTGTGCTCAGACCTGTCCTGTTTGACATCTACTTGTCTGAAGTAAAAGTGAATACTAAAGAGCTCTGTTCCAAAAATTAGCAGATGACTGCAAGCTAGGAGCAGTCATTGAATCCTCAAATGACATATCCATCCTGCAGGAAGGTTTGCCCCAAATAAATAACTGATAACAAAGTCATGGACTGAAAATAAATACCAAAAAATGCATTATTGTCTCCTTTGGCAATGCAGAGTTTCTGTCCAGGTACCTTTTCCAAATAGATTATGCCCAGTAGTAGCAAACCAGGCTAATAAAGTATGTGTCCTATTTCTTTTTAAGTATGGAAAACACGTAATAGACTGACTGCACATAGAATAGTCCATATATTCTTGAAAAATAACAATGTCTGTTATCTGTAAAAGCTGTTCATTTATCTAAAGTGTATTGCTCATCTTCTGAAGCATCTTTTACAGTTAATTTCTGTTCCAGTTGTGCTCCTCATGGTACAGCTGTAAGTGACTTTGGAAAAACAAAGCTAAGATTACAGTGTGTTGGTTGATTTTTATAGTTAAATTGTGTGCTCATTTTTGTCTGTAACTGCAACCACAAGTGATGTAATACACATACAAAGCATTCTGGGCAAGCAAAATCCCTTTATGTCTTTAGATGAACAGCTTCGTACTTACTTTGTGATTTTACCACTTTATCACATATTGTCAATTTTCAGTGTAAGGAGTTCCAACTGCAAGATCTAGTTGACAGCTTGTCTTTCTAGGAAATAAAAAAAACACCTGTTGATGTGTGTAGCTTGGAAATATGGTAGCCTATACGTTAATTTTAGTGTGAGGTCTTGCAGATTCGTTCTTTCTTGATGGCATTGCAGGAATTTCCACTCCAAGAAAAATTTCAGGGGTCATCCTTATTAAAAAAAATAAAATGTAAAAAAAACTACACACACTGCATAAAAGTGTATAATATGGTATCCTGAGCGCTAAGGAAGTTAGACCTTCAAGGACTTGTTACTTGTATTTGCTTCAGAAAGTGAGCATTACACTTTTTATTATTTAATTTTATTACCAGATTGTTTATGATGCCATGCATGAATTTATTCTCTGAATATTCAAGCTGCACAGGGAACATATTCAGAGGAACAAACAGCAAGTAAAGTTCCTGTTTGCTGTAAAAGAGCATACTTGTGACCACAGAAACATATACTGCTACAAAGTCTGCCATGTGGCAGGCGCTACAATAAAAAGTCACTTAGAAGCAAGTGCTATTGTGAAAGCTCCAGGCAAAAGTAGTAACTGCAGACTTAACAGTCTCTATAGTCAGTATACATATTCCTTCTTCTTGTACCTTTACTGAGTGGTGGGAGCCCATTTCATAGTAATGCAGCTTAGTAGCTGATCACCGGATACTGTGAATCATCTGGATTTGAATGAGTTATTTTATCCCCATTGATTTCCAGGCAGAGCCTTTTTTTCTTGTGACAGGGTTTGTAGAGATGACTGCGTAAACCAAAGAATAGTTGCCTGTGATGGAGATTATCAGACGTTAGTCACATCTTGGGTCACCTGTTGTAAGTTTAAACTAGAGCATACTTGTAAAAAGTACATTGTTGAATTTGACTCACATGTCAAGAGTTTCTTCAGCATGGGTAATGCCAACAAAGGGGTGAGGAATTTCCTTGTTCTTCATTCAAAACATTCCCTCTAGAATGTCCCCTAGAATCCACTATTAAGGGATTTTCATATGAAACATCTCTGAAAACAGCTAGTTCAAGTATTCATCCTTTCCCAGGAGTTGGATTTGTGGAACTGTTTTTGCAGAATGAATTTTAAGAACATTTTTTCTTGTTTCTTGAATAGTCTGTATAGTGACATGTTCATCAAGGATGATATCTGATCTGCATTGCGTTTTTTTACCTAGATTAGTCAGTTTCAGTTGTACTTGGGAGTAACTAATGCATTACCAGTGAATGTTCCTGATGATAGAATGAAGGTCTTTTTATGTGGCTGTCCTAGTCTTCCAGCACCACTCCATCAACAGCAGCCAAGTAAGGCCATACATAACAAAAGTGGTCATTCTGTTCTTGTAGTTTTCAGGTAAGGAGTAATTGATGTGGTAACACTTTGCAAGCTATCCAGTAAAAAAGTTGTTCACATGGCTGGCAAGTACTGACTGCAGTGACATTACTGTTTTTTTCCAGCCAGTTAAACAGAGCAGGGTGAACCAGTGAGAATCTGACTTCAGACTTAATAGTGTCTTTCAGTGTGTTGTGACAGTAGACTGATGTGAATGGCAGACTGTAAGCACATTTATTGATTGTTCATAATGCACCCTCACATCTTATCACAGGAAGAGGCAGGCATTAATGTCAGAGGAACATTCCACGCCTTGCAAAAATGCACATTTAATGACCATGGAATGACTTTTCGATCAGTATGTCAGTAGATCTTTTAGAAGTTGTTTTCTGGAAAGTTCTTCAAACCAACTAGTGATGTGCTTTGGATGCCAATATGTTTGGCATTTCTTTCAGGATATATAGCCACTTAAGTAGAGATGCATTTTTGGCCAGCATTGTCAGATTCTTCAAAGACATTTGATTCACATAATGTTTCTCTAAGCCTTTTGCGGTTCTAATACCATGACTGAAATGGATCCCATTCCTAAGTTGGGGTGCTATTAAAGTTTATGCACTTAGTATTGTTTCAGTCTTTGTTAGCCAAAAGTGCTCTTTTCAACACTCAGTGTGCCCAGAATTGACTCCTTTTGGAATTGTCTGGGTATCTTTCCAAAGTCCCTTCTACTGCTCTTTCATTGCTGTTTACTGTTGTATAAGCTATTTATGTACTCTTCCCATCTGTTATTTCTCATAGATTAATTATACTGAGTGTCCACCCAGCAAACCAATATTGCGCTTGAGTAAACCTTCTTTGCCAGCTGTGATATTGAGAAAAGATAAGTGTTTATTCTCATTTTTTGTCTGCATTTTGATTTAATATCTCTGTAATCTGTACAACTGTAAATATTCTTCTTCTTGTGTGTTATAGCTGTATATCTTTGTGTTGACCTCAGTTGTAGTGAAATCCTTTGTCTGGAGGCCTTGTCTGTTTTCTTAGTGGCAGTAAGTTTTCAGAACTGGTTTCATCCGTCCAAAGTATTCCTGCATCTGTATTGTTTGGTTTCTGTCCTGTGTTTTAAATCAGATATACCTGTTGCTCAGGCTGCTGCAGAAAGACTGACCTACTGCCAGCTGTGATACTGAGAAAAGATAAGTGTTTATTCTCATTTTTTGTCTGCATTTTGATTTAATATCTGTAATCTGTACAGCTGTACTTCTTCTTCTTGTGTGTTATAGCTGTATATCTTAGTGTTGTCCTCAGTTGTAGTGAAATCCTTTGTCTGGAGGCCTTGTCTGTTTTTTTAGTTTTCAGAACTGGTTTCATCCGGCCAAAGTATTCCTGCATCTGTATTGTTTGGTTTCTGTCCTGTGTTTTAAATCAGATTTACCTGTTACTCAGGCTGCTGCAGAGAGATTGACCTACTGCCAGCTGTGATATTGAGAAAATATAAGTGTTTATTCTCATTTTTTTGTCTGCATTTTGATTTAATATCTTTGTAATCTGTACAACTGTACTTATTCTTCTTCTTGTTTGTCCCCACCCACCCTCTCTGTTCTTGTTTTGGTGTTAGTGTTGGTGGCTCTGGAATTGCCCGCCCCTCCTGTAAGTCTGTATTTGAGCACTCCTCCTGAGTCCATCTCATTTGCTCACTTAACCAAATATAGTGAGATCATATTCTGAATCTAGTGTTCACTCTACATAACACAGAGAGAAGATTTGAGAAGGCCAACCCACTTCGGTTCTTCCCTCCTCTCTCCTTGCACTTTTCTAACTAAAAAAAAAAAATCATCTGCTTTTACTGTGTGTGTGTTTCCTCCTACTTTATTTTGCTTTTGCCTTTTCTTAAAAGTACTCAATTTTATTTATTCTGCTGCACTTATTACTGCTTGGTAGTAGCCTGATTAAATTGTAACTGTTATTCTAAGTCTTTTGGTTTAAGCACTTGGGCTTCATACCGGTTGTTTTACATTAAGGTTTGTGGTCTGCACTGTTGTGGCAGGGCAGGTACCTTACATCCTTCTAAGCTGGGAATTGCTGATTGAAAGCTCAGTGTCTGCTATTCTAAAAGTGTATTAGTTCTGGTTTAAGCACTTGGGCTTCAGGCCAGTTATTCTACATTAAAAAGGTTTGTGGTCTGCACTCTTGTGGGAGGAGAGGCTGGATTCTGCCCTTCTGAGCTGGGAATTTCTGGTCACTGGCTTATTGTGCCTGCTTATTTGAACTGTTTCTTTCTGAAATTGGTGTGCCTTGTTGCTGTAGCATAGGACCAGATTCAGGCCTGCTGAATCTAGCTTTGTTTGTATAACCTGAGCACTGGTCCAGGCCATCTTTTTTGGAGAAGGTTCCCCTGCACACTAGTAGCGGGAGTGTGCAGTTAGAACTTGTCTGATTGAAGACTGCTGGAACAGGGCTCAATTTTGAGTTTTTTCTGGTTAAGTGGGTTCTTGTGTCTTTCGGCTTTTCCAGTTAATTGGGTAACTTGTTTAAATCAGATTGTTCATTTTCTATTGTTTTATATATATATATATATATATATATATATATATATATATATAAATGTGCACTTTGTTCATCTGCTTTTACTGTATTTGTGTTTCTTCCTACTTTATTACTAGGGGCATTGACTACAACTCTGAACCGAGATATATAACAATAAGCATCTTTTTATGTGCATTTAAAGTGTTTTTTTTTATTGTATCTGCTTTATTTTCTGAAAAAAAATATATATATTTGTTTCCCGCCTTTCTAAGCTAGTATAGTCAAATTTTCAGGTTAGTGCTGAATTCAGGGCTGTGTTACAAATCTCTGCGTTTGCCCATACCTTACTCAGATAGAAGGAAGTTTCTCTGTTCACCTGTGAGAGAGGGGAGCTTTGAGCAGCATATCTGTCCCTGGAGGAGTGGTTTCAGCCCAGAAAGTAGTAGTGTATTGGCCATTTTTGGCTAATTTCTCTTTCATGTCCCTTCTATAAAAAACGCATTTGCCAGGTTTTGCGTGCTGGGCAGTGCCGGTTAGCTAGGATATGACTATTCCTGGCTCCACAAAGTCTCCTCTTCAATTTTTCCCCTTGAACTAGGCAAACTTTCAACTTAAGCACTCAAGCCATTCATTTTTCAGCCCGGCACTTGCTCAAAACTCATAGCAAGCACGTATAAACCCTAGCACTACAGAAGGACAAGGCTCTCTATTCGACCTTGCCAGCCATTCAGTAAAATAGTTTACCGTACCTATCCAGGCATGTCCAAAGGGTAGTTTCAGATGTATTCTCCAGTCCAACTGGTGAATGTGGGCATTTTGAGGCAGTGTTACAACTGCCTCATGTACACAGACAACCCTGTCCTCCTCCTATCACCAAACACTAATACATGTGAGAGATGCAGTTATACAGCCAAACTGGAGGCTAAGCTCTCTCAGCCCAGGACTGGATCAGACCGTCAAGAGGAGAAGGGAAATACTGGCATCACACCACCAGTCTCACATAGACTCGTTAAACCAGCACTGGCAAAAAACACATGTAAGTACACAAAAACATACTCTGAGGCTCTAAATAAAAATCTGCAAAAGCAACGGAGCCCTCCAAAGCAGACATCCAAGCAACCTTCACCCCCCCAACACAAACCATGACACACATACTTCACAAAACCAGTGTGCCACGCAATCACAGCCCTCAAGGCAAAATAACATACCCAACATGCTTGTAATAAGTGACTCTATAGTCAGGCACACTGACGTCCCACTCACTAGGCTGAATAAGGAGAAGGTTACTGTTAGCTGCCTGTCGGGTGCCGGGATCCGCCACATAACACAAGCACTCAGGTCACTCCAGAACAAGTACAAATACAACTCTGTCATTGTCCATGTTGGTGTGAATGACCTGAGCTGTACCTCCCCTGGACTACATGAAAAGAGACATGGAAGAGCTCTCTGATCACGTAGCCCATGCCGGTATTACCCTGACCCTGAGTAGCATCCTGCCCTCACCAAGAATGATACCATGGTATAAAGAAAAAATTATCAGTTTCAATAATTGGCTAAGTTTCTGGTGTCATTCAAAGGGGATCCAGTGTCTGTCTGCCTGGGATGACATGCTAGACAAGCCACGCTACTTTGCTAGATACAGCTTGCACCTGTCACCCTTAGGCTTTTGAATACTGGCCAAGGCACTTGCCACCCCCATAGTGTCTTTTTTAGACAAGGCTCAAAAGACAAACCCACTGCCATAAATAGTACAAGTAAGAAAAATCTGAGGGTAATACTACTCAATGCCAGAAGTCTAAACCTCAAAATGCACGCACTCGAGGCACTCCTCAGTATGGAGAAAATCAATATATGTGCAGTAACAGAAACCTGGTTTAAGGCTCCAGAGAGTACCCCAGCACTACCAGGCTACAACTCATACCCTACATTTCGGCCACAGAACCCGGACCGAAATACAAAAGGCGAGGGAGTATCCATATTCATCAAGGATACCCACACCTCCAGGGTAGTGGCACAGCACAATGCTTCAGAGATTATCCACGTGCAACTAACAATGGGCAAAACTGCAATTCATATTGTAGCTTGCTACAGATCACCCACCATGTCCCAGGACCCCTATTCTGCATTTCTGGAAATACTGGGTAACACAAACGTCCTCCCAAACACCCTGATATTGGGTGATTTCAACTGCCCAAACATTAACTGGGAGAACTACTCAAGTACTAACTCCCTTGCCCAACATTTCCTAGAATTCATAAACTCAAACACCCTGGAACAACTGGTCAGCACTCCCACCAGAGGTAACAACATATTGGACCTGGTCATCACCAACATGGGCGATTGGTGTTCCACACTGGAGAGCAACCCCTCGCTTGTTAGATCTGATCATAAACAAATCACTTTGGATATCCACATTCCGCCTCCATCCCCAGACAAGGAAACCACCGTGAAAAACTTTTCAAAAGCAAACTTCACGTTACTTAAGACGGAGGTGGAAAGTTTAAAAGCCCCCATGCTAAAGGATAATGCTGTCCAAGCTGCAAAATCCTTTACTAATGCATTCTACAGGCACCTACAAGAATGCATGGATCGTGCTATCCCAAGCAAAACTAAGACTCACTCCTCCAAGAAAAGGAAACCAGTCTAGTGGACCCCTGCCATAAACAAGCTATACAATAGAAGGAGGAAACTAGTATATAAAAGAGTAAAATCCCAAGAAGGGAAGACATCCCTGATCAGTATCAGCAAGAAACTACAGTACCTCATAAAATTGTCCAAGGCGAGCTTTGAAAGAAAACTTGCCAAGGACTCCAAAGATAACCACAAGGCATTCTTTAGCTATGTCAAGAATCTAAGTGGCAATGCTCAGATCTGCTCGGAGTTAGTGCAGAATGGCACAAAATACACTGAACCAACCAATATTGCCAACATCCTGGCAGACAGGTTCAGTGCAAACTTCACCCCCCTCTCACCCCCAAAAGGGCCCAAAACCATACCAGAAGAATGTAGAGCCCCTGAAATCACAGGCACTCAAAATAGCCCTCTCCAAAGCCAAAAGGACAGCATCAATAGGACCGGACGGTGTCCCAGGCTGCGTCCTACACAAGCTCAAAGATGAATTAACCTCACACCTAAACACACTGTTCAAACTCAGCCTCTCCACAGGCTGCATACCCATAGAGTGGTGCACAACAACGGTTATTCCGCTCCACAAAGGTGGAGCCACAACAGACCCCTGGAACTATTGCCCTGTAAGCCTGACTAGCTTGGTCTGCAAGGCTATGGAGCACATCATCATGGAACTCATTAACAGAGACATTGGGAACCCCCAAACACTGGACCCTACCCAATTCGTCTTTGTTAAGGGCAGATCATGCCTCCTAAACCCGGTGCACTTCTTTGAGACAGTTACCAAGGCTATAGATGAGGGAAAGGTGGTACACACACAGCCTACCTAGACCTCGCAAAAGCCTTCGACACCATTCCCCATTCTGCTATTATAGACAAGCTCACCAACCTGAACATAAACCCCTATGTCACAAGATGGGTTGCCAGCTGGCTCACGGGCAGAACCCACATGGTGAGAGTTGCGGGAGCTAGGTCTGACTCTAAACCGGTTACAAGTGGCATTCCCCAGGGCTCAGTCCTAGGACCCCTCCTGTTTGGCATATACTTCTCAGAGGTACAGACAAGCACAGGAGGACTATGGCTGACCAAGTTCGCAGATGACTGCAAACTAGGGGCTATAATTGACTCACCACCTGACACAGACATCCTGCAAAAGGGTCTCACTGAGACTGATACCTGGTGTCAAAATCATGGCCTCAAGCTAAATGCCAAAAAGTGCATAGTTATTCCCTTTGGAAATAACAAAGTACCTACAAACTACCACATAGGTGGTAGTCCCTTAAATACGGAAAACGTAATAAGGGATCTGGGGACACAAGTAGATAGTAATCTCTCCTTTGATAATCACATTGCCAAAGTGGTTAGAAAATCCTTCTATGTGGCCCACCTAATCACAAAAGGGTTTGCATCCAGATCAAAAGAGATCATTGTGCCCCTCTACTCATCACTCATCAGACCCATCATAGAGTACAATGCCCCATTTGGGATGTACCTTACAAGACACCTGCAACAGCTGGAAAGGCCAAAGAAGTACCTCACCAAGAGGATCACTGGCCTCAAACAGATGCCCTATGCAGCTCGACTGAAGAAACTCCAGCTGTACTCGGTATCATACCGCCTGCTCAGAGGTGATCTCTGCCTGACATACAAGGCCATGTCCAACCCAGAATTGATGGACATGCTCCACCTAAAGAAAATCTTATCCCCTCGAGCCACACGCTCTAGGGATCTAAACCTCACCACAACAATAAATAGGATGTGTTGAAGGGATAGATTCCTGTCCCAGAGACTTACCATGCTTTGGAACAAGATTCCAATCTACATTAGGCAGAGCACCTCAATAGCACTCTTCAAAAGAAACCTTGATGAGTGGATGGGAAATGGAAAGTTTACCCCAGGGATCACATCAGTGGCTCTGCTGGACAGAGGCACAGGGAACTAATCTAAGGGGGCGGCGAAAGCCAACACATTCTGACTTGCCTTCGGGCAGATAGCCTAGTACCTACCTATGAACCACATATTGTCTTCTGCTCATTTTTTTGGAGCTCAGCAAAGCTTGTAGTGCTAACCTACATTCTAGAAGTGTTTTACTTGTATCCAGTGCCATCCAGGCAAAGTTAAGCAGCTTTGATTGCTAAATTGCACTCAAGTTATTTTGAGTGATCACTACTTTTTCCTGCTTTTATGTGTGCATTTCAGTGAATTTTTTGTAAGAAAAAAACTGCTCTTCTTCTCACTGTTATTCTGAAAGCCTGTCTTGAAATTGCTTTCAAAAATATATTTCCATATAGTTGTTTAAGTGGTTTGTGTTAGCATTGCACATGTGTGTCTTTACTACTGTGTTTTTCCATTAGGAGAACTGGCTTTATTAATCTTGTGGCAGGAGGTATGTACCTGGTCTGTTTGAGTTGGGAAGGACACAAAAGGACTCACAGTGCAGTCATTTTATTGGCCAGAGGACTCATTATTTAGTTTTTTTTTTTTTTCTGTGCTGCTAGCTATAAATGTTTCATATCTGCATGGGTTAGCAGTGCTCTGTATGGCAGCAAACACCAAGAAAGCAAATTTTCCCTAATGAATGGTCCGTAAAACTGTAACCTGTAAAGCAGCAATATATCACAAATATCTTGTGCGCCAACAAGCTTAGAGAGCTAGTTTGGCATTGAATGCCAACACTTACAAATTTAGTAGAATTCAGTGTTGTATATACATTAACGTTAGTATAATTTATTACTGTTCAGCATAATCTGCCCAAGTAAAGCGCCCTTATTAGTCTGCACCAACAAAGCACTCTTAATAGCCTTCTAAGCCCAATTCACCACCCACTTTTGCTCACAAATCATGGACTGGACAATACGTATATGTAATTTCCTAACTTCTCTGTAGCCATCTTGTTGGGTATGGACATCATGACACAAAGTAGCAGTTGTCTCATATTTACTGACAACACTTAATCCTAAAAGAAGCCTACACAGTATGCAAGAGTTGTACATTCACAGTGACACTGGAGGCTAAACTCTCACATACAAGTGCACATCTGGTTGTCAAAACAGCACACGCATAGACTAACTTATGCTAAGACACTTAAAAGCAGTCTTCCTAAACAACAAAGATAGCCTGGACCACCTGTTGTCAGTGCTATGCCTTAGCAAGCCCAAAGGCATTCAGAAGAAATGTCACCTAGTACCACACATACTGTCACTCTCAGTGGATTCCCAAGCAGTAATCCCGTAAGACAAGCAAACACACTTCCCATGACTCTCGTCATAGCAGACTCTATTGTAAGGTATAGTGATACCCCTCTAACCAGGTTGAACAAGGAGAAGATGCTTGTTAGTTGCTTATCTGATGCCAGCATTCACCAAATCATGCACACCTTCAAGTCATTACATCACAGGTACCAGTATGATTGCAAAATAGTCCATCTAGGTGTAAATGACCTGAGATGTACCTCCTTGGACTATATGAAGAGAGACATTATGGAGCTTTCAGACTATGTCCCAGGCTGGTCTAGCATTGAGCAACATATTACCATCACCGAGGACAGTGCCACAATATGAGCAAAAAATGATTGATTTCAACACCTGGCTGTCTTTCTGGTGTCATTCTAAGGGGATCTAGTATTTGTCAGCTTGGGAGAACATTGTCAACAGACCACGTTGCTTTGCCAAAGATGGTATGCACCTTTCCCCTCTATGCTTTTGAATACTGACTAAAACTTTGTCCATCCTCATAGTGCCTTTTTTAGGCAATGCCAAATTGACAAACCTACCAACATAGCAAAATCAACTTAACTGAACCACAAAGTGTTACTGCTTTATGCCAGGAGCCTAAAAAAAAAAAAAAAAAAAAAAAAAAACTGCACTGCCTCCAAGCCCTGCTTACACATGAAAATATTGACATCTGTATGGTTACCAAGACATGGTTTAAAATGGCAGAGAGTACTCCAGCAGTGCAAGGTTTCAGTCCCTTCCACACTATTAGACCAGTAGCTTCATAGACAAGGGCCAAAGGTGCAAGTTTGTCAATATGCATCAGTAACAACCCTACCCTAGGGTACTCAAACAGGATGATGTGCTGGAGTTCCTTCAAGTGCAGATCACCATAGACAGAATCCCTTACCATATCCTAGCCAGCTATAGGTCACCCTCCATGTTCCAAGACATTAACAATGCATACTTTGACCTACTGGAGATGCTTACTATCCAGCCTAACACCCTATTCATGGGAGACTTTAATTACCCCTCTATAGACAGGGAATCCCACACAGCCTCAAATCTACAGGCACAAAGATTCCTGGACTTCTTAAATACAAACACCCTTGACTGAATAGTGAGTATGCCCACTAGAGGTACCAACATACTGGATCTCATGCTCACAAATATGGGAGAATGCTGCCCCTTTGTCTTGTCCTCAGTGTTAATGTAAGGCCACGAAGCTGTCTCCTTCGAAATCACAATTAATGTAATGTAATCCCATTAAACCAGTAACAGTTAGGAACTATTCCAAGGCAAATTACTTGTTATTAAGTGATGGTTTGTCAAAATTTGATGCTCCTCCAAATCCCGGGAGCACAGTAGCCTATGCTGAATTACACTCAGAAACTCTGTCTAACCATGTCAGTGGATGCATAGAAGTGTCTGTACCTACCAGAAATTAGCCCAAGACTAGCCCTAGAAACAAACTGCTATGATGGCATCCCAGATTAAACATAATATATAACAAAAGGAAAAAAGTTATGGCAAAAATCAGGCAGGGTAATTCCCATAAAGATAAAATCTCTCTCATCAATATAACTAGGCAACTAAGAGAGCTAAGTAAGTCAAGCAAAGTCAACTCTGAGGTTAGGATAGCCTCCCCAAGTGAAAGATTACCATGAGGGTTGCTTGTGCCCCTCTTTAGTATCTGCATTAAAAGCAGGCAATGCTGACCAGTAAACAGAAGCAGTAGGGCATGAAATGGCTTTGATTCAACTGCTGTTTCTGCCTGCTGTCTGCTAAAGTACACACACATTTTGAATTAAATTGTTTCCCTTAGACAAGGAGTGTGTAAAGATGTCAACCAGTTCTCCACTGCTTTAGCAGCTTTCAAAGCTGGAACAGTACATTGCATTTTTAACTAACTAGTAGTACTTGGAGAAGATAAATCTCCATGCACTAAAAAGAAT
This sequence comes from Protopterus annectens, assembly GCF_019279795.1. Taxonomy (NCBI): domain Eukaryota; kingdom Metazoa; phylum Chordata; order Ceratodontiformes; family Protopteridae; genus Protopterus; species Protopterus annectens. The sequence goes on from NC_056749.1 coordinate 134,392,444, forward strand.
TATGATTGAATCTCCAATCGTAATGAGGAATTGTGTGTTATCAACATGGATGCCAACATTCACTTTGCTCTTGAGGTGAATTTCTTGGTATCCATGTTTTGAACTCATAATGTGCACAGAATGATTGGTGACCCAGTCGTAATCCTTTGTATACTATTTCTGCAGGAACACCACTGGCTGTGTGTTTTTGCTGTCATTTACTTGGGCCTTACATGGCTTAGGCCTCTGTACCTACAGGTTCTCATAACATGGTGTCTGGCAGTTAGTTCTCTGTGCTTAGCCTCCCAGGGGCGGCTGACAGTTCCAAGAGTACATCTCAAGCCTTCTGAGATTTGGCCATTTTTGTCTGGTGGCTATGATTGTCTGTACAACTGACTGGTTTTAAGTGTGTAAAATCATGTTTGTTTGAACTTGTGGTTGATTAGCTTAATTTATACTGAATAAGTATTTTTTAATCTTTAAGTTACTGAGAATTCCATAGTTTGTTGTTCTACCTGTGTTTTAGTTCATTTTTTTGTACTTTTATCTACTTTATTATTTAAATTTTTTTTGTTGTTAATTTGTCTTGTAAATTACTTCGGCTCAAGCACTTAATAGGTTTATAGGTTCATAGGTAGGTACTAGGCTATTGGCCCTAGGGCCTATATAAGCTTAACCAAAAAGGTACCCTGGCTTTCGCCACCCAAGAAAATGATTTTCCTGTGCTCCTGTCGAGCAGAGCCACAGAAATGATCCCTGGGGTGAATTTCCTATCTCCCATCCAATTATCATGATTTTTCTTGAAGAGTGCTAATGAGGAGCTTTGTTTGATATAGATAGGTAGTTTGTTCCATAGTATGGGAAGTCTGTAGGACAGGAATCAAACCCTCCAGCATGTTTTGTTTATTGTGGTGACAAGGTTTAGATCCCTAGAGCATCTAGCTCGGAGGGATTGGGATTTCTTTAAGTGGAGCATGTCCAACAGCTCTGGGTTTGACATAGCTTTGTGTGTTAGGCAGAGATCGCCTCTGAGTAAGCGATATGTGATGGAGTAAAGCTGGAGTTTTTTGAGACTAGTAATCCTCTTTGTGAGGTATTTCTCCGGCCTTTCTAGTTGTTGTAGATGTCTTGTGAGGTACATACCAAATGGGGCGCTGTACTCTATAATGAGTCTAATGAGTGACGAGTAGAGGGGAAGAATGATCTCTTTTTTCTTGGATGAGAAACCTTTTGTGATGAGATGTGCCACGTAGAAGGATTTCCTGATTACTGTGGCGATGTGATTATCAAAGGAGAGACTACTGTCCACCTGTGTCCCAAGGTCTCTTATCACACTTTTGGTGTTAAGTAGACTACCGCCTATGTGGTAGTTCATGGGTACAGTTTTTACCAAAAGGGATGACAATGCACTTTTTGATATTGAGCTTCAGGCCATGGCTTTGACACCAGGCATCTGTCTCAGTGAGGCCCTTTTGTAAGATGTCCAAATCGTTAGGAGTTTCGATTATGGCTCCTAGTTTGCAGTCATCTGCAAACTTCATTAGCCAAAGACCTTCTGTGTTAGCCTGTACTTCTGAGAAGTAGATACTAAACATTAGAGGACCCAGGACTCAACCCTGTGATACTCCACTTGTCACTGGTCTGAAGTTAGATTTGGAGTCTGCTACTTTCAAAATGTGGGTTCTGTCAGTGAGCCAGTTGGCAACCCATCTTGTGACATAGGGATTTATACCTAGTTTAGTCAGTTTATCTATAATTCCAGAGTTTGGGGATGGTGTCGAAAGCCTTGGCAAGATCTAGATAGGCTGTGTGTGTTAATGGATAAGAAATATGCTCCGTCATCCCCTGCAAATAACTGTGCCTTCCACTATCCTTGGTTGCTGGAGTTTCTTATAAGTTGAGCAGATACACTGTTACATATTAGTTGCTAGCAGTGTTGGTGTCAAATCCTTACTGTTTCTTGATTTGCTGGAAGGTGTTCACTGGTAACAAGGGGCAAATTGCCAGACTCAAATGATGCACGCACACAATAATCTTACTGGGACAGTTGCTGAGGCTTCTCTGAATGTGAGACATTTCAGTTTTTTTTTTGTTGAATGTTGATTGATGGTGAAGATGACCCCCATCCAAGGACCCATCACAGAGGATACTCTCATGCATCAGCTGGAGATGCAGAAAAACTTGTATTACTTGTTGTTACTGCCTCACAAAGCTGTAATTTTTGTTTCATTGGTCATGTCCTAAAATATAATAGTTCAAAGTTCCTGTTATATCAGAATAAGACTCTCCATCCATTAAGACAGGTCTGAAGCATCTTGTAGAGTGTACTAAATGCAATGTATATTTAAAGATGATGCTTGATATCTTGGTGACCTTTGCTTCTCATGTTGGATGACTTGCATACCATTATTAGTAGTAAATCTAGACTGATGATGTTTGCACTTCAAATAGTAGAGGTTGGAAAACCATTGTTACATACATTGACTGGGCTGATAAGATAAATAATAGGCAAAGTGCAAATAGAACATATTAAGGAAAGGACGTGTCTGTTGTCATTAAAGATCACTCAACCCCTATTAAACATGATATTACCAATAACAACTTTGGAATTCAAGGTACAGTTATTCGGCAATATGAGGATCTAGAGCATGTAGAAGAAAATAAAAAAAGAAGAAATTCACAACAAATAAGGAAGAAAAAGAAACTGATTCAAGTCTACAACGCAGAGAGAATGTATGCTAAAAAGGAACACTGATTTGTTATGTAACATACAGATTACAGGGAGTGATAACACTATTCAATCAGAAAACATTCATTCTCCATCATTTTTTCAACAGAGAAGGTAGAAAAGAGGCAAGCGACAGGCAAAAAGGAAAAAAATTAAAATGGAACTTGGATTGAAGAACATTACAGTAAGAAAAAAGAGGAGAAAGACTGGAGCTGGCAACATGGCTTAAGCTGTAAAAGTACAAATACAGCTGGATGAGAATTGGCTGTGGACTTAAATTTTCCAGGAATAGACTTGTTGATAATATTAATTCAACAACATTAGCAAGGAGATTATTTACAGTATATGTTCAGGAACTGCTATTGCTACACCCTGTAAAAAAAAAAAAAAAAAAAAAAAAAAAAAAAAAAGCCTACCAGGGATCGGAACATACACAAGACATTGTTTGTGTTCCTATGGAAATGACTGTTAGTTCATTTCAAGTTTTATCATATTGATGTACAGTGACCAAGGGATTGTAAAAGGTAAATTGCTGCTGAATAATTCTGCCAACTGAAATGTAAACTGATGCGCCAAAGATTAATAACAGACTATATGGAATCCAAACAGTCACCATGTAAATGAATTGGAGTGATGAGTTCAGTGGAAAAACTGCAAAAGGAATGTTTAACATTTTGGAAGAGAAATTATTTGAATGCAAAAATTAAAAAAAGTGGCAAAATATAGACATACAAGGTCAGGAGGATGTATTCCGTAAGTACGAGATATTTGTTTAAGATGAGAGAGAGAAACTGTAAAAATGGAAAAGATGTCGAACTATAACTTTGAAAACTGAAATAAGCTGGACAGACAAACTAAACACAGTATGAAACAAGATCAAGAAAAATTTGGAAGAAAATTTATATAAAGATATTGAGCATAATAGGAAAACATTTTACAGATACATAAGATGTGGTAGGAGCAAAGGCAAATTGATAAATTGTGTGCAGATTTTAACATTTGCTCTCAAACATAACAGTTGTGGATATATTTACAAAATCTTATGCAAAACAGTTAGACTCCACAAAGGGTGTGATAAATTGCCGAGATAGCGTTCAGATAATGTTAGATACTGAAATTAAATTATATTGAAAAAGAACTAAACAAACTGTGCCCAAACAAAAAACAGGGAGGAGACAGAATTGGTAGTACCATTATATCTTTTATTCACTAGGTCGTTTAAGTATGGGAAGATTCCTCAAGTTTGGAGACATGCACTTGTTAAAACTATCATTAAAAGATAGGGGAATAGGACCAGCCCAGAGTCATACAAACCCATAAGTTTACTTTCTAATTGTAGAAAAATGATGATGAAGGTCATTTTGGATAAATTGTCAGAACTGGAGAGGTTAGAACTTGAAACCATATATCAGCATGCATATGTTGACAATAGATCTATAACCGCCTATAACATGATCTATAACAATATGATAGCTATTGAAAAATTGTACAGTGAAGTAATTTATGTAGTCTTAATTTCTCTATTTGATAGGGTCAGACACAAAAACAAATGATCAAAAAATTAGAACATCTATGATAAGATGGATAGCTGCATGGCATATAAACAGGTTTTGGCAAGTAGCATATAGCAACTGGACAGGTGAAATTTGAGGTGACTGTCTTGGGTGTCCCACAGGGTTCTATCCTTGGCCCAAAGTTATTTAAGTTATGTCGTTTAGATCTTTCTTTTTCAGCTGTTCTACAGTATGTATACGGATGACTTGTAAATGAGTAAACTGATTACACGTGTTACAGATAGGTGATATCTGCAAAAGAATTTGACTAAATTGATCATTTTTGCACAGGATAATAATACGCTGAGAAATGCATCAAAAACTAGGCATATGAGGTTTAGGTGACATAGTTTAAAAGGTGAATGTGTAGTACAGCATACTGTGTTTGAAATTGTAGATTCATTTGAAGGATCTAGGTATATGTGTAGATCCAGCTTTGAGTTTTTCCAGTTGCATCAACTAATTGGTTAATCATATTTATAGAAGTATAGGATGTATAAAAAGATTAATAAAATCTAGGAAATCAGAAAAGCTGAAATCATTGTTTGTAAGTTGCATTAAACCCAAACTAGAATATGTAATAATATGGAGACCTTATAAGAAAACAAGTATGAGTAACTTGGAAAGAGTACAGCCGAAACATGCTGAGGGCATCCACAATGTAAAAATATAAGTTATTACGAAAGACTGTCTGAACTTGTACAGTGTCTCATATAGATATTTAAGAGAAGATCTTATTCAGGTGTAGGGCATTTAGAGACCACTACCTCTGGGAATGTTTGGTGTTATCAAAAATAGAGAATCATCAGACATTCTGTGTAGAAGATTATAAAAATGAGAGGTGTACCAATTTATTTTCTGAGAGAGTAGCTGATACATGGAACAGACTACCAATTTACATTAAAACTAGTACTAGTTTGGGTATTTTTAAGAATAACCTGGACACTTATGGGAATAAATGTTTTAGTATATTGGGAGGCTAGAATGGCATTGTTGTCTGAAATATTTGTATGTATGTATGTAAAGTAGTCAATATCTTGGTCACTGATGGTGAAGTATTGAGTTCTGACTTTGCCAGGTAATGTGCTTTCTAATTCATTTGAAACTGCCTTTTCTGAGCATATTACTTATGTTGTGAAAGTGACTTGCATCAAACGCTGAAGACACCATATCATGCAAATGCTTCCTCACATCAGAGCCAAGGCTGCATTGTGCAAATGCTGTACTTCTCTATGCCAGTTGTGTGTGGGTGTTATTGTGACCAGGACTACCCAGTTTCTCCTTTCAAGTTACTGAAAGCTTCTGTTACTGATTGGCAAAATAAGCTGTTAACATGCTCCTTAGGACACACAGTGTTACACTATTACACAAACTAAAAATTTAAATTGTAACTGTTTAAAATATTCCCTTGAATACTTTGTAAACTTTTATATGACCCCAAGTGTAGACAGCTTTTAGTGCAGGGTTGTGGTCGAGTTCCAGTTTGGAAATAAATCTGCTAAATGTATCAAGATCTTGCAGTCTGATTTGTGTCAAGCCATTATTCCATCAGACTTGGAATTTGTATCCCTTGTTCATTCAGAATGTCAATATTAAGAAACAATTGACATAATCATTTCTTTTAGAGCTACATTTTAACTTGGTTTGCATCACATGGAGCAGTTGAAAATGTCTTTGGTTTGACTGTTATACATTAGTCTGCATAACATCTGGTTCACTGGCCAGTAAACTGTGTTAAATTATGATTTGCTGTTCTCATACTGTAAGCTGCACCTGTGATCGACTTGGCATGTGTGCGTTGAATTGTTTGCTTTACTATGCACTGACTGATCTACACTGTGTATTCTTTTGAAGGGACCAATAAAATTTAGTGGAACTCCATGCAGGCCACAAAATGTGACTAAATTAAGTCAGTCAAGCACTTAATTAAAAGCAGAATAGTATATTTGTTTTCTTTGTTTAATGCTAGAAACTGTCTCATACTGTGGGTAATGACCAGTGTCTCAATGAAAACTGTTAGGTACTGAGAGGTTCCCCCCCCCCCACGCACACGCACACACACACACAGTTATGTCTGTGCAACTGGTTGAGGGGGTGGTCACTCACTGAGTTGGTGCAAAGGGTTTGAATTAAATTTACAAGCAGTTGACAGAGCTGTGAAGACTCCTGTTCAGGACTAGGTAGGCACTATGCTGTGTTTTCTGATGTAGGATTGGGTAGACGGTTGTGTTTTTGTTAATATGGGAAGCCCAAGTGGTCCTTTTTATATCAGGGAACTATTATAAGGCTTTGCATGTTTCAGATGTATTGGGCTTCTATTCTATTCTTCTAGCAAAACATTCACTTTGGTGTAGTTTATAGCAGTTGTTAGATCATGCTTGGCATTGTTTTGTTCACTCTTTGCACTTAGAGTTGCCAAAACAACAAGATAAAGGCTTTGAGCCACTAATGATCTTCATTCACCCTGTACTGCTTTGTTTCATTTTCAGTGTCCACTTCATGTTGTGCAACTTTGTGTTACTTAAGCAGACTACTGCTCCAGCCATATGCAATTACATATGTTAGATGCACATTTTGTAAAGATATATAATGAAAGTGGCTTCTGACTGACAAACTCTTGACTTCATATTGAAAGTGAATATTAATTCTCCTTTAGTGAGCTGTAAACTCTTTATTTTACTTAGATACATTATTTGTCATTTTTGTTGGCTTGTGACAGATTGTTTTTTGTGTTGCTTCTTTTTTAGTGGCATACTTGGTGTGTACCCAGATGAGAGTGGTACGAGACCCAGATCTGACCAGCTCCACCCAGCCTTACCTTACAACATCAAATGAGAGTCAACTCTTCATTACTGGTACATATTTTATTATTTTTAGAGTTGAATAACTTCTAGGATATGTAATGTTTCTGGCTTTACTGCAACTCCACTTTCTGAAAGTAGCTCAGGTACATGAAGTTCTAATAAATTACTCTCTCTCCTCCTCATTGCCCCAGTTAGGACTGAGCAGTTTTTATCAGGAGCAAAATGTTAGAGGTTGGTAGCTTTCCAAGTTTCTCTTTGTTGTCCAATTAAAAAATCAGGTTGTATCTCAACAACAGAAAAAACATCTACCAGTTGGCATAACGTTCTCTTTAACAGCTTCATCATCAGTAATGGAATCCCATAAGGATCAATCCTGGGCCACCTTCTCTTCAACACGTTTACCAGCAATGTTGTTGTTTGTCTTTTCGGCTCTTCCCGGTTAGGGGTTGCCACAGAGGAACTCCAGTCCGCTAACGATTGGCAGTAGATTTTTATGGTGCCAAGTTGCCAGCCCAACACCCAGTCTTCAGCGAAGGCACGCCCATTCACACATGTCTTTCGGAGGCCACTCGACCACGGGGAGGACATGCAGACTCCACACAGAAGGCACTCCAGCTGAGAATCGAACAGGAGAACCTCTTGCTGTGAGGCAACAACGCTACCGCTGTACCACTGCGGCTTATGAACCCGTAATTGGAACCAGCCTAATATTATACAGGCTTCCATACTTTGATCAAATGTACATGCTTCTCTGATATATAATTTTTGCTCAGCCTAGCCTGGTTAGTTTGTCTTGGAGAATAATGTGCAACCTTGCTACTGTAATGATATCCTATGTACAAAATGCATTCATACACTAATTTAAAAGTCGGCCTTTTGTATTAAGTTTCCCTTCACTGCCTATAAATAAAATGCCATGCTGAAAATGTGTTACTTCTAAAATTCTTATAAGTTCAATAACTGGAGTTTTAGGGGTAATGTCGATGCATAGCAGCATCAGCCTATTTCCCCAGCCAGTATCCTTTCATTGCTACAAATCTTCCATTAGTGTCTTTTCTTCTTCTGCCATAATTGGAGCCCCACTTTGCATCAGTATAATAACACCTGTTTTCCTTTGTCCCTGAAATTTTATCAAATAACCACACTAAAATAATCTTTTTACTAGATAAGTTCTTTTCTATCAAAATGTGTATCCTGAAGCATGGGAGTTTGCACCCAGTGTTTCTTAATATAATTCAGTACTTCGGCTTTTTTTCTCTGCCTTTAAGGTCAATTGCATTCCATCCTAAAACTAACAGTGCAGCCATTCTGTTATTTTAACATAGTTGCTTACAAAGTATGTCACAGTGTGTGTGGGTGTGTGTAGCAGTTCATGCAAACCTTGTAGCACTTAACTGGCAAGAGTTTTTTTTTTTTTTCATAGTTGCAGTTTCGTAATCTTGAACCCATGTCACATTTTTCAGGCAGTTCAATTCTCTGCCCCCTTCCCCAGTCCCTTTAACACACAGGAAAAAACTGTATACATGTGAAAAAAACAGAAATTTGACCTCAATAGAAGCTCCATCTTCAGCTTCATGTATCTGCTTACATTCACATGAGCTACCCTGGAACCAGAAATACCTGTTCCTCTGTAAACTGAATGCATTAGTTCAATTCTTCTCTTTCCCCTACTTTTATCCCCTCAACCCATTTTAACCTTCCCATTCTCTATAAACAACATTTCATTACATTTCTATGATTTAATTACTGTTTGTGTAGCAGTTCAGCTAAAGAGATCGCAAAGTGGTGCCTGAATGTTTAATTGCTATCCTCCTTAAACTGAATGCATTAGTCTTCAAGTATTTAGTCAACATTTAGATAAAAACAAGCTATGTGAGAATATTCATTGACTAGCCTTGAAAAAAGGCAAACCGTTTTCTGTCTTTATGCTTAGTACATTCTAAAGTTAAAGCTGCTGGTGAAATATTTAGTTTTAATACTTTGTCTTTCCCCTGCTTTTATCCCCTCCACCCATTTTAATCTTCCATTCCCTTTCTCTATCAACTGCACTTCATTCCATTTCTAAGATTTAATTACTATCTTTGTAACACATCCACTAAAGACATCACAAAGCATACTGTCTGAATGTCTAATTGCTATCATCCGTAAACTGAATGCATTAGTTCAATTCTTGTCAGTTTCTTTTTGTCAAGCCCTGCTTCTGTATTCAGTCTGCTCCTTGCCAGTACATCACTTATAGGAAACTCCAGCTAGTGTCCTGACAGTCCCCTGTAAAAGTACCATTTATCCTGCATTCTTCAATTTTGTTTCATTTTTTTGACGTTTAACTTAAGTAAATGAAAACCACTATTCTTTAGTCTCTTTTCTAAATGTATTCATATCAAGAAGAAATTGTTTACTTTTACATTTCTATAAGTAACTCCATATACTGTCATAATGCAGAAACTTTTCCAGCAGCTACAAATGTCAACATTGTTTCTTGGCTTAGTGTTACTAATCAAATCGCGTTAAACTTAGAAAACTGTTAGTTTGGTCTAACAGTTACACATTGCTATGTTTAGGCTTTTTACCCTTTACTTTTACAAAACCTATATTGTAGAACGTACTGTAGTACATATTACATTAATATTAAACTATTTAATGTAAAGTATATTTACAAAGTGAATTTTATGCAGTTATTTCTTTCCATTTAGTACCTTTATGGGCAACCATGACAAAGTGGTTTTCATGTATTTAACCCCCCCCCCCCAAAAAAAAAAGCAGCACATAGTGAGGCTGATGCTCCACAGTTCTTCAAATAATTGCCATGTTCCCTTTACTATTAGATCTGAAGTAGTTAACTTCATTTGATCAGCAACCTGTGGGTATCGGATCCGTCCTCTGATCCGAGCCGGCAGCTTTCCAAGCTAAAAGATCCGAGCTCTCAGCTCCTCCCCCTTACCCATAATGCCCTGCCACCTCCCTCCAGTCCCCAGATCTCGTTTGCCGCGGCTTCTGATAGCTTCTAGCGACGAGCTCTTGGCGTTGGGTGTAAGTTAAAGAAACTTTAAAACTTTTAAAAACTCTTTTAGGTTCTTTTTTGCGTGTTGAGTGAGTGTTGTAGGCCCTTAGTTTTTGTTTATATGCCTCTTCCTCCTTTTCTTGTGTTAATTTAGTGTTTTAATTTTAACTTTTTTCCTCCCCTTTACTGTCTGCGTGTGGTGCGTACGATGGCCGAAGGGCCTAAGGCCATTTTTTCAAAATGCACTGAGTGTGGCCATAAGCTGTCCCCAGTGGATGGTCACACTCAGTGCGTTCTCTGCCTAGGGGTAGGCCACTTGTCTTCTGGCTGCCAAGTATGTGCGGCCTTCAACCCCCGGCTTTGAGGGATAGGAGGAATAAGTTAATCCTGGCAGGTCTTTTGCCCATGGATTCTTCTTCCTCCTCTCCCTCTAAGGCACCAGCCGCGGCTGCCCTGCCTTCATTTCCCCCTCCCCTGACTGGGACTCAACCTCCCTCTGTGTCTCAGGGAGAGGGGGACTCTTCTTCTAGAGAGAAGAGGCACAAGGACAGGGAGCGGCATAAAAGCCATAGGAGACGGGCAGAGTCTCATTCCTCTGCTCCGCCAGCTAAAGTAGCTAGCCCTCCCAGGAGGGTCTCCACCCTCTCGGCTCCGTTCCCCCCACATTTGGACCAGATGATGCATCGATTCTTGCAGGCCCAGATGCAGATGGGGGTGCTCCTGCCTCCCCCCCTCTGGGGGGGAGCTCGGCCCCTTTCTTTGCCCCAATTGCTCCTTCTCCGATTCGCTATCGGGTTTCGGAGTCTTTGGATCCGAGCCGTCTCAGACCCGGGGAGACGGCGGTGCCGACAGTGGTGGCTACTTCGACACCAACAGTACCCTCGAGCATGTTGGATCCAAGCTCTCGGGGCCGAGAGCCGAGCTTTGGAGCTGCAGGGGTGAGTGTGTCTTGGGCGCCGTTTCGGTCAGAGCTCACTCCCCTTTCGGGTCCGATCGCATTGGCTCCGACACCGGTCCTTGCGTCGGAGCCGAGGGGCCTGCTGTCGGAGCCAGGGGAGAGTGGTTCGCCCTCGGCTTTTGACGTAGTGGAGAGGGTTCTGTCGAGGAGTTCCAGGTCCTCTGTCCAGGCTATGGATCCACCCATCACTCCCGCGCATTTGGGCCTATCTTCCATCGTCCGGCCCCAGGACAAGCCTGCGTCGGTGCTCCAGTTGGTTCCCATAGGGGAACAGGACCCTGTTAGTGAGCCCTCCTCGGACAGTCCCTCCGAGGAGGTGCCTCACAAACGAAAGTGCAAAAGGAGGCACATGGACTCCCCTGAGTCCCTCACAGAGGACACAGACTTAGAGGAAGGGGAAGGTTCCCCAAGGTCACCCCCGGAAGATGTCTCCTTCGGAGACATTATGGAAATGCTAGGTATCAGAGGGGGGTGGTCTGCCCAAAAACCTTCCTTCGATGAGTCGGTGTTTCTGGAAGCGTTTGACGCAGGCCCGTCTACCTCTTGGGTGTCCCCCCTGGCTAATCCCCTGGTAGACTTGATTACTACCAGGGCTTGGAAGGAGCCGGACACCGTGGAGCCAATCCCTAAAAGACCAGACAAAATACTCAGCCCCCCTTCTGACAGACAGGCATGGAATAAAGGGACCCCAGTAGATGCCATGGTGGTGGCGGCTGCCACTAAGAAGGAACTAGCACAGGAAAGTTCCCCTGTCCATCCTCCTGATAAGGAGTCTCGGATGATGGACTGTATTGGAAAGCGGATGTTTGCTTCAGCTACCTTTTCTATAAGGGCGCTGAATTACCTGGCACATGTCATCAGGCTCCAGCGAGACTTGATAAAGGAATACGCTGGAGCTCCGCCAGAGTCCATGGCGGCCGAGGACAAATGGACCTTCTCGGCTTGCATGGCCACTCTAAAGTCAATTTCTAACACTTCCATGTGGCTACTCTCCCATGCCATGGAGGGAGCGGCTAGAGCTAGCGGAGCAGGGGTCGCCTTACGGCGCCACACCTGGTTTAGCCTTTGTGACTTTTCGGAACCCTTCAAGGCGTCCTTCGCGAACACTCCCTTTGATGGTTCTACGCTATTTGGCAAAACCGTCTGCGACACGTTGCTCCAGAGCGAGAAAGATGGGAAGACGCTGTCTGCTGTCGGGATCCGCTTCTCTAATCCTCAAAGGTCCTTCTCAAGGAACCAGAGAGGACAGAAGAAGATGTGGTTCCGGAAGTCCCAGCAGTCCCGTCCCGCTCCAGACCCCTCGTCCTTCAGAGGCAGGGGAGGACAAGGTGGACGCCGGCCCAGAGGCAGAGGGGGCCCGAAGAATTTCGGGTCAAGAGAGCCTTTCTCAGACCGACCCGCGCAACAGCCCTGAGGGCTTGCCCCACTGTCCCTCTCTGGAGGCAGTCGGGGGACGTTTTTCGGAGCACCTACAAAGTTGAGAGTCCATTACGACAGATCGTTGGGTGCTCCGAATAATATCCAGAGGTTACACTATTCCCTTTCTGCATCTTCCCCCTTTAACAAAGCGCCTTCCCGATGTCCCACCCGATCAAAGGGAGGCGGCGGCTTCAGAAATTTCGAAGTTGCTAAAAAAATGGGCCATCCAGCACGTCCCCCCAGAGCAGTCTGGATTAGGCAGTTACTCCAGGTTCTTTTTCGTGAATGGACCTGTCATCTCTAAACCTGTTCATTGCCAAAGAGAATTTCCGGATGGTCACTTTGCAATCTATTCTCCCTCTCTTACAGGAGAACGACTGGATGTGCTCCATAGACCTCAAGGATGCGTACTACCATATTCTCATGGACAGACGGTCCAGGAGGTTTCTCCGCTTTCGGCTAGGAGCCAATCACTTTCAGTTCAGGGTTCTTCCGTTCGGCCTCACCACAGCCCCCAGGGTGTTCACCAAGGTCATGGCAGTTGTAGCAGCCCACCTGAGACTTCAGGGAATTCAGGTATTTCCATACCTGGACGATTGGCTCCTCACCGCCCCCACCATGCATCTACTTTCCTCCGCCAGGGATTACTTCCTAGCTACGGCCCAGCATCTAGGCATTACTATAAATCTTCAGAAGTTGTCTCTGCATCCTGTGCAAGTTCTGGATTTTATAGGAGCCAGGATAAATACGCGCCAAGCCAAAGCTTTCCTAACCACGGACAGGTTGCGCAGCTTGTCACTACACATAATGGCGCTCCTGCAGTCTCCAGCCCCACCTGCAGAGTTGGTACTGAGAGCCCTGGGCTCCATGGCAGCAGCCATAAGCCTGTCGCCCTTAGCAAGATTGCATATGAGAATTCTACAGTGGACTCTTCAGGTTCAATGGTCACTCCTACTCCATCCATTGGAGTCGCCAATTCCCCTGAGCAAGGTTTGCAGGAACTCCCTTCTTTGGTGACTCCATTCCCGGGAGCTACGGGAGGGGAGACAGTTTGTGATGCCTCAGCCCCAAGCCACGTTGACCACGGACACTTCTCGCCTCGGGTGGGGGGGGCATTCTATGGGCAGAACCGTTCAAGGCACGTGGACTCCCTTAGAGACCATTCTGCATATCAGTGTCCTGGAGATGAGGACAGTGCTTGTAGCATTGCAAGCCCTTCAGAACCTTCTTTCTCTGGGGACTATTGCAATTCAGACAGACAACATGGCGGTAGTCTGGTATATCAACAAACAGGGAGGCACCAGATCATATACCCCCTTTGTCGAGAGGCTATGAGAGTTTGGGAATGGGTGATTTCCACCAACCGCTTTCTGATAGCAACGCACATTCCGGGTCGGTCCAACATTTTAGCGGACAACCTGAGTCGCTCGATCCTCACACCTTATGAGTGGTCTCTAAATCCATCATTAGCGAATCAGATCTTACTCAGATGGGGTCAACCTTGCTGCGATCTTTTTGCTTCTCCTTCAAACACAAAACGCAGCGAGTTTTTCGCTCTAATTCCCCCTATGGGGGAGAGCCCCAGAGATGCTCTGGTGCATGCTTGCCCCCCCCCCCCCCGTCTCAGGTATGCTTATCCTCCTCTTCCGCTGATGACAAAATTTCTGCAGAAAGCTCATCGGTTGGGGAGCAAAATAATCCTCATAGCCCCATTCTGGCCTCGCCAGATCTGGTTCCCGTACCTGCGGTCTCACAGTGTGATTCCTCCTTGGATCTTAGATCCCATTCCGGATCTGATCTCTCATCCTGCGAGATTACAGCCCCCAAACCTGGGCGACCTCAAGCTCACGGCTTGGTTGATCCAGTTCCACTAATCGCAAGGACTGCCGGTATCTCGTCTCCCGTGAAATCTATTCTGGTAGCTGCGCAGAAACCTTCTACTAGAAAGATATACAGAAGTAAATGGAAGCGTTTTTCCATATGGGCAAAAAATAGAGACTTAGATCACTTTTACTGCACCCATCCCAATGGTTCTTGACTTCTTGTCCCATATCTTCAACCAAGGAGCTAGTGCTTCTACAGTCAAGGTTCAAATGGCAGCTATTTCCCATTTCCACATTGGGGATAGCCTTGGCCCCTTAGCTTCTGCTAAGATATGCAGAACTTTTTGAAGGGCAACTTTCTGTTGAAACCTCGTGTCAAGAATGCGGTTCCTCCTTGGGACTTAACCTTGGTTTTTCAGGCCTTGACTGGCCCACCCTTTGAACCGTCGGCTTCGGTTGAGTTAAAATTTTTATCTTGGAAAACTGCCTTCCTGATTGCAATCACTTCAGCCAGGAGAGTGTTTGAGCTTCAAGCCCTTTGCATGAAACCCCCATATCTGGTCTTCCATAAGGTCAGAGTGTCTCTCAGGACTAACCCTTCTTTCTTGCCCAAGGTAGCCTCTGAATCCGATATCAACCAGTCCATTAATTTGCCTGTGTTTTTCCCCAACTTTCAGAACAAAGGGGAATACAGATTACACTCATTGGATGTACACAGACAATTGCGTTTCTACTTGCACAGGACAGCTACTACTAGGAAATCAGATCAACTGTTTGTTTCTTTCGCTAGACCATCTTTGGGTAAGCCTATTACGAAAGTTACCTTGGCCAGATGGATATCCCAATGCATCAGGCATGCTTATTTAGTCTCCGGGCAGCCTGAACCTTTGGGGGTCCATGCCCATTCTACCAGGTCTATGGCTACTTCTGCAGCATTCTGGTCGAGAGTTCCTCTAGACGACATCTGCTCAGCAGCTACTTGGTCCTCTTCTCATACTTTCATTTCTCATTATAAATTGGATCTGATATCCAGGAGTAGGGCATCATTTGGCTCCGCAGTGCTCCGGAATATCCTTCCTTGAGGTCCGCCCAAGGATTTAGGTAGCTGGGGACTCTGTCCCACAGGTTGCTGATCAAATGAAGTTAACTACTTCAGATAAAGAAGTTATGTACTCACCATAACGTTCCATCTGAGTAGGTAACTTCATTTGTCTGCAACCGACCCCCCCTCCTTCCCCCTAACCTGTTTTATGGTTATTCCATCATGCAGGGTTTCACCTGGTCTTGCATTTGGTTAGGGTTCCTCTTTCGAGGGCTGTAGTCTGTTTCTTGTTTGGCAAACTCGATCTGAGGACTGGAGGGAGGTGGCAGGGCATTATGGGTAAGGGGGAGGAGCTGAGAGCTTGGATCTTTTAGCTTGGAAAGCTGCCGGCTCGGATCCGAGGACGGATCCGATACCCACAGGTTGCAGACAAATAAAGTTACCTACTCAGATGGAACGTTATGGTGAGTACATAGCTTCTTTTTATATTCAGTCTTCACTTTCTCCCATATCAGTTCCTGATTCAAATCCCAGTTTCTCTTGACTGGCACAAAAAGAAAAAAATTCACATTTCTCAGCTCTCTCACTAGTTTGGGATATCCTAGGAGGATTAATACTTTCCACTGGTTTCGTTATTCATTAAATCCTGCTAGGTGTTAGTCTTCTTCTTGTTGTTTACCTTCACACAGTGCCAGCATATGCTTCAAACCCAAACCTCCTAAATATTCTGGTCAGATCCTGGGCCTCTGTCTGCCACTCAGGCATTTTACTGTGGAGCAAGAGAATGGTTTCACTGGCAATAGTCTGTCTCTCTCTCTCGGCTCCTCCTTATCTGTAGAGGGTTGAGAAACAGAGACCCCTTCACCCTTTAGTCCGTATGGAAAAATATTTTAAAAAACACTGGGTATAATTAGTTTGAATCTCACCACAGCCTCACAGCAGTTTTTAATGACTGGAGTAAATATACTCCTTTTGTATAGAGTGAATATTTTCCACAAACACCCTGATAATGCCATTTCCTTTTTGCCACAATTTTCTCAGACATGTCTGCTTATGTTGACTGCATTTTAACCAATATGGTGTTAGATGGAGGAGCAGGGATTTATGGGTAAGGGAGGTGGAACCAAGTCGACTTGAAAGGCTTTAGAATCTGCAGGTGTTGGATCTGAAGTCCCACAGGTTGAACCTGATGGAGACAAACAACACAGATCTACCATTATGGTGAGTACATAACTTTTGTTTTTAGTTTTAAGGAAAATTGTCCACTGTACTGCATTATTTCTTAGAAAAATGCATTGCATATTGAAAGCTTTTAATGTGCTGTTCTAATTCAAATGAAAATCTGCATGTAACTGCTTACAATGTAGTGTTCTTTTTCTAAAACTGTACTTAAGTCATGTAAAGCAGACTATTTTTGTGTCTGCCCCATCTGGTGGCAGATCCTATTTAGCCTGCTCTCATAATGAAAATGTTTGCTGGCCTGAAAAGGAAACAAGGCCTTAATACACTTGACATCCTTTCTGACCCCTCCCAGGGCATCCCTGTCTTTCAGACATGAGCAGCCCTCTTCCAAGAATAAGAACAAGCTAGGTGTAGACTGAGGAAAACCACTAACTGCCAGAAGGCTTTGACCACTAATCCCCCCAGTGGTCCCAGTCAGTTGCCTAAGGGGTGACTTCTGTCATAGTCCTGTTTTTATTTAGGGCTGTTCGTGGGAAGCATTTCTTGCTCTAGCTAGCAATGCCATCATGCTAGACCAATCAGTTCTAGATGTGCTGTGAAATAGCTACATTATAGAGCTCTTGTATCCTTTCCCATAAAGGGCTATACGTCGAGACCAAGCCATCCCTGCACAGATCTTGGAGAAGGCCTTGAATTTAATCCTCAGATAGGGTAGTGCATGCTGCCTCACCTTTGGAATAAGGTCAGTGGTTCTGGTTTTGAGTGTTACCACATTTAAAAGAGGAAGAATGCTCCTTTCTTATCCTAGACCTTGGAGATTTTATTGAATTCATCCAGTGTATTAGGTTTTGGATAGTGATTCTAGAGGGGGGGGTCTTGCTTATACTTCCATAGGCTATCAAAAAGGTATCCATGGACATAGTGGCTGCCTTCTGGGTCATAACTGTCTAGGGTACACACAGGAGATTCCTTAAGTTCAATCTGCATGGATACCACTTTAATACAGTCATGCAGTGTGGCCTTTCCTATGCTTGCATAGTGTTTATTTAGGTGCTAATGGTTGTGGCAGAGAACTTTACAGGGTGAGAGACTTCACATGCTTCCCTACCTGCATAACTGGCTCTTGATGAGCAGTATGGAGAGTATTTCTGGTAGCATCCCTGCATTCCATGCCTGCAGCCTCGGAGGCCCACCATAAGCTGGAAGAAGGACTTTTTGATCCCGTCTCTGAGGACTTGTCTCCATTAGTTTGCAACTGGATACTTTCCAGTGTCTGTCCTTCTTGCCCATTGTGAAGGTTCAGGAGATCACATCAGTAGCAGCTTTAGTGAGAATGCAGTGGAATCCCCAGGACTGAAGCCTCCTGCATCTTCTTGCCCTGGTGGCTGCCGCAGCCTTCATGGTTTCTTTCCTTTGCTTGATGATGCAGGTGTTGCAGTGGACTATGAAGAATCAGCAGACGCAGAACTAACATTTGTTTGCAGATATTTGGTTATTGTTGGATTTTTTTTTTCCCTATTAGCCCTGTACTGACTGATAATCCTCATGAACTAAAGTGTTGGCCACTTTCCTACAACCAACCCCATTTTCCATCCTCATAGGTGGGGAGGCCATCTTGCTTCCTTAGTGGTTCACAGTAAGTGGGAGCTACATGCAACCCTAAAATTTCTGAAGGCCCTGGAAGGAAACTGCTTTTAGGGCACTTCTTGATGTGTTCCAACAACCTATCTTGTAATACTTAAACAAGGAATAAAGCACATAGTCGTATACCTTGTGCAAAGAGGTAATGCAAGTCTGCAAATAGGCCATAGATAAAGTATCAATTTCTCAGCAGTTTATATTTTTGAAGTAAGATACTGGCAGACTCACTGACCTGTTTTCAAGTCCCCTCTTGCAGATGAGGATTTGGGAGTCTTGCCTTTTGGTAGTATTCTTGGTTTAGGGAACCCAGAAATTAATCTGTTTGTCACCCAAGAAAATGTGGTTCCCCCATTCCACTACTCTAGATTACAGGAAAAGAGTGAGGTAGTAGTGTTTTCTGTGTGTATCTGTCTCATTCCTTCCCTGTGCTCCTTCTGATTCCATGTCTTATCACAGAAAAGTAGAAAGCATATCCTTCTCAGACATATATAGCTGAGGCTGATGAAGCTTCTGGCTGTCAGTCCCTGACATTATAGGAAACTCTCCGGTACAAGCTGAAATCATCCCTTGTAGAAAAGCAGCTGGCTTCACCTCAGCATTTGGTTTCTGCTGTAGATGTTGTGATCCCACTGTGTGCCTCATTTATTCCATGATCAAAGTCCATGTATCTGTTATTTCTGCCTATCATGACCTTGTGGAAGGTACGACTTTGGTCCAGCTTTAACTTGCGGAGGAGTCCTTTAAAGATGATCTACATCTCTGACACATTTTGAAGAATCCATATTCTCCCTGGTATTTGAACGTAAGACAGACTTCGTGTTCATACACCTGTGTTCAGCAGCTTTTAACTTCGTCTCTTGGAAAGTGATTTTTGGTTGTCATTCCCTCTGCAGCAGGATATTGTAGCTTCAGGTTGTTATCTGTATGGAACCATATCTGTTCTTCTACATGAATCAGTTGTTATTCCTCTCATTTGAGGAAAAGGCAGACATTTGTAAATGAAACCCTTTCCAAGTGTATTGCAGACTGCATTATTTGTTACCATCAGGTGACAAACCACTCACTGGAAAATGCTGATATCAAATGCCACTGTGCTAGAGGTAGAATTGCTTCCAGTGCTTGCTGCAGATATTTCTGCATTGCAGACATTTGTACCATTGCCACTTGGTCATTGATCCTCATGTTCTCTAAACATTATTGTGTGGGCCATGTCTCCAACAGTAGTGCCTATTTGGTAACTCATTACTTCAGGATGTGCCCATCTGAAACCTTACCTTTTGTTGCCCTCTGGCCACTTCCACGTTGTTTGGGATTCAACCCAGTCTTGTTGCAATGTAGGAAAGTAGTACAGTAGTAGGTATAAGAGATGCATTCTTACCATATAATTTGATCTATGAGAGGACCCTCCTTAGTGGCTTGTAAAGATCCTGCTGTTGTTCCACAGTGCTGTAAGAGCTTCTGAGAGTAAATGCTGAATTGGAGTTGAAGGAAGGATAAATGTAGTTATGCGTCCACCAAAGTGTGTCCCCATGTTGATCACCTGAGAAATTAATAAAGATCTACTGTTTAGTAATCTATTTACAAGAGTGGGATAACTTTTTTCCTTTTTGGAAAAACCTTGGTCTTTACATGCATCTTCCTGTGATACCTTGACAACATCAGTTTGCATGATGGGTAAACAGAATAACTAAACTTTGATGGGTGTAATACCGGTGGGGGGGGGGGGGGGGGGTAATTGTAACCTGTTTTGTGATAGCTAGTTTTCTGAGTTGTAGACATTCCATTTCACTTCAGGTACAGTGATGCCATAGTTGATTATATCAGAAAGAGTGCAGGAAGCAAAGCCTCCTGCATGTGGAGGTGGTTGTGAACTTTGCATTCCTCCCCCACAAGAAATCAGTTCTTGAATTACACCGTTAATGTTTTGTGTTCACACTGGAGCAGAAGTGAAAAAAATGTAATTTGCTTTCACATCTGGGAGTCATGGAAGAAACCTGCATTGCAGACGTTCTTCGTGTTTCACTGTTGCAGTCATTACATTTGGGTTATCTGCTTACAATAGCCCTCAGTCGGCCTGATTATCAAACTCTTGGGTCCTGCGTCAGTTGCTGGCTTATTTTCCGTGATGTCAGGTAGTCAGGTGTATAAAGCATGCAGCCGATGCCATTACATCAGTCTTTCTTGCCGTGCGGTGCCCAAAGCAGAAGCAGTTAGCAAGTGCCGGTTGGCCGACTCCGGAAATTTTCGTTTTCAAGTTTCAGAACCGAAGTCTTCAACTAAAGCTAAGTAACTCGTTGGGGAAACGTTTTCTTGCTCTAAACCGATGTCAGTAAAAGTCAGTAATTGTATTTCTTGTGGAAAGCAAATACCTCATAAAGATTTTCATTTGCATTGTATTCCTTGCCTAGGCCCTGACCACGACATACCTCACTGTCGGTTTTGTGCCTTATTTAAATAACAAACTATTCGTCATCAGTATATTTATGCTTCTAAATATTTTGGTACTCGGTTCAATTATCCAGATATGTCTTCGGTAAGCCACCCGACAACCGACATTCTGAAAAAACGCAAAGATAAAGACAGAGACAGACCGCCTAGGTCCAAAGCTGACGACGACGCTTCTCCTAAGCTAGGCGCCAGTTCGCCGGTACTCAGTGAGGCGCTTTCACAGCCCCTGATACCCACTACTTCAGATTCGCAGGCCTCTACTGAGACCCATTCGGAGTCCGGTATGCCGCAAGATGCTTCAACTGTGGAACCTGCAGATGTCTCTACCTTGGATGGGTCCGGAGCCGCTGTGCAGGTACTAGCGTCTGAGGGTGTATTCAGGCCTACTGACTTGCATATTAAACCAACGCCATCTTATTCTTCAAGGCATAAAACTCGAATCATGGCTAGAAAACTGATGGCCAGACCACCTGGACAGGCCTCTATGCCTAAAAGACAAATGATAAGAATGGCTGAAGACCTTATTACTTTATTCAGGGGAAGCCAACCTTCCCCCTCTAAGAGATCTAGGAATTTGCTTATGATGCTTCTGACCAGGATTCTGAAATTTCTGTTTCCTCTGATGACCAGGATTTACCCTTATCTACCTATGAGGATTCTGATGCAGAGGACTCTATTCCCTCTGCTTCCCCTCCAGAGGATTTCTGTTTTGGTGAAACCTTGCATACTGTTAGGGAGCATTTTCGCTGGGGAAGCCAGGACTACTCTGATTCTAAAAAGAGGCTTAGGGATTTCTTACTCCTGCCCCAACACAGGCCTTTAGCTGTCCCTCTTGTACTAGACATTGTTGATGATGCCTTTTCGGAATCTAGCTTGGCCCCTGACTCTTTACCTCCTGCTCCCAGAAAACCTGACAGATATTACAGGGTTCCTGACTATCACAAGTTCCTTTTTAAAAATCCTACTGTGGATCCGGAGACCATTTCACAGGGACCCAAGGGCATTAAGGCTACTACTGCCAAAAATCCTACCCCCTCTGATTGAGATTCCAGGGTGCTGGATAAATGGGGTAAGAAGGTATACACTTCTGCAACCTTGGCCATTAGGGCCTTAAACTGCCAGTTTCATATGTTAAAGTATCAGCAACATATTATTGGATTGCTTAAACAGAAAATGATGTTGATTCCTGACTGTGCTGAAAATAAGGATTTACATGATTTAATGCATTCTGCTGAAAAGGTTGGAAAACATATTTTGCATTGTGGTTTTGATTCACTAGAGGCATCTTGCAGGGCTGCTGTCACTGGGTCTGTACTTAGAAGGCATGCTTGGCTTAAGGGGCAATCTTTGCCATATCATGTTAAAATTAAACTGCTGGATGCTCCCTTAAATCGGGAGCGCCTGTTTGGCAAAAAAGGAGAAGAAGTTCTTAAAAAGATGGAGGAAAAAGCTAAATCTATGTAAACTGTTAAATATTTCCTACAAGTACAGCCTCCAAGATTTAGTAGGCATTGGCTCTCTAAGAACTGGTCCTTTCCTGCCTCTTCCAGGCCTTCTCAGTTCAAACTCAGAGCCAGCAGAACACCCAGGCTTCAGTCCCAGGGTACGCACAGGAGTGGGGGGCTCCCATTTCCAAATCCGGGAGTAGCAAGACTCCCCCCTGTGGTAAGCTGTCTCAATGACTTGACTTTAAAACATTCAAGCACTTCTCAACTGACTGCTCCTTTAGGGGGAAAGATTGCTCTGCAAGCAAAAAACTGGGAACTCATTACCCAGGACAGATGGGTTTTAAATAGTTTTCCAAAGATACAGATTTCACTTCCACACGTTACCAACCCATACGGTTGGCCAGATCTACCCCCAAATCAGTGGGCAGAGGCTCAAAAGTAAGTACTCTCTCTCTTAAGTTTAAAGTCTATTCAAATTGTACCAGAAGAGGAAAAGGAACAATGTTTCTACTCAAGACTTTTCCTGGTACCCAGAAAAGACAACTCATGGCGTCCTATCCTGGACCTTTCTATCCTAAACACCTTTTTGGTGATTCCAAAATTCAAGATGCTAACTCTTCACCAGTTGTTTCCTATGCTAGGCAAGGATGCCTGGTTGGCAACACTGGATTTAAAGGAAGCCTACCTGCACATCCCAATCAGGGAATCTTGCAGAAGATACCTATGCTTCAAAGCAGGCTACATGCACTATCAGTTCTCTGCACTGCCCTTTGGCTTATCTACTGCGCCCAGGGTATTCACAAAGTGCCTAGCTCCAGTCATTGCATTTTGCAGGCAAAGAAATATTCAAATATACCCATACCTGGACAATTGTCTAATTCAGGCAGAAAGCCAGGACATACTTTTGAGACATCTGGCATTTGTACAAAAGGTGCTAAGTTGTCTGGGGTACACCATAAACGAAAATAAATCACATCTTGTACCCTGTCAACAAATTATATTCCTGGGAGCAAGCTTGAACACAACTTCCCAGATGGCTTTCCAAATGCCAGAGCAACAAATTCATTTGACAACTTACTTCAAACTAATGGCCACAAAAAACCTGCTATCTGCAAGGCAAATACTGCAAGCCTTGGGGTTCATGGCCTCCTGCATTCTTCTAATTCCATATGCAAGACTGCATATGAGGAATCTACAATGGTATCTAAAAAGCCTATGGTGTCAACATTCTCAGGATGTAGAAGCAATGATTCCTATCGTACCTTGCCTACAGTTAGAGTTCATTTGATGGGCAGACGCCTGCCACCAAAACAAGGGACTACCATTCACTCTACCCCCTGCCACCCATTCCCTAACAACAGATGCATCAGACTATGCATGGGAAGCTCACCTGGCAGGCAAGTGCATTCAGGGCAAATGGAACCCAAGTCAAATGCACCTGCATATCAATCAAAAAGAAATGTTAGCTGTACAGAATGCTCTGACAGCCTTCAAGGACCACATTCTTCCAGGACAATTAATGGTTAAGACAGAAAACACCACTGTTATGTGGTACATAAACAAGCAGGGGAGTACCCATTTATACCCCCTCTGCAGACTAGCCATGGCTCTGTGGAACACAGCCTTGCACTACCAAGTGCATCTACAGGCTCAGTTCCTGCCAGGAAAACTAAATACACTGGCAGACGGACTAAGCAGAAATCTCATGGGCCCACACGAGTGGAAACTAGAACCAAAGACTTTCAACATGCTGATGAACAAATGGGGGAGCCCAGATAGAGACCTGTTTGCCTCCCCCCAGAACTACCAATTGGACAAATTCTGCACAAGGACTCCCCACAAACAAGCTTGGAAAGTGGATGCTTTGTCCTTCAGCTGGAAAAAATATATCAGTTTATGCCTTTCCTCCTCTGCCTCTCCTCTCCAAAGTACTACTAAAGATCAACCAGGACAAACCAAGGACGATACTGATTGGTACCCCCTCTTGTGCAGTGTGTCACTGCTAGCCCCATGGCACCTGCCTCAGACGTATACCCTGCTGTCACAGCAGGAGAGCCAGATTCTGCACCCTCAGCTTCAAACCCTGAACTTGGCAACCTGGCTAATTACCTAATCTCTCCATTACCATCCCTCAGTAAAAATGTGTTGGATGTCATTTTGGAGCCAAAGAGGCCTAGTACTAGAAAATCTTATGCTGAAAAATGGAAAAGATTCTGTGCCTAGAACCAAACTCATGGGATGGGAACAGCAGCGCCGAATTTACCTCAGATTCTTCAATACTTAACTGAGATGCTTCACAAGGGCCTTTCTTTTTCCTCCATCAAAATTCATGCCTCAGCCATTTCAGCTCATTACAACACAAAACCACCCCTCTTCTCTCATCCACTGCTGAAGCAGTTCCTCAGAGGGGACAAAAACTTAAGACCACCCAGGAGAGCCCCATCTCCAGCCTGGGACATTAACTTTGTATTGGAAAAACTCACTCTTCCTCCTTTTGAGCCAGCTGCAAGTGCAGAGTTAAAATTCCTTTCTTGGAAAACAGCCTTCCTTTTAACAATCACTTCAGCAAAAAGGGTATCTGAATTACAGGCCCTTATGGCAGTGGAGCCTTTCATCATCTTTCATGCGGACAGGGTGTCCCTCAGGACCAATCACTCCTTCATGCCCAAGGTAGTATCCAGTGTGGGTCTTAATCAGTCCATTCATTTGCCAACCTTCTTTTCTAATCCACAGAACAAAGGGGAATGGATACTGCACTCCTTAGATGTGCACAGACAACCTATATTTTACTTGGACAGGACTAAACCTCAAAGGAAATATGAACAACTGCTGGGAGCATTTGCTGCAGGGGCAGATGAGAAGGCTCTTTCAAAGCAAACCATTTCTAAATGGATAGGCCATTGCATTCATTTCTGTTGTAAGCATCATGGAAAACCTATTCCACAGGGGATTAGACTACATTCAACCAGGGCTGCATCTACCTCTACAGCCTTTCTCAGAGGTGTCCCTACCAGGGATATCCTAGAATCTGCTACTGGAGTTCTGTACATACTTTCACCAAGCATTACCATTTGCCAATTTTCTCTAAATCCAGAGCTGGCTTTGTCACTGCAGTCTTGCATGGCCTTATAGCTGGTCCTAATGCTATATAAATTCCTCCTCCCATCCTTAGCTTTGGGAATCTACCCAAATGTAATGACTGCAACAGTGAAACACAACGAACATAGTACAGTTGTGTACACTTATAAATGTAGATGTTAGAGTGTATTCACTGTTGCAGTCCTGGTTACCCCCCCTCCACCCCCTTGACTTCTTTTTGGCTATACCTCTATTCTCCTTTACTATGCTTAAAAGCTTTTTAGTGTATTTGCTTTTTTCTTGGAGGTATAACCTTGTGTGTGTGTGTGTGTGTGTGTGTGTGTGTGTGTGTGTGTGTGTGTGTGTGTGTGTATGTGTGTGTATGTGTGTGTATGTGTGTGTATGTGTGTGTGTGTGTGTGTGTGTGTGTGTGTGTGTGTGTGTGTGTGTGTGTGTGTGTAAATATATATATATATAACTGCTTCCCATTAGGGGGGCACCTGACATCTGGGGCAAGAAAAACTGATGTAATGGCGTCAGCTGCATGCTTTATACCCCTGACTACCTGATGTCATGGAAGAAGAGACAGCAACCGACGCAGGACCCAAGACTTTGATAATCAGGCCGACTGAGGGCCACTGCAAGCAGATAACCCAAATGTAATGACTGCAACAGTGAATACACTTGAACATCTACATTTATGGTAAGTGTACACAACTGTACTTTTGTGATTGTCTTTCCCCGTCACATAGCTTAACTATAGAAGAGGCTCTGCTTTTAGAACTTTTAAGTGTTCAAATTTTGATATCATCATCTGTCTAACTGGATTTAGGCACACATTCCTCTTTTTTTGTAGGCTTGGCATTTTTTCCTAAAAGATGATTGCTTTGCATTAAAATCTTCAGATGACGTAATACCAATGTTTTGTTGGACATAGCGAACAAACATTGGAATATATTGTTAGTGGATGACAGATTATCTGCATTCTTAAAAGATAAATGCCAATTTTCATAGCGTAGGGGTAAAACCATGGGATCCTATTTTAACCATTATAAACACAGGATAACTTTGTGAGAACCATTGCAAACTACTTCAACTGATTTGTTGCAGGGGTGTTTCCCATGTGGTCATTGTGTACACTGTGTTAGGGTGGTTAAGTCCAAACAGTTTACTAGTCAAAATACTAGGCTGGTTTTTGATATCAGGTTTTTGGCCAACTGCGGAACCAGTTGGGTTATTTACCTAGCTACTTGTACGTGTTCTGCTTTTTATATAGGACAGACCTCTTGCCCTGTTAGGATAAGAATTTCTGAACATTTAAATGATGTTAGATTAAAAAAACCCAGTAATGCATTATATAAACACTCCTTGACCCATTCTACAGCATCTTTTAGGTTTACAATTATTGATAGGATAAGTGGGGACCGGGCTAATAAAATTGGTTGGCATGACATGCTTAATAAGAAAGAAAAGAAGTGGATTATCAAGCTTGGAGGATTATTCCCCCCAGGTCTTAATGAACATTTATAAAAAAACAACCATAGGGATTCTTTTTGTATCATGTGATGATCATTAAGCATAAAAGGTTTGTTTTTGTGATTTAATTTTACACTGAGGAAGGCTTAATAATTGGGCTGAAACCAGTCTGTTTTGCCTAAATATACTTATTTATTTATTTATTTATTTTACATTTGTTAACCGGGCTAGTCTAGCTGGATACATATCCTTTTTCAGTAGAGGCCCGAGGAGAAAAGCTCCAACATAATGGTTAAAACAAGTTGAAAATACAAGTTATAAAAAATACAAGTTCTAAAAAAAGGGTACATGTTACATTTACAAGATGAGAAAAAATTTCATAGATGTTATATAAGACAAAAGAACAAACAGCAGGTAATACATAGCAGTGATTTCTTATATACTAATAGTATATAGACTAGTTCAAGAATCACCCGTTTAGAATTAGGGTTGAGAGATTTTAAAGATCTGCATAGGGAACATGGACTAAGGAGATATGGGACTAGATGGGTTTGATATGTGTAGTTAGTCAGGTTCAGGGCATGGGCATAGCCATTGTGTCTTGAGATATTCTTTCAGGTTGTTTTTGAACTGATTGTGCGAGGTTGTAATTCTAAGGTAGTTTGGCAGGGAGTTCCACGGCTTGCCAATGGAGTTGGCAAAGAGAGCATCACCGCCCGAGTTCTTAGCTTTAATGGTTAGGATCTGGGTGCTGTTGGATGATCGAAGACTATTAAGGTTAGTATATGGGATCAGAATGCTACACAGTGAGGGAGTTCTATCTGGTTGGTTAATTATTTTACAAGCTTCAGTGAGTTGGTTAAGTTTGAGAAGGTTGGGCAGTTCCAACCAGCCAAGTTTCCTCAGGTTAAGACAATGGTGGGTGCGATATGGGGAACCTGTTATAAATCTAGCAATGTGGTTATAGGCAAGAGAGAGCATGTTAAGTTCATGTTTATTGAGGGAAGAAAAGATTGGGGAGGCATAGAGGAGGGTGGAGAGGAGATGTGTGCGGGCAATAGTTAATTTGGCAATAGGAGTTAAAAAGTTTTTTATTCTGTACATGGATCCAAGTTTTTTGTTAACAGATTTTACGGTTTGGGTAATGTGTATGTCAAATTTGAGCTTATGATCAATAGTTACACCTAGTAATTTGGTACTGGTGACAGGGGTTATGATAGTCCCATTGTTGGATTTAACATGGAAGGTTGTATTGTTATTATTTGGGAGGTCTTTTCCTAGGGTTGAGAAGACGTTGGGGAAAAATAGTAGTAATTTGGTTTTAGTTGGGTTGAGTAGGAGTTTCAGGTCGGTGAACCATTTTCCTACTAGAGAAAAACAGAGTTGAGTGGTGGTTTGGAGATTCAAGAGGGAGACATCTGAGCAGATCAAGGTGGAGTCGTCTGCATATTGGATACAGGTGGATTTAGGGATGACTGAGTGAAGGTCATTTATGAAGATGGAAAACAGAAGTGGACCCAATATTGAGCCCTGAGGAACACCTATGGTATTGGGGAGCAGGCATGATAGTCTGTTTTGCCACAGGACAGCTTGTTGCCTACCAGTGAGGTAAGCCTTGAACCAGGTTAGTGCTGGGGTGTCCAGATGTAGGGTTGCAAGGGTGGTAAGAAGGAGCTGGTGATTGACCATATCGAATGCTTTTGATAGGTCCAGAAAGAGGGAAGAGGATATTAGTTTGTTATTGCGATTGTTATTAATGGAGTCTACAAAGGAAAGGAGGGCAGTGGTTGTACTGTGGTGGGGGCGAAAGCCGTGCTGGGAGTTGGACAAGAGATGATTACAGGTTAGGTAGTGAAGAAGTTGTTTGTGGATGCATCTTTCCATAATTTTCGCTATTAGGGACAGTATAGCTATTGGTCTATAGTTTGATATTTCCGTGGAGGTACCTCCTTTGTGAAGCAGAATGATGTAAGAAATCTTCCAAATAGAGGGGATGCTGGCTTCAGTTATGGTTCTATTGATAAGGATTGATATAGGGTAAGCGATTACATCAGACGCAATTTGTAAGAATTCCGCTGGGAGGTGATCAGCTGCTAGGGTGGTTGGTTTGAGCTTTTTTAAGAGAGTACGTATGTAGGAGGAAAAGACTGGCTTTAAAGCGAATGGGGTAGGGGCATCATCATGGGGTTGTGTGGCAGATGGGGGAGAGGAGGTTAGTTGACTGGCTAGAGTTTGGATTGTCTCAGTGAAGAAGGAGTTAAAGGTATTGGCTACTTCTTCCTGCCCTTTCTCAATGAGTTTCTCAGGGGTTGGGGTAGTAGTTTTACCTGGGTGGAGGAGGTTGTTAAAACCTGCCCAGAATTTCTTTGGGTTGTTCTGGTGTTTATGCTGGAGGTGGCAGAAGTATTGTTTTTTGTCTTGGGTAATGGCTGTTTTAGTAGTGTTTCTTAGTTGTTGAAATTTAGTACGATCTTGGGGGGTTTTTGTGGCTCTCCATTTATCCCAGGCTTGGTCACGGAGTTTAATTTTGGTTTTTGTTTCTCTAGTTAGCCAAGGTGCTATACGTACTTTGGATCTAATTTGTCTATGTGGGGCATGTGAGTCAAGTATCTTAAGGAATGTGTCGTTAAAGTGGGACACACTCTCCTGGAGGGGTAGAGTTCTTAATATGGTCCAGTTGCAGGATTTTAGGTCAGCAAGAAATAGTTGTGGAATAAATTTCTTTTTGTTTCTGATTAGTCTATATAAGGGGGGGGTTGGAAGTAGGGCATTTATGTTTAATAATATAAGTTATAAGGTGGTCACTGAGGTCACTGGGAAGGGTGCCTGTGGTATAGTTGTTTGAGTTTCTATTGGTAAGGATCCAGTCTATGGTACTTTCTTTTTGGAGAGTATTGCCTATTCTGGTTGGGGATAGGATATGTTGGGAAAAACCATATAGGTTAATGGGTTGTGGGGTTGTATGGGTAGAACAGAGAGACCAGTCAATATTAACGTCCCCAAGTACTATGGTTTCTTGTGGGTAGTTGGTGGCTAACCAGCACAGGGTTTGCTCTAGGTTTTCTGTGTTCTTCCCTGGTGGGATATAGGTAACAATGAGGTTGATGCATGTCTTCTGCAAAGACATACTTAAATAAATTATATTTTGTTTATATACACCTTTTACCTTTGAGTGCTGGCCTGTGTGTTTCTTGTGCATCTCTTTCTGGCCTATTATAATTAAAGTTTTTCTGTAATACAAATTGACTATAAATTTAATTATGATGTAATTTTTTTAGTGTGTATATATATATATATATATATATATATATATATATATATATATATATATATATATAAACTGGATTCTGTTTTCTGAATACAGTCTAATAAGGGATGATTGAATTTGAGCTTCTAGGTTTAGAACTTGTTATATTAAAATTATAATAAGTAATTAAAATGGAGACTTAACATAAAATTATTTTGCCCATCTAGGTTTAGGTCTTCATAAAAGCCACAAAGGTCAGCCGTATACTACAGATCCAAAAGTGAAAGCCTTCATTCAGTGGACAAAGACACAAAATGAAAATGATCTGCTTCAGAGAACTGTAATTGGTGGGTATTACCACTTCCCACCACCCCCTGTGACATTTGCTCAGTTCTGCAAAGACAACAAAGGTAATTGGTTTTGTTTTAATGTTTTCATTTTAAGTTTTCCAGTTTTAACAGAACAGAATGTAACTCTGCAATAGGGAATGTAAAGAAGTCACACATCTATGAAGCAGTCTTTGCAACAGGGTAACATCTGAATGCTTTATTCACCTTTTGTCAGTGTATTATCTCCTTCTTTTTCCAACATTAGTAATGCTACGGTGGTAGTGCTGCGCCTCACAGTAAGACGTCCGGTTCGATTCTCAGCTAGAGCGTCTTCTGCGTGGAGACATGCGTGAATGGGTGTACCTTCATTGAAGTTTGTGCGTCAGGCCTTGCAAGCCAGTATGTAAAAATCAACTGCCAATCATTAGCGGACTGGAGTTCTGCTGTGGCGATCCCTAACTGGGAAAAGCCGAAAGACACAAAAAGTAATGCTACTAACCCCCCCCCCCCCAATATTAGAACATTAACACCTCTGACTATGCCACAGGCATTGTTTGGAAAGTACCATTCTGTAAAGCTAGCATTCTAAGACATTCTTGTGCTTTAAAAACAATTGTTCATGTATGTTTTCTCTCATGGTCATCTAGTCACTTTCTTCAGACTTTCCAGAAGGAATAATTATAAGAAATCCTTCTGTTTTAACATCATGTTGGAGTTTTCTGCGGTTCTTTCATATTTTCATAAGTAACTAACATTATGTTAGGCAGCTAACTCTAAAATATTTTCACTTGAAGGTGGGGATTCATAAAAATGGTAACACAGTTTAGCAAATAATCACACAGTTGAGTGATGCCGTGTGGATCAAAAGTGATTAAGCATGTAGCAGCAGCAGTGATATTCCAGGGATAGGGCTGCATAAAAATGCAATTCATTTTCGAAAGAAGCATGAAGTGGACAGAACTACAGCAAATCACATGACATAGGCCTAGTAACATGTACGTAGCAAACCTATGGCAATGTATACCCGCATTCACATTAATGACCCACTCTGGGTACAGCTGAGAGTCCAGGGACAGGCATAAAGAGAGTAGAACAAGAAGAGGAACTCCTAGGTGGATAAAAGGAAGCCTAAATTCCCTACTATGTTTGTATTATAAGTGAGAAGGAAATGGGTGGATATGATAGGTGTAATAGGAAAAGAACAATTAGAGGAACACAGAACGAAAAGTAGAAAGGAAGAGTGGTATTTTTTGATAGCCACCCATTTCTTAAGAAGGGTAGAGGGAAAGGTAGCAAAGGGAAGGTCTGGGTAAGAGGGAAGTTACTGGGATGACAGCAAGTGCAGCAAACTGACAATAAAGACAGACAAGGGAAGTGCTGACAAATGGAGGGGTCATAGAGGGGAGATAGAGATGGAGTACAGTTGGTGATTGGGAGGAGTGGACAACAAACTAGCAAGGGGAGTGATGCACAGGCAAAGCGAGTAGCGTGATGGAGGACATGGTGGGGGTGAGAACTGACTGCTAAGCCACACAGCAGTGCATCTAAAGAGAAGTTAGTTACATCCATGACTGCCCTCATTTCTAGAGCCTGCCATTGATAGCTGAGTGGTCGATTAACATCTAGTTGTGTAAGGATGCACTCCAGGGTGCCAGTCTGGGTGTCCATCCACTTGTCCATAACAGCTGTCACCAGTCCTCCTTCCTCCTGCCAGTTGACCCAGGGACTGCCTGGTGATGCTTCCCAATAGGGGAGCATACATATCCCCCCACTGGCGAAGCAGTACCACAGGGCACCAGTGAACCCTGTAGAGCATCCTCTGCAGGGTGACCTTCACTGTCCTAAAGAGAGGCTGGCCTGGAGATTACTAATGACTCAGCATGTGATGGTAAGGTATGTGAAAGGCAAAGTGGTTGCTCCTGTACCCCAGTCAGCTCCACACCCAACACCAAAAAATTTTAAATTTAATTGGAGACAGACAAAACAACCAAAGGCAAATAATAAAACTAAGAATACAACAGTAAAGAGAGAACTATATCCGAAGCAGTGATCACTGGGTTCTACTGTAGTGGCTTGCTTACAGGCCTTGTGAAAGGGGTAAAATACAATGCAAAAATGATGTACAGGCCAGAGGCACACCTTACTCAAACCTCCTTTAACCTCACTGAAACTTGGCTAACTGACCACCATCTTATACTTAACCCTAAAAAGACAAAACTCATTCTATTCCTACCCAAATCTCTCCATCATCTTAAATCCTCTTTCACTATCTCTTCCCTAAACAACACCGTTATCTCTACCGAACCTCACACAAAGCTACTTGGCATAATCATCCACAACCAACTTAAATTCAGTTTCCATGTACAGAACTGCATAAAGAAAACCCACCAACCGCTCAGCTTACTTTATAGAAACCAAAGGTCCCTCACCCTAACTCCAGAATTTCACTTATCCAGGCTTATCTCCTTCCTAACCTTCTGTTCTGCCCTCAAGTCCTTACTAACTTACACTCCTCTTTTTTTTGTCTAAACTTGAAACCACATATAACAACATAGCCAGATTTGCGGCTAGCTTGCCACCTAAATCTCATCACTGTCTTGCTCTCCAGAGTCTCAGCTGGTAAGAATTTCCTAAACAGCTCAACTATTCTCATCTTCTTGTAATCCATGACATCCTAAGTAAGCCCTCCTGCTCTGGCATATCCTCTCTTTGTCTCCCTCTGTAACCCACCTTGCCCTCTCAGAAACTTAGACCAATGCCTCTAATAGATTCATAAACCAAACAAATCATTAGAACAAAACTTTTACAGCTATCTTCCTGCTCTCTCATGGAATAAGCTTCCCATGATGCTTGGAAATGTCACCCATGCACAAGAGTTCTAGGTAGCTCTCAGACATCATCTACCTAGCACCAAGAGATGTCACCAGAACATCCCACCTAAAATTCCTACACTCCTGCTTTCCTACCCTCCCTCTTTTCCTACATTAACATTTCCCCCACCCTCACATTCCTCTATTATATCCTTTCCTACTAACATCCAAACTTTTCTAACACCCAGTGTATTTTAGCAACATTCTTCTACCCCCTTCATCACCCCTCAGAATTCTGCCCCAGTAATCTTACACTCATCTTCCTTTTCCTTACTCTACCTTTCTCTCTTAGGTTCATAGGTGTGTACTAGGGTAATGGCCCTGGAGCCTTCACAAGCCTAGCCCAAAAAACTGCCCAGGCACCGTGACACCTGATGTTAGTTCACAGTGCCCCTATCCAGTAAGGCAACTGGAATGATCCCTGAAGTGAACTTTCTGGTAGCCATCCACTCATCAAGATTTCTCTTGAAGAGGGCCAGCGAGGTGCTCTGTTTGACATGAATGGGAAGCTTATTCCAGAGTATGGAAAGTCTTTGGGAGTTGAACCTGTCCCTCCAGCATGTTCTGTTAATTGTAATGAGATTGTGATCTCTGGAGGCTATGGCATGGGGGGATTGGGATTTCTTTAGGTGTAGCATTTCAAGTAGAGCTGGGTCGGACAAAGCTTTGTAAGTCGAGCAGAGATCACCTCTAAGTAGACTATAAGAGACTGAGAACAGCTAAAGTTTCTTTAGTCTGTCCATGTAGGAAGTGTGTTTAAGACCTAGGATCCTTTTTGTGAGGTACTTTTGTGGCCTGTCCAGCTGTTGTAGGTGTCTGGCCAGGTACATGCCAAATGGGGCGTTATATTCGATGATCGGTCTAATGAGGGATGAGTAAGAGGGATGGTGACCTCTTTCTTCCTGGATGTAAAACCTTTGGTTATAAATGTGCCATGTAGAAGGACTTTCTGACCACAGTGGCAGTGTGGTGGTTGAAGGTGAGGTGGCTGTCGACTTGGGTGCCCAGATCTTTTATGGCCCCTGTGACACCAGTGTACTAGCCCAGCAGTGAAGGAGCCTCAATCCTCACCACTAACAACAGTGAGGGGTGTTCACATAGGGAAGGATAACAAATACACACACAGTAAAGTACAATTTCCCTTAAGAGCACACAGAGATCACAGTCAGCCTGGGGCTGGTTTCTCCCTTTCTCTCCAGATCCCCAGTAAGACTCCCCACTGGCAGAGCTATAGAGTGCAGATCTTAGCCTAGTGGGCAAGCTAAATCCTCCAGCACCATCTCTGTCCAGCCAGTGCTTCATGTCCCTGACCAAGTAGCTGACACACACACACTTTGATATAAGAGTTACATACAACCACACAGACACTCCTGTGGAAGGCTGGCACAGGTTCTCCAGCTGTGCCCTTTTTACCCAGACTATAAGGTAAAAATCACTGCCACCACCCACTAATATTTGTCAGCTACTAAAAAGGCCCTTATCAAAGGGTATCCAGTTCTACTGTGCAATATTATTATCCAAATGGTAAATGCAACTGAACAGTCAAGGCTTATTTGGAGTGACTTGGACAGTAACACTGCATACATGCAATGTACTATGAAACTTAAATTATCTCTACATAAAACAGCTACAGTTGAAAGGTTTAAAAATATTTAATAGTAAATAATAAAAACACAAGACAATACTTTTTACTACACAGTGCTAGTCAAGAGTTCAGACAGAGGAAAATGCATAAAATAATACAGTAGAATACGTCTGACATCAATACAGAAAACAACTGTCTAATCTTCCTATTTCCTAGCTATTTCTAAAAGAGACACTGAAGTCTAAGATCCTACTTAAATACCTAACACAGGCAGATATTCATGAGTTGGATGTTCTCAAGACAAATGCAAAATGCTCTCTGATTCTCTCTCTTTGAAGTGATAAACAGTGTTGCTTCACATTACATCATTCTTAACATTTTTCTGTTTTCCCAGGCTAACAGAAACTCAGAGATTAGTAGCCCTTTTGATCTTGCAGCTGGTCAGGAAGCCAGAGCAATAAAAAAAATTATACATGTAAATTCTAGCCATTAACCCTGGCCTCAAAACATTAGGAAGAATTCCTTCATTTAGACATCTCGGCTCCAAGTTTTGACATCAAACAATTACACAATGCTTGACTTAACAGCTTTCCTACAGCAGAGTGCACTGTTACATTTTTGCAGTTCCACATTTAACACCATTGTTTCCCATTTAAGAGAACAGTTTTCAAATGACCCTTGAGAAACGTTGCTTGAGAGGGTTAGGTCTATCTGAGTATACCTTACCCCATTCCCTGTCTTGAGATCCCACTGTGGTGCTGCACTGACATATCATATGCTTGTACCCCTAGGCTCCATCTTACCAACTTGGCATTTTGCTGGCTGGCTCTGTGTAACCATGTTAGGGGATTGTGCTCTGTCACTATAGTGAATTTTCTTCCATACAGATAAGGCTGAAGTTTCTGCAGTGCCCACACTATGGTTACACATCCCTTTTTTGCAGCTGCATAGCATTCCTCCCTGGGTTGGAGCCTATGACTGAGATAAACCACTGGGTGCTCTTCTCCCTCTGAAGAAATCTGGCTAAGTACAGCCACCACTCTATGATTTGAAGTATTGACCTGCACAACAAATTATTTGCTGTAATCTGGACTGGCTAACACAGGGGGCTTCTTTAAGCTTCTGGAATGCCTGCTCACATGCTGTGGTCCACACTACCTTATCTGGGCTGTTCTTCCTTGTCAGGTCTGTGACGGGAGCAGCTATGATACTATAACTGGGGATGAACTTTCTGTAGTACCCTGCTGTCCCTAAGAATTCCCTCACCTGCTTTTTGGTAACAGGTGCAGGCCATGCCTGAATGGCTTCTACTTTGGCAGGTTCTGCCCTGATCTTACCACTCCCCACTCTATGTCCCAGGTAGGAGACCTCTGCCATGCCCACCTGACATTTGCTAGGCTTAATGGTCAACCCTGCCCTCTGTCATCTGCCCAGCACCTCCCTGACATGCTGAAGGTGCTCTTGCCAGTAATGGCTGTAGATGGCAATATCATCTAGGTAAGCAAGGGCAAACCCTCCTGCTAGGATATGATCTACCAGCCTCTGGCATTTTTCATCCCAAAGGGCATCTTTGTGAACTCATACAAGCCAAAAGGAGTCACAAAGGCACTGAGAGTCAAGGGCACCTGCCAGTAACCCTTGGTAAGATTAATGATTGTAAGATACTTAGCCCCGTCCAGCTGCTCTTGGGATTCATCTGCCCTAGGGATAGGGTAAGCATCTGACTCTGTGTGACTATTTAATTTCCTGTAGTCCACATAGAACCTGGTGCTGACATCCTTCTGTGGCACCAGCACCACTGGGGAGGCCCAGGGTCTTCTGGACTCTTGAATTGCCCCTAGTTCCAACATCTCCTGTATCTCCTCCCTCAGAGTCTGTTTGACTGTCTCAGGCACCCTATAAGGGGCCTGCCTAATAGACCTTTGGGGTTCTGTATCCACATGGTGGTGCACCAGGTGGGTGCACCCTGGTTTCCCAGTGAACATGTCCCAAAACTCCTGTAACACTGCTCGGATTTCTCAAACCTGGGAAGGAGATAGCTGCTGGAGCATTGCTACCCCTTCCACTGAGATGTCAGTCTGAGCCTGACTGAGGAGATCAGTCACCAAATCTCCCGCAGACTCCACCTGCAACCCACTGCAAATACTCAGCAGAAGGGCCTCTCTGTCATGGTAAGGTTTCATCATGTTCTCAAGCCAAATGCAAAATGCTGTTTGGTTCTCTCTCTTTTAAATTGATAACACAGTGCTGCTTCACATTGCATCATTCTTAACAATTTTCTGTTTTCCCAGGCTAACAAATACTCAGAGGTTAATAGCCCTTTTGATCTTGCAGCTGGTCAGGAAACCAGAGCAATAAAAGAAATTATACATGTAAATTCTAGCCATTAACTCTGGCCTCAAAACAATAGGAAGAATTCCTTCATTTAGACATCTCGGATCCGAGTTTTGACATCAAACAATTACACAATGGTTGACTTATCAGCTTTCCTACAGCAGAGTACACCGTTGTTACATTTTTGCAGTTCCACATTTAACACCATTGTTTCCCATTTAAGAGAATAAGCATGTGGTTTATATTAATAGTTACTAATGACAGAATTATCTACAAAATTCTATCTGGCTAGGCTGGCAGCCTTCACCTATCTTCACAGCCCCTTCATTTTTTCAGTGTGCTCCCATCAAACTAGTCAAACTAACTACTAAGTCCCTCCTACTTGAACACCAATAAATAGTTCCTCTGCATCTTTGCTACCTTGCTCTGACCAAATGCTCCTCAAAACCCACTTCCAATTTGTAATATAATTTGGGGTTTGGGAAGGTGGCCTAATGGTTAAGGTGTTTGCCTTATAAACACAAGGTGCAGGGTTTGAGTCTCACAAGAGATAATTGGCTAGGCTTAAAATGGCTCGCAAAGGCAATTAGCCTAGTACTAATCTATGAATCTTCTCATAATACACTTGTCCACTGAATAACCTCTGTTGAGTAAGCATATTATTGTATCTCTATTCAAATTTGTTATTCCATACTTTGAACATCTTGTTTATAGTGTTTGTTTTTGAAAGTTTTATTTCTTCTATTATTTGTTTTGTAAACATTTCTATTTTAACTTGTGTAATGCAAATGTTTGACCTGGTTTATTTTGTTCTCTGAATCTAGCTTTTGTACAGCTGTTATATAATTATTGTATAATTTCTACTTTGGAGCTTTTCACCACGGGCCTTCACTGAAAAAGGGCACAAGCTCAGACTGACTAACCTGGTCAACAAATGTCAAATAAATAAATAACGCAGAACGGTGTAGACTAGAGGATGATTTATGATGGGAGTTACCCATTCATCAGTGACAACCGCACTGAACAAATGTACTTCACAGCCCTGAGGGGGTTATGAACAGGTGGCATGTACCTTATTGCAAATGCTGGCATGCGAAGCATAGGGTGGCAATAGGCCAGCTATAACCTGATCAGAATGCCAACATGAATACACGTGAAACACACAAACCCCTATGGCAATAATGCACTCTGACATTTGCCTGCTCATGTGCATCCTTACATAAGAGTGACATTTGCATGCCCATGGTATGCCAGGCATAAGTGGTGCAACCATGAGTGGTGGAATGGGCAAACAGTACACCTTGTCATGCTGGTAAGAGTAGTTTGCATTACCTGCAGGGTAGTTAGATAAGTGCGACACACTGAATGATACCAGCTGCACATGTGCCAAACAAGAGACAGACTCTGGATTGCATTGCATAAGTGGAAATTCCTTAAGATTCCAAGAGCAGGCTAAGTTATTTCTTAGACTTATTTCACTGAATTGCACTTCTGAAACTCTTATAATTGTGCTATACAGTTGATCTACTATATTTTTGCACTGTTATAAAGCTTTTTTTTATTGTTTCACTGCACTTATGTACTGTTTTAAACTGTTTTAACATTACTTAACTGTAAACTGCTTTTTCATACTGAGAGTTGTATTTTCTGTTTGTGATTGCTCTAGCCGAACCTTTATGTGCATTTTTGTCTGTTAAAAGCATTCTCTAGTCTGCTCCTTGATCTGTTTAAAACTTTCATTTAGTGGCTACAGCTAGGAACTGTAATTTTCCCCCACCCACCCTCTCTAGTGTTGTGTGTTTTTATACTTGGTGGCTTTGCAGTTGCCCGCCCATACTGTATATTTGATCTGTGACACTCCTCCCAGTCTAGTGTCATTAGTTCACTCAATCTAACAGAGAACATTTGTGAAGGCCAACCCACTCAGATTCTTAATGTTGAATTAACTTCTGTTCCAGCTTTCTCCATTTCCACTTTACTGGAAAAAAAATTCTAAGCTTGCTTCCCCCCTTTTCTGTGGCAGGTCAGATACGGATTTGCTGTGTCCAGGACTGTTTGTGAGCTCCTAAGCCCCCCCCCCCCACACTTAACTGGGGTTAAACTATTCCTGGCGCCATAAAGTCTGTTTTTCAAAATTTCCCTTGCAACTAGCCAGCTTTTTAGTTTTAGCACTCATCTGTTTCTTTGATCTCAGCACTTGTTCAGAACTCATTGTAAGCACTAAATAAGTTACAAATTACTACAGCACTCAACTGTCCTCACTTGTCTAGAGGAAAACAGTTTTTAGTACTTAATAAATAAGCACCTATTCAGGCATGTCTAAAGGTCAGCTCCCGGTGTTTTCTCCTGTCTACCTGATGAATCTGGGCATCTTGAGACAATGCAGCAATTGCCTCATGTACACAGACAACCCTCTCCTCCTACCACCCAACACTACGACCTGTGAGAGATGCACTTATATAGCCAAACTGGAAGCAAAGCTCTCTTTACCAAAGACAGGCCTAGACAGTCAAGAGGAGAAGGTAAACACTTGCACCGCACCACACTCATCACATAGTTCCTCAAAAACTACACCATCAAAACACACACACAGAACCACGAAACACACACCTACATTCACGGAGGCTCTCTGTACTCATCTGCCCAAACAACAGAGACCTCCAAAGCAGAAATGCAAGCAACCTCCACCCCCCCCAACACAACCCAAATGACACATAGTCCACATACTCAGTGTGCCACTCAACTACAGCCCATAAGGCATAACGTACCCAACACTCTAGTCATAGGCGACTCTATAGTCAGGCACACTGATGTTCCACTCACCAGGCTAAACAAGGAAAAAGTTACTGTCAGCTGCCAGGATCCGCCACATAACGCACACACTCAGGTCACTCCACAACAAGTACAAATATGACTCTGTCAGTGTTCATGTTGGTGTGAATGACCTGAGACGTACCTCCCTGGACTACATGAAAAGAGACATGGAGGAGCTCTCTGATCTTGTAGCCTAGGCTGGTATGACCCTAGCCCTGAGTAGCATCCTGCCATCACCCAGAATGACACCACAGTACAAGGACAAAATGATTGACTTTAACAATTGGCTAAGTTTCTGGTGTCATTCTAAGGGAATCCAGTATCTGTCTGCCTGGGATGACATGATCGACAGACCACGCTGCTTTGCCAGAGATGGCCTGCACCTGTCGCCCTTGGGATTCCAGATACTGGCAAAGGCTCTTGCCACCCCTATAGTGCCTTTTGTAGGCAAGGTTCAAATGACAAATTCACCACCATAACAGGTACAAGCAAGCAAAATCTGAGGGTAATGCTACTCAATGCTAGAAGTCTAAACCTCAAAATGCACTCACTTGAGGCACTCCTTAAAATGGAGAACATTGACATCTGTGCAGTGACAGAGACCTGGTTCAAAGCTCCAGAGAACACCCCTGCATTACCAGGCTATAGTTTTCGGCCACCAAACCCTGACCGAAACACTAAAGGTGGAGACGTGTCCATATTCATTAAGGATATCCACACCTCCAAGCTAGTTGCTCAGCATAATGCATCCGAGATTATCCAAGTTCAACTAACTCTGGGCAAAACCGCAGTCCAGATTGTAGCTTGCTACAGACCCCCCACCATGCCCCAGGATTCCCACTCCTCTTTTCTTGATACACTGGAAAATATTAAGGTGCAACCCAACACTCTAATAATGGGAGATTTCAACTACCCTACCATTAACTGGGAAAACTACTCATGTACCAACTCTTTTGCTCAACATTTTCTGGAAATCATCAATTCCAACGCTTTGGATCAACCTATCCACACCCCCACCAGAGGCAGCAATATCCTAGACCTGGTCATCACCAACATGGGTGACCGGTGTTCCACACCAAAGGTCAGCTCCTCGTTGGTCAGATCCGACCACAAGCTAATCACCCTAGACATCCACATCCCGCTCCCCCCCCCCCCCCAATTAGGAAAACAACCGTAAAAAATTTCTCCAAAGCCAACTTCATGCTTCTTAAGACAGAAGTGGCAAACTTCTTGACACCCATGCAGATGGACAATAGAGGTACGACTGCTGAATCCTACACAAATGCAATTTATAAGCACTTACACGAGTGCATGGATCGTGCTAGCCCTAACAGAACCAAGATGCTATCCCCCAAAAAAAGGAATCCAATGTGGTGGTCTTCTGCCATAAACAAACTCTACAACAGAAGAAAGAAACTGTTTCAAAAAAGAGTAAAATCCCACGATTGGAGGAACTCCCTGGTCAGCCTCAGTAAGAAGCTGAGATCCCTCATAAAATCCTCCAAAGCTAGCTATGAAAACAAAATTGCCACTGATTCTAAAGACAACCACAAAGCATTCTATAGCTATGTTGAAAATCTCAATGGCAACACTCAGATCTGCTCTGAGTTACAGCACAATGACACTAAATATACAGAACCAACTGATATTGCCAACATCCTGGCAGATAGGTTCAGTGCTAACTTTACCCCTCTCACCCCCTAAAGGGCCCATCTTTATACCGGAAGAATGCAAAGTTCCTGTAATCACGGCTGCACAGGTAAAAACTTCACTCTCCAAAACCAAGAACACAGCATCCATGGGACCTGACAACATCCCAGGCTGCCTTCTACATGAACTACAGAATGAACTGGCACCCCACCTAAGTACCATGTTCAGTCATAGCCTCACCTCAGGCTTTGTGCCCATTGAATGGCGCACCGCAACAGTTATCCCACTCCACAAAGGGGGGGGGGGCCACAACAGACCCAGGGAACTACCGCCCCATTAGCCTGACGAGCCTCTTCTGCAAGGCCATGGAACGTATCATAATGGAACTCATAAACAAAGACATTGGAGATCTCCAAACCCTGGACACCACACAGCTTGGGTTTGTAAAAGGCAGATCATGTCTCCTAAACCTGATCGACTTCTTTGAAGTAGTCACCAAGGCCATGGATGAGGTTAAGGTGGTTCACACAGCCTATTTAGATCTCGCCAAGGCGTTCGACACCATCCCCCACACTGGAATTATAGATAAACTCACTAAACTAGGTATAAATCCCTATGTCACAAGATGGGCTGCCAACTGGCTTACTGAAAGAACCCAGACTGTGAAAGTAGCAGACTCCAAATCAGACTTCAGACCAGTGACAAGTGGAGTACCACAGGGTTCAGTCCTGGGTCCTCTCCTGTTTGGTATCTACTTCTCTGAAGTACAGGCTAACACAGAAGGTCTTTGGCTAACTAAATTCGCAGATGACTGCAAACTAGGAGCCATAATTGAAACTCCTAACGATGTGGACATCCTACAAAAGGGCCTCACTAAGACAGATGCCTGGTGTCAAAGACATGATCTCAAGCTCAATGCCAAAAAGTGCATTGTCATCCCCTTTGGTAAAAATTCTGTACCCATGAACTA
This sequence comes from Protopterus annectens, assembly GCF_019279795.1. NCBI lineage: Eukaryota > Metazoa > Chordata > Ceratodontiformes > Protopteridae > Protopterus > Protopterus annectens. The sequence goes on from NC_056749.1 coordinate 134,434,823, forward strand.
CCACATAGGTGGTAGTCTTCTTAACACCTAAAGTGTGATAAGAGACCTTGGGACACAGGTGGACAGTAGTCTCTCCTTTGATAATCACATCGCCAAAGTGGTCAGGAAATCCTTCTACGTGGCACACCTCATCACAAAAGGTTTCTCATCCAGAAAAAAAGAGGTCATTGTTCCCATCTACTCATCACTCATTAGACCCATTATAGAGTACAACGCCCCTTTTGGTATGTACCTCACAAGACATCTACAAAAACTGGAAAGGCCGTAAAAATACCTCACAAAGAGGATTACTGGCCTCAAACAGATGCCTTACGCAGACCGTCTCAAAAAACACCAGCTTTACTCCATCGCATATCGCCTACTCAGAGGCGATCACTGCCTAACATATAAAGCTATGTCAAACCCAGAGCTGTTGGACATGCTCCACTTAAAGAAATCCCAATCCCTCCGAGCTACACGCTCTAGGGACCTAAACCTTGTCACCACAATAAACAGAACATGCTGGAGGGATAGATTCCTGTCCCAGAGACTTCTGATACTCTGGAACAGACTACCTATCTATGTCAAACAGAGCTTCTCATTAGCACTCTTCAAGAAAAATCTTGATGATTGGATGGGTAATAGGAAATTCACCCCGGGGATCACTTCTGTGGTTCTGCTTGACAGGGGCACAGGAAAATAATTTTCTTGGGTGGCGAAAGCCAGGGTACATTTTTGGCTAGGCTTGTATAGGCCCTAGGGCCAATAGCCTAGTACCTATCTATGAACCTATGACCTCCATCCTTAATTGCAGTGAAACAAACTAGGTCAGCACATTCTGCAATAGTCAGTCACTGTCAGGCATACCTGGTAGTAAGAAGAGTAGCAACACAGTCACACTTTCAAGTACAAATTGTATGACATAAAACAAAGCAGTAAGAAATGGAGAAATTAACAGCATCGCAAACAAGGGCAACTAAGAGGATGAGTCAGAGATTTACAAGTATGGCAGCAATCCCATATACATAACCCGATGTTTGAACAGGTGTGCTTGCCTCCTCTGACAGATCATCTTTCTGAAAAAAAAAACAGCATGTCCATAAACATCAGTGACCATGTAGGTGCACAGTAAGGCCTGCTTTCTTAACAGCAACTATCGAATAGTCATACTTTTTTGTAGAACTCAGTCTCCTTCTCCCCAACTACTTCCTTTTGGCAAAAAAAAAAGTTCATGGTGGTGTCAGTTCAGGTCATTGTACTGATAACTGGCACTGGTGACTAAAGCGAGTGATGGCATGACAAGACATTGCCAGGCAAGTACCTTATACTGGTGGTTCTCATATAAAGGTGCTCTTTTTGGTGCAGATGCATCAGATGGACAAAGTTTTTTGTGTTCTTGGTGTAGCACATGGGAACTCTTCAAATTTCATCCCTTCTGGAAGCTGTAGCTACTTGCCAGTTGGACACCACGAGAGAAATGCTACCAGATTCACTTTGGTGCATGCCACTGAAACCATGTGATGCACATTGACACACACGGCAGTGCGATGTGGCCCAATCTCAAAACAAATTAGTATATCCACATCACAAATGGGGAGGCACAGCTGTGCCCATTACACATGGTACTGTGTCTCTGCCAACATTTACATCCTTAGTTGTAGTATAATATGCAAGGTCAGCCCATTCTGCAGTAGCAGTCACTGTCAGGCATACCTGAAAGTAAGAAGGGTAGTAGCAGTGTTGTACTTCCAATTGCAAATTATATGACATAAAGCAAAGCAATAAGCAATGGAGAAATTAACAGCGCTGCAAACAAGGGCAGCTAAAAGGATGAGTCAGAGATACTAGCATACAGATACACTGCAGATTAAGGCACAGATTTGTCGTGTCCCTGTAGGTAACTAAACAGAATGGAAAAACCCAGTGTTATGTGGGTGGGTGTCAGAGAGCTGTGCAGTCATACCCAGACTAGTTTGCAGCATGCTCTCCATGTCCATGGGCAGGCATGAGATCCATTGTACACTTTAGAGCTGTTAACGCACTGATCTGAAGTAGTTAACTTCATTTGATCAGCAACCTGTGGAACCTGTGGGTATCGGATACGATTCAGATCTGAGCCGGCAGCTTTCCTAGCAAAAGATCTGAGCTCCAAGCTCCTCCCCCTACCCATAACACCCTGCTACCTCCATCTAACCCTCAGATCTCGTTTGCCGTGGCTTCTTGAAGCATCTGAGAACGAGCTCCTAGCATTGGGTTTTGTGAGTTGAGTAGATTACTTAACTTTTTTTCCTTTAAAATCACTGTATTCTGAGTGCGTGTGGTACCCTTTTTCTCCCTTAATCTATCTGGGAAGATGTTCATCGTGTTACACTGCTGCAGTCATTACACTTGGGTTATCCTGCCGTCAGGCGGTTCCCCAGTTGGCCTGAGTTCCAAAGTCTTGGTCCGGCGTCGGTTGCTGTCGCCTCCTCCCTGACGTCAGTGTGACAGGGGTATATATGATGCAGCCAACGCCATTTTCTTCAGTCTTTCTTGCCGCGCAGTGCCCGAAGCAAAAGCAGTTCGCAAGTGCCGGTCGGCCGTCTCCTGAGATTTTCTTTCCGAATCCAGAACCGAAGTCTTCTACAAAGCTAAGTACCCCGTTGGGGAAACTTTTTCTTGCCTCAGACCGATGTCAGTAAAAGTTAATAACTGTATTTCTTGTGGGAAGCAAATACCTCATAAGGATTTCCATTCCTATTGTATCCCATGCCTAGGCCCAGATCACAACGTCACTGGTTGTCGGTTTTGTGCTAGGTTTAACAAGCGCACTATTAAATGTTGGTTTGATTTTGCCCGACATTATTTTGGTAGAAAATTCAATTATATCATGCCATCGGAACTACCGACGACTGGAATACACAAAAAGCGCAAAGCAAGGATAGGCATCCGAGGTCCAAAACTGATGGTGAAGCCTCTTCTAGGCTAGTCGCCGGTTCTCCGATTTTCAGCGAGGCGCCTTTGCAGCCCCTGACGACTGCTTCTGTAGAACCACAGGCCGCCTCTGACTCCCACGTGGAGCTGGCTGGGCCTTCAAACGCTCAAGTTATTCAGCCTACTGAGACTAACCTTTCAGAGGGATCCGGAGTAGCTGAGCAACCCACAGCTTCAGAGAGTGTCTTCAGACCTACTCAGTTAAGCATTAAACCCTCAGCCAAGTCTAAGCCTCCTTTAAAATCAAAGAAACAAGTACAGCATTCTCCAGGACAGGCCTCCATGCCTAAGAAACAAATACTCAAAATGGCCGAAGACCTAATCACTCTGATCAGGTGGTCCCATCCCCCTCCTGATAAAAGGCCTAGACAGGATGCAGACTATGACTCATCCGACCAGGTTTCCATCTCTTCTGATTCATCCTCAGACCTAGGGTACTCTTTACCCCCTTATGAGGATTCTGATGCTGAGGAATCAATTCCATCAGCCTCACCGCCTGAGGAATACTCCTTTGGGGGAAACCCTACATACCATGAGGGAGCATTTCCACTGGGAAGGCTAGGATTACTCAGAATCCAAGAAAAGGCTCAGAGACTTCCTTTTATTACCTCATCACAGACCCCTTGCTATTCCGCCAGTGTTGGATATTGTAGATGATGTGTATACTGAATCCAGCTTAAATCTTGATTCCTTACCTCCAGCCCCTGTTAAACCTGACAGATACTGCAGAGTCCCTGACTCACACAAATTTCTGAATAAAAGCCCTGTAGCTGACCCTGAAACTATTTCTCAGGGACCCAAAGGAGTTAAGGCCTCATCAGCCAAGAATCCATTTCCCTCCGACAGAGATTCCAGAGCCTTAGACAGATGGGGAAAGAAAGTATATATGTCTGCAACTTTAGCAGTGAGAGCCTTAAATTGTCAGTTTCAGATGCTAAAATATCAGCAATTTTTACTGTCTCAGTTAAAACAAAAAATGCTTCCAAAATCAGATCCTCCTAATTTTAAAGAAATGCAGGATTTATTGCATGCAGCTGAACAAGTGGGAAAGCATACTTTGCAATGTGGTTTTGATTATCTAGAGACCTCCTGCAGAGCAGCAGTTACAGGCTCAGTCATTAGAAGACATGCTTGGTTAAAAGAACATACATTACCAGATCATGTTAAAGCAAAATTATTGGATGCACCTTTGCAGCAGGATGTGTTATTTGGAGTTAAGGCAGAAGAGGTATTAAAGAAAATAGAGGATAAGGCAAAATATATGCAAACGGTGAAGGATTTCTTACAGGTTCAGCCTCCTAGATTTAGCAGAAACTGGCCAACTAAGAATTGGTCCTTTCCAATTACAGACAGACCTCAAAGGGGAACATACAGACGTCTAAGAGGTAGAGGTCAAACACAAGGTCCTTACAGGCCTCGACAATGGGTTGCATCAGGCCAGAAAGAAGGGGAAGACAGGCCCCAGCCATATAAAAAGCAGCTCCAATGACTTCCCACTACAGCTGCCAAACAAATCCCTCTTGGCAGCCCCCTTGGGAGGAAAACTGGTACTCTTCTACCACAACTGGCAAATGATCACCAAAGACAAATGGGTTCTCAACATTGTATTTCAAGCTTACAGGTTCCACGTTCACACTCTGCCAAGGTAAAAAGGAATGCCAAATCTGCCACCAAATCAGTGGGCAGAGGCTCAAAAACAAATCACAGCACTCATGGATATGAGAGCTATTCAAAAGGTACCATCACAGGAGCAAGGACAAGGATTTTACTCAAGACTGTTTCTGGTACCCAGAAAGGACAAAGCCTGGAGGCCCATTCTGGATCTTTCATCTCTAAACACTTACCTGGATGTTCTGAAATTCAAAATGTTGACACTACAGCAGCTTCTTCCCATGCTGGGCAAGAACGCTTGGCTCGTGACTTTGGACCTCAAGGAGGCATACCTGCATGTCCCTATCAGACAAAACTGCAGAAGATACCTCAGATTCATAGCTGGTTCAATGCACTACCAATTCTCTGCACTGCCCTTTGGCTTATCTACTGCACCCAGAGTCTTCACAAAGTGCCTGGCACCAGTAATTGCATTTTGCAGACAGAAAGGAATTCAAATTTATCCGTACCTGGACGACTGCCTAATTCAAGCAGAGAGCAAGGACATTCTTCTAAAGCATCTGGCGTTTGTAAAAAAGTTAAGTTGCCTGGGGTACACAGTAAACGAAAATAAATCAAGACTAGTGCCCTCACAAGAGATTATATTCCTGGGTGCCAGCTTGAACACAATGGCCCAGATGGCTTATCTCATGCCAGACAAGCAAGGACAACTGACTCAATATTTTCAGTTGATGGCAACAAAAAATTCTGCAGGCCTTGGGTTACATGGCATCCTGCATACTACTAATTCCATATGTCAGACTGCATATGAGGAAATTACAATGGTACCTAAAGAATGTATGGTCTCAACACTGTCAAAGTTTGGAAACAGTTATACCACTAATCCCTTGCCTTCAACAGGAGTTTCAATGGTGGGCTCAAGCTTGTCACCTCAACAAGGGACAGCCTTTTACACAATCCACAGCCAGGCAAATACTGACAACAGATGCATCGGATTACGCCTGGGGAGCACACATGGCAGGCAAATGTATTCAGGGCACGTGGCCCACAGAACAAAGGCATCTTCACATCAATCAAAAAGAGATGCTAGCTGTAAAAAATGCCCTGATAGCTTTCAAGAATCTGCTGCATCCAGGACAACTACTGCTAAAGACAGACAACACCACAGTTATGTGGTACTTAAACAAGCAAGGGGGCACTCACTCCTACCCCCTATGCAGACAAGCCATGACCTTGTGGAACACAGCTATAAACCTTCAAGTTCATCTGCAAGCACAATTCCTGCCAGGAGAGAAAAACACACTGGCAGACGATTTAAACAGAAACATCAGGGATCCCCACGAATGGGAATTTAATCCACAAATATTCAGAATGACAACACAGAAATGGTGGAGCCCGGACATAGATCTGTTTACATCCTCAATAAACTGCCAACTACAAATATTCTGCACAAGGAGTTACTATCCACAAGCATGGAAAGTGGATGCCCACTCATTCAGCTGGGAGAACCTACAAGTATACGCTTTCCCACCACTACCTCTCCTGCCAAAGGTACTCCTAAAAGCCAGGCAAGAAGAGCCAAAGATGATCCTGATTGCACCAGACTGGCCACGCCAGCACTGGTACCCAATCTTAAGGAGTTTAGCACAAGAACTACCCTGGATTTTGCCTCAAATCCCACATCTGCTGACGCAGCGCAACCATCAAATACTACACAGCCAGCTAAAGGCCTTAAACCTAGCTGCATGGAAGATTCCTTAGTCAAGCAAGCAATGCCTCTTTCCAAAGCTGTCATGGATGTCATTCTGGAGGCCAGAAGGCCTAGTACTAGGAAAGCCTATTCGGATAAATGGAAGAGATTCTGTGCCTGGAACCAAGCTCACAGCCTTGACTCTGTTGTCCCAAACATTCCTCAGATACTACAATACTTAACTGAGATGCTGGACAAAGGCCTCTCCTTCTCATCTATCAAGATCCACGCCTCTGCCATCTCTGCTCATTACAACACGGATCCACCAATTTTCTCTAATCCTCTGTTGAAACAGTATCTCAGAGGGGCTAAAAACATAAGACCACCCCGTAGAGCACCTACTCCAACTTGGGACCTCAACTTTGTTTTGGAAAAATTAACTTTACCTCCTTTTGAGCCAGCTAACACAGCAGAATTAAAATATATCTCTTGGAAAACTGCTCTGTTCCTGGCAATAACATCAGCACGAAGAGTTTCAGAATTACAGGCACTAATGGCAGTGGAACCTTTCCTCATTTTCCACCAGGACAGGGTGTCTTTAAGAACTAACCCTACGTTTATGCCAAAGGTGGTATCCAGTGTGGCTCTAAACCAAACTATTAACCTGCCAACTTTTTATCCTAAACCACAGAATAAAGGGGAGAGACTACTGCATTCTTTGGACATTCACAGGCAGTTACGCTTCTACTTGAACAAAACCAAAGCTTTCAGAAAATCTGAGCAATTATTGGTAGCATATGCTGCAGGAGCATAGGGAAAAGCCATTTCAAAACAGACTATTTCAAAATGGATAGGACATTGTATACGTTTCTGCTACACATACCATGGGAAACCTGTACCTAGCAGCATTAGATCTCCCTCCACCAGGTCAACAGCCACTTCAACTGCCTACCTCAGGGGAGTACCTACCAAGGATATTTTGGAAGCAGCAACTTGGAGTTCTGTACATACCTTCACCAAGCATTACCATCTGCCTCTATACTGTAAATCCAGAGCTGGCTTCGCCACTGCAGTGAGCAGGGCCTTATAGCCACACCTATTGCCTTATAGAACCAGCCACCCTACCTCAGCTTTGGGATTCTACCCAAGTGTAATGACTGCAGCAGTGTAACACAATGAACATAGTACAGTTTTGTACCTACCATAAATGTAGATGTTCAAGTGTATACACTGCTGCAGTCCAGGTTACCCTCCCTCCTTCCCCTCTTACTGGCTGGTACGTACCTATGTCTTCTACCCTTTACTACCTATGGGGAGTATTTGCTGGTAGCTGTAAGTTGTTTTTTGCTTTGTTTATGTATGTTTTATTAGCAATTGGAATTGCCTACCTATTTAGGGGCACCTGACATCTGGGGCAAGAAAAACTGAAGAAAATGGCGTTGGCTGCATCTTATAATCCCCTGTCGCACTGACGTCAGGGAGGAGGCAACAGCAACTGACGCCGGACCAAGACTTAGGAACTCAGGCCGACTGGGGAACTGCCTGACAGCAGGATAACCCAAGTGTAATGACTGCAGCAGTGTATACACTCGAACATCTACATTTATGGTAGGTACAAAACTGTTCTTTTTATCTGTAGTTTTATCTTTAGTTTAGTGTAGGTTTTAAATTCCCTCCCCCCTTCTGTCTGTGTGTGAAAGTGTGTGCGTGTGGGCCTATTCCTGTCAGTATGTCCGAGGGCCCAAAAGCGATTTTTTTCTAAATGCTCCGAGTGTGGCCATAAGCTGTACCCAGCAGATGGTCACACACTGTGCGTTATTTGCCTGGGTGTGGACCATCTCTCTTCAGGCTGCATTATCTGTGCAGCCGTCAACCCCAGGGCTTTGAGGGATAGGTGGACTAAGCTAGTCCTCGCGGGCCTTTTGCCCCCAGATTCGGCTTCGTCCTCCTCCCCCTCTGTGGCGCCAGCCGTGGCTGCGGCTGCCCCACCGACCGTTCCCCTGGCCGGGATTCAAACTCCCTCTTCGGCTCAGGAGGAAAGGGACTCGAGAAAAAAGGATCGGAAGGATGAAGAGCATGAGAGGGACAGACGTAGCCACAAGAGGCGGGCTGATTCAGCTCCCTTGGCCCCGCCATCTAAGCAGCTTGCCTCCCCTGTTAAGGTCTCCGGGTCTTCCCCCTCCAGGCTTCGTTCTCCACGTTTCTCCCCGGAGCCAGAGGAGGAGACCCAGTCACCTTCGAGGTCGTCCAGGCAGCCTTCCGGGCCAGCCTCGGCAGCCTCATCCAGGTCAACTAGAAGTTTATCTGACGCGGACATGGATTGGATGATGTCGATTTCTTCAGGCCCAGCTGCAGATGGGAGTGCTCTTGCCTCCCCTCCCTCCAGTGGGAGCTCGACCCCATTTTTCACCCCCATTGCTCCTTCTCCGACCTGCTACCGGGGTTCGGAGCTATCGGATCTGAGTAGCTTCGGAGCCGGGGTGGTGTCGGCGCATACAGTGTTTCCTACTTTGGCGCCGACTGTACCTTCGAGTTTGTCGGATCCATTTTCAGATCCGAGCTCTTGAGGCCATGAGATGAGCGTCGGATCTGGAGCGGTTAGTGTGCCTTCGGCTCCGTTGAGGTCGGATCGCACTGCCCTTTCGGATCCGATCGGGTCATCTCCAGCGCTGATCCATGTGCCGGATCCAAGGGGACTGCTTTCGGATCCTAGGGAGAGCAGCTCACCCTCGGCATTCGACGTTGTGGAGAGGGTCCTTTCGAGGGATTCGAGGTCCCAGGCTCTTGCTATGGATCCACCTGCCATTCCCTCTCAGATGGGCCTGTCTTCCATCATCCGGCCCCAGGGACAGCCTGCACCTACGTCCCAGATGGTTCCCATGGAGGAACAGGACATTGTTGGTGAGCCCTCCTCTGACAGCCCCCCCGAGGAGGTCCCTCACAAACGAAAGTGCAAGAGGAGGCACTTGGACTCACCCGAGTCCCTCACAGAAGACATGGACTTGGAGGAAGGGGAAGGTTCCCCCAGGTCTCCCCCCGAAGACGCCTCTTTTGGAGACATTATGGAAATGCTTCATATTAGAGGGGGGTGTTCAGCCCAAAAGCCTTCCTCGGACGAGTCTGTCTTTCTGGAGGCATTCGACGCAGGCTCATCTACCTCTTGGGTGTTCCCTCCCGCCGATCCCCTGGTGGACCTCATAACTACCAGGGCATGGAAGGAGCCGGACACTGTGGAGCCAATACCCAAGAGGCCGGACAAGATTCTCAGCCCCCCCCCCACAGCCAGGACAGTTTGGAGCAAAGGTACCCCTGTAGATGCCATGGTGGTGGCGGCTGCCACCAAGAAGGAATTAGCACAGGAGAATTCCTCGGTACATCCTCCAGACAAGGAGTCTCTGTCGATGGACCGCCTCGGAAAGCGGATGTTCGCTTCAGCGACCTTCTCTGTAAGGTCACTGAACTATATGGCACACGTGATTCGACTCCAGCGGGACCTAATCAAAGAGTACGCTGGGTCACCCCCAGAGTCCATGTCGGCCGAGGACAAACAGACCTTCTCGGTGCGAATGGCCACTCTTAAGTCTATGACAAACACCTCTATGTGCCTTCTCTCCCATGCCACGTAGGGAGCAGCTATAGCCAGCGGAACAGGCATTGTCTTACGATGACAGGCCTGGCTCCGTCTCTGCGACTTTGCGGAACCCTTCATGGTGTCCTTTGCAAACGCCCCCTTTGACAGTCCTACGCTTTTCGGCAAAACCATCCGCGATACCCTACTCCAGAGCGAGAAGGACGGGAAAACGTCTGCCGTCGGGATATGCTTCTCTGCTCCTCAGAGGTCCTTCTCCAGGAACCAAAGAGGACAGAAGAAGATGTGGTTCCGGAAATCCCAACAATCCCGTTTCGCTCCTGATCCCTCGTCCTTCAGAGGCAGAGGAGGACAGGGTGGACGCCGGCCCAGAGGCAGAGGGGGGGCCAAAGAATTTCGGGTCAAGGGAACCCTTTTCCGATTGACCCACGCAGCAACCCTGAGGGGTTGCCAGACTGCTCCTCTCTGGAGGCAGCCGGGGGGAGCTTCTCGGAGAATCTAGCACATTGGGAGTCCATTACGACAGATCGCTGGGTGTTCCGAATCATATCCAGAGGTTACTCAATTCCATTCCTAAATACTCCTCCCCGGTCGGGGCGCCTCCTCGATGTTCCACCCAATCAGAGGGAGGTAGCAGCCTTCGAAATAAAAGAGCTACTAGAAAAAAGAGCCATCCAGCACGTCCCCCCCCCCGGTCAATCTGGATCAGGCTTTTACTCCAGGTTCTTTTTGGTGCCAAAAAAGACGGGGGACTTGCGGCCAATTCTCGACCTATCCGCACTGAACCTGTTATTTGCCAAAGAGAAGTTCCGTATGGTCACTATTCAATCCATTCTCCCACTGTTACAGGAGAATGACTGGATGTGCTCCATAGACCTCAAGGATGCGTGCTACCATGCTCTAATGGACAGGTGATCCAGGGGGTTTCTCCGCTTTCGGCTGGGAGCCAGCCACTATCAGTTCAGGGTCCTACCCTTCAGAGTCACCACAGCCCCCAGGGTGTTCACCAAGGTCATGGCAGTTGTAGCGGCCCACCTGAGGCTTCAGGGAATACAGGTCTTTCCTTACCTGGACGACTGGCTCCTAGCCGCCCCCACCAGGCATCTACTATGTTCAGCAAGAGACTATTTCCTACATCTCGCCTGCTATCTAGGGATCACGATCAACCACAAGAAATCCTCCCTTCAACCTACTCAAATTTTGGATTTCACAGGGGCCAGGATAGACACAATTCAGTCCAAAGTCTTTCTGACGTCGGACAGACTTCGCAATCTAAACCTCCATGTTTTGGCTCTTCTTCAGTCCTCGGTCCCTCCAGCGGAGTTAGTCCTGAGGGCTCTGGGGTCCATGGCAGCAGCCATCAACTTGTCTCCGCTCGCGCATCTGAATATGAGGATTCTCCAATGGACCTTACAGGTCCAGTGGTCCATTCTGCTTCATCCCTTGTCTGCCCCTATTCCTCTCAGCAGGGTTTGCAGGGAATCTCTACTTTGGTGGCTCCATTCCAAGCACCTCCGGGAAGGGCTTCCCTTCTCTATGTCCCCACCCCAAGCCACAGTGACCACGGACACGTGTCACCTCGGGTGGGGGGGGCATTGCATGGGCAGAACCGTCCAAGGCACGTGGACTCACACAGAGACCTTTTTGTATATCAATGTCCTGGAGATGAGGGTGGTGCTTCTAGCGTTGCAGGCTCTCCATGCCCTTCTTCCTCTAGGGACTATTGCAGTTCAAACAGAAAACATGTCAGTGGTCTGGTACATCAACAAGCAAGGGTGAACCAGATCTTACCCACTTTGCCGAGAGGCCATGAGAGTGTGGGAATGGGCGATATCCACCAACCGCTTTCTCATAGCAACGCACATACCGGGTCGGTCAAACATTCTTGCGGACAAGCTGAGTCGGACTATCCTCTCACCTACGAGTGGTCTCTGAACCCCTTAGTAGCGAAACAGATCTTCCTCAGATGGGGTCAACCTTGCTGCGATCTGTTCGCATCGCCTTCGAACGCAATGTGCAGCGAGTTTTTTGCTCTGATTCCCCCACCAGGGGAAAATCCCAGAGATGCTCTAGTTCATGCTTGGTCATCCGGTCTTCTTTATGCTTATCCTCCTCTTCCGTTGATGACAAAATTCTTGCAGAAAGCTTGTCGGTTGGGGAGCAGAGTTATCCTCATAGCCCCATTCTGGCCTCGTCAAACATGGTTCCCATGCCTACAGTCTCATCTAGTGCATCCTCCCTGGATCTTAGATCCCCTTCTGGATCTGATTTCTCATCCCCTGGGATTGAGGACCCCCGACCTGGACTACCTCAAGCTCTCGGCTTGGTTGATCCAGTTCCCTTGATTGCAAGGACTCCCGGTATCTCATCCTAAGTTAAAGCTATTCTGGTGGCCGCTCATAAGCCTTCTACCAGAAAAGTCTACACGAGTAAATGGAAACGTTTTTCTATCTGGGCAGAGCATAGGAATTTGGACCCTTTTAAGGCTCCTATTCCAGCAGTCCTCGATTTTTTATCCCAAATCTTCCATCAGGGGGCTAGTTCTTCAACTGTTAAAGTTCAACTGGCAGCAATTTCTCACTTTCACATTGGAAACAAATTTGGCCCCCTAGCATCATCTAAGATCTGCAAGACCTTTCTGAAAGGTACCTTTCTTTTGAGACCCCCTGTTAAGGAAGCAGTTCCTCCATGGGATTTAACCCTAGTTCTCCAGGCTCTGACTGGTCCCCCTTTTGAACCCGCAGCTTCAGTCGACTTGAAGTATGTATCTTGGAAAACTGCCTTCCTGATTGCTATTACTTCAGCTAGAAGAATATCGGAGCTTCAGGCTCTTTGCAGTAAGCCCCCATACATCATTTTTCATAAAGACAGAGTTTCCCTCAGGACTAACCCCTCTTTTCTGCCTAAAGTGGCTTCTGAAGCCAACATCAACCAATCTATCAACCTGCCTGTCTTCTTCCCTAATTATCACAACAAAGGAGAGTGTAGACTCCATTGCTTGGATGTACATAGCTACGATTTTACTTACACAGAACGGCTGTTTTTCAAAAATCAGAACAGCTCTTTGTTTTATTTGCTAAGTCCTGTCTGGGTAAACCAGTGACAAAGGTAACCTTAGCTAGGTGGATTTCACAATGCATTCTTCTCGCATACAGAAGCTCTGGTCGACCTGAGCCTGTGCGGGTTCGGGCACATTCTACCCGTTCTGTGGCTACTTCTGCGGCTTCTGGTCGAGGGTCCCTTTGGATGACATTTGTTCAGCTGCTACTTGGGCTTCCTCTCACACTTTCATTACATATTATAAATTGGATCTGATTTCCAGAGTAAGGGCATCCTTTGGCTCTGCAATGCTCCAAAATATCCTCCCATAAGAGCCTCCCAAGTTGTTGGTAGCTGGGGACTCTGTCCCACAGGTTGCAGATCAAATGAAGTTAACTACTTCAGATAAAGAAGTTATGTACTCACCATAACGTTCCATCTGAGTAAGTAACTTCATTTATCTGCAACCAACCCTCCCTCCGTCCCCCTGACCTGTAGTTCGTCCTTGAAGGATCATGGTATGTCACTTCCCAGATGACATCAGGTTAGGATGTTCAGGTAGTTTTCCTTGCGTTATGGTAGTATTCAAGGATACTATGGCAAACTCGATCTGAGGGTTAGAGGGAGGTATCAGGGCATTATGGGTAGGGGGGAGCTCGGATCTTTTGCTAGGTAAGCTGCCGGCTCAGATCCGAATCGGATCCGATACCCACAGGTTCCACAGGTTGCAGACAAATGAAGTTACCTACTCAGATGGAACGTTATGGTGAGTACATAACTTCTTTTTCTACCTGAGCCTTCCTGAAACCTTTAACCAAAAGTTCTTCATTAGCATAATTACTACACTAAATGCCCATTAATAGCACACTATAAGCAACCATTGCCATTGGGTTCCTCATCTTGCTATCTAGTTTTCTATTTTTTTTTTTTTTTTTGGTAATTTCTCCAAATGGTTTGGGTTTCCAATACCATGAGAGAATTAACCCCATTTCTAAGTCAGAGTACAACTAAAGTTCTTGCGATTAGTGCCAACAGTGCTACATCCTTTTTGTTTTAAACACCTTTATTGAATTATCACTTGTGACATAGGCAAATTTACATTTATATAAAAGTAATCAAACTGTGTTACTGAGTTCACGTTAAACATTATGCTTCACATATGTTGCTATATATCATATAACCTAAACAACATTACATAAATTATTCAGTTCCTGCCTTTTTGTTTTTTTTTTTTTTTTTTTTTTTAACAAGAAGCATCTTTATTAGTCCATCACTTATGACATAGGGCAACCATACATTTATATAAATGAAAACAAACCACACCGACACAATCCTAGTTGCAAGCATTTTACGTCACAAACCATACTGCAATACTCCCAGTTGCAAACATTATACATCACTTGTAATCTACCACATTTTCAGTCACATATTACATAGCTTATTTAAGTCCTGCCGTCCTTTAAATCTCATTCCTCTCCTGTATGTATTGTTCCCACAATTTCCATTTTTTTCCTGTATAGTTTGCTCTTACCCTTTTCTAAAGGTCTCAGTTCCAGTTGTTTTATCTCTGTTTCTATATTCACTACTTGTAGTATAGTTGGTTTAAATTTTGATTTCCATTTTCCAGTAATTGCTTTTTGGCAGCCACCATAATTAGATGCAGCAAGGCCTTACCATGTCTAGGCAGTTCTGATTTTGTACCATGGCTCAGAAAAATCATCTCCCTCATCACACCAATCTGCCCACCCAGCATCTCCGACAGTGCATCCCGCAGGGAATCCTTAAAGTCCGCCAACTCACTGCACTCCCAGAAAATATGTTCCCAAAAATCTCTTTCTTTCCTTTCATGCCTCCAACATTTGCTGTCTACCTGAGGAAACATTCTCTGGAATCTACTTCGTGTATAATAATATCTATGTAAACATTTCTAGGCAAAACTCCTAAATCTTCTACATTTCATTGCATATTTGGGAGCCATACATACATATATCTTCCCATTGTTTCTTTGTGAATTGCTTATCCAATTTGTCTTCCCAATCCTTCTAACCTTTTCTGATTGATTCTTATAGTTATCTTGCAAGATTTTATATGGTCTACTAATTATTAATTTCTTAATGGCAACTTCTGTTCTAGATTCTACTAAAAACTGCATCAGTGCTGGTCTTTTGTTTAGGGCTCCCCTATTTTTTCTCTTTGCCTATACTCTATCAATTTTTCATATTGAAGGCATTCTCTAACCTATAGTCCAAATAAGTTCTTGCTGGCTTCCCATTCCATTATCTTCACCTTTCTAGTTATTTGGTCCCAGTACTTTGGTTTCTTTGCCAGTCTTCTCCAATGTATGCCCACCCCCTCTTTTCTGTTGTCTGTATTCCTAAATGCAATCATCCCTATTGGCAGAATCTCCTTTCTCCATTCCCATGTTAGCCTAGTTCTGAGAAAACCTTATGTTACTTTATGAAGATGATATTCTGTATGATTATTGTTGTTCTCCTTAAAGGACTCCATCCAAAATCCCAGTCTCTTTCTGTTCTTGAGCTTCCCCCTGTTTCATCATCATCTGTTTCCACTTTGAATTATAGTTTTCTGCTTGTGCTTTGGATAGGAGCCTTAACTGCGTTGCTCTGAAATACCCCATTCAACTGTTCTATTGGAAGAATAAGCTTACATCACTTGACCCTTGCCATCTTCCCCTCCCAGATAAAATCCTTCAGCTCTTTATTAATTGCTATCCTCAATTTCTCCTCTGGTTGATAAAAATATGCCTGACCTGTGTATACAATTAAAGGGACTTAAAACATTTAACTGCTTGTACCTTTACAAATTATTTCCTTTAACTCAGGGACATGTGTTAATATCGACCAGTGCTTTTTAATGACATTTTTAATATGAGATGTATTGCGATTGTAGGTCAAAATATACCTACAATCAACACCATTTTTGGCCTATGACTGAATATATATCTATACAGGCAGTTTTCTAAGTATATTTTAAAATACCTAGGTATTTAAATGCTTTTTTACTATATAAAGATGCTTTTTTTACTTGCTTTTTATTCTGTTACTTCATACTTGAGAAAGGAGTTCTACTGCAAAAGTTTTTACTAAAGGAATAAACAGATTTACTATTATAAGCAGAATAAACAGATTTACTACTACTCATGGTTCTGTTTTTGCTGTTGTTACTACGTTTTTGAAGAGGCCATATATGCTGATATTTTCTTTATTTTTGCTGTGTTTCTCCATTATTGTGACAGTTTATTTTACAGATTTGTTTTTCCATTTTGGTGTCAGTGTTTTATTACTGTTGCTTGTTTTATATATAATATTTATTGTAGTTCTTTACATTCCATTGCTACAACCTTGGTTATATTGTTTAGGACTGCAGTTTTTATCCTGAGTTTCTGAGGACAGGAAAGAATGAACTGATGTTATAGGCTTTACTGCTATCTTCTTTTTTCCAGAGGCATTGCTGGGGCTCAACCCCCAAACAAAATGTAAAGACCTGTCACAGGTCTAATTTCTCAGCTTCTCTACTCCCTGCTTCTTCAGAACCAAAAAGAAAGAACAAAACCTGTATCAGAAGCTATGTCCTATCCAACCATTATCGGCTCCGACCACACAGTTCTTCACAACTTGAACAAAAGAAGAAATAAATTAATATTGAAAGGTTTGCTGATAACTACCTTTTTCTCAGAATGTGGCTGGAGTTCAATATTTAACCACCCTTCAAAAGGTCCAGATATTCATATTTGTTTGACTTCATCTTCATTATAAACCAAAAAAAAAAAAGTCTTAAAGAGTTTGGATTCAGCCACCTTGGATCCGACATCTCTAAGATTTAAATCCTCCTTGGATCTGACAAGTTTGACTCTTGTCATCGAATGCTGTTTTTTTCGGATCCAGCAATTTTTATCTTCAGACAATAATTACGAATCCAATGTCCCCTATGTTTTTTTTGGATCCTAAGTTCTCCTTGGATCCGACAAGTCTACTATTACTTCTAGATTAGATCCTAAGCCTTTGGATCTAACAGACATAAGTGTTATTATGGAGACATGGAATGATTTTAGATCCAAGCTCTCAGGATCCAAAGCATTTTCAGCCTCCTATAGATCCTAAGCTTTCAGATCTGACAGACTGAAATTTGACTCCAGAGAAACTAGGATGTTTTTCAAATGCAAAGATCCTAGGGTACTCTTTGGATCCTAATTTCTCTGGGATCTAACAGGTTTTGGTTATTACATCTACATCTGATCCTAAGTCTTGGATCCAGCAGACAGAAGTCCTAGTTCAAAAAAAAGTTGAAAGATTTCAGATCCAAGCTATTCTGATCCAAAGCCTATAAAACCTGCTTCACATCCTAAGCCTTCAGCTCTGACAGATGAATTTTAACTCCAGATAAAGCTAGAAAGACTTGAATCCAAAGCCCTAGTGCTTTTTTGGGCCCTAAGTCCTCCTCGGATCTAATAGGTCTGCTGTTACTTCTTTTTGTAGATCATAAACTTTTGGATCTGACAGATAAATGTTACTCTACAGAATTTGAAAGATTTCACATCCAAACTCTTGGGATGCAAAAACCTTTAGAACCTCCTTCGGATCCTAAGTCCTACTTGGCTCCAATGGGCTTGGTTCCTGTGGTGATTAGTTCCTTTCCTTCCAATTTTCCCTTCCCGCTCAATTTTTTTTTCAGGATGTGGATAAGATGATATAAATTATTTGCAGCTCAAATCCAGATGGGGATTTTACCAATTCTGCCTTCTCATGGATTTGTCAGTGTGTCTGCTAAGTTTAATTTGCCCCCTTTTCCTACCCAGCCAGTGGTACCCCCCAAGAGGTTCAGAATCAGATAAAGGAAAGGTACTCTCATTCACTCTTTAGCTGTACTTGACCGTTTCTTTTTAGATACCCTCAGATCAGAGTGGGTCTGGAACATCAGATCTAAGAGTTTTTTTGTTCAGTCCTGAACTTTTGTCTTCCTTCCTTGAAAGCTCCAGTTCTGAGTAATGAAGGGGGGAAGGGTTCCTGGTTATGTTCCTTTTCTCTTACACAGTACCTAGGACATGTTTTTGGATTCTACTCACTTGTACCACGTGCACAGCCATTCAATACTAAAGTACCTTTTAAGAGCCTATAAACAGATTTAATTAAAAGACTCAAATTTGCTTTCTAGAACCAAAATTGCTGATGCTCATGCTCAGTAGTCTCTCTCGGGCTACCCTATGGATTATATATCCTATTTGTCCATGAGGTTTGTTTATCTGGCATACTGCAGAAGGCGTCTCTAGGGCTATGGGTTCAAGCATTTCCATCAGGAGACATGCCTGGCTGAGCCTTGATGATTTTGTGCTGTCTTTCAAGATATCTGGACTACAGTTATGCACTAAAAACATATTTTTCTGACTGCATAATGGAACAGTGAGAAATAAAGCATATATGTATTAAATGTATATGGGAAAACATTTGCAAACATATGTACTTGTCACATCATCCAGAGTTTAAAAAAAAAAAACAGTACGGTTGTGCAAGGCAGGATGTTAAATACATGTTTTTTTTTTATTCATTGCCAATTACTGTGGTGTTCTATAAATAATCTCAAAGGTGTCCAAGGAGCTATTTTTTTGTTATTTTTGTCGTTGTTGATGTTCATTGTGTTTCACTGTTGCAGTCATCACATTTGGGTTATCCCTGCCAGGGTAGCCCTTGGCCGGCCGGAATACCAGAGGCTTAGTATTTCTGCATCGGTTGCTGTCGCTTCAGGACTGAGATCAGGTCGTCAGTAGTATAAAATAAGGCAGCCGATGCCATTACTTCAGTCTTTCTTGCCATGGACCCCGAAGCAGAAGCAGTTCACACGAGTGCCAGTCAAACGCTACCTGACTTTCGTCTACCGAATTGATGCTGAAGTCTTCTAAAGCTAAGTACCCCATTAGGGATCCTTTTTTCTTGCACTAACCGATGTCAGAAAAAGTTAACAATTGTCTCGCCTGTGGAAAGCAAATACCACACCGAGAATTTTATTCTTACTGCGTCACTTGCTTAGGCCCAGAAAACGACGTCGCCCGCTGTAGTTTCTGTGCTTTGTTCAACGCCAGAACTATCCATTGTCAGGCCCTTATTGTAGCTAGATATTTTCACTTACAGTCCTCGTACTCTGATATGGCTTTGGTAAGCCATCCGACAGCAGATCTTCTGAAAATAACGTAAAGATAAAGACAGACCGCCCAAGTCCAAACCTACCGACGACACTCCCATTAAGCTAGTCGTCAGTTCTCTGGTTCTCAGTGAGGTGCTTTCGTAGCCCCTGATGCCCGCTTCTTTGGATTTGCAGGCCGCTACCAAGACCCTTTTGGAGTCTAGTATGCCGCAAAACTTTTCTTCGACTAAGGATCCTGTGGTCATCTCTACCTTGGATGGGTCCAGAGCCGCTGAGCAGTCCCTTCGCACTACCGATTCTCGACATAAACCAATGTCTTCTTTCATGACTACCGTTCTTTCGAAAATCCCCTAGTTTCTTAGGACCAGAGTACAAACCACACCCAAGAAACCGACGACCCAATCTCAGGCACCTGCTTCCTTGCCTCAGTCTCAAATGCTTAAAATGGCGGAAGACCTTATCATGCTGATCAGGGGAAGCCAAGCTACCTCCTCCAAAAGGAAAAGAGATCTGTCCCCTGTAGTTTAGTCTGAACAAGAGTCAGAGGACTCTGATGCATCCGAATATGAAGACATGTAGCCCCTCTCTACTTAAGTATTCTAATGCAGAGTATTCCATCCCTTCAGCATCTCCCCCAGATGATTTTTCCTTTGGGGAAACCCCTCATACCTTAAGGGATCATTTCCATTGAGAGAGTCAGGACTACCTTCAGTCTAAAAAGAGACTCCGGGAATTATTAGATCTTCCACAGCACAGACCCTTGGCCATCCCCCAGTCCTGGATGTTGTGCAGGATATTTTCCTGGAATCCAGTTTGACTCCTGACACCTTCCCTCCTGCACCCAGAAAACCAGACAGGTACTACAGAGTCCCTGACTCGCACACATTTTTTTTAAAAATCCTACTGCTGACCCTGAGGTAAGTTCTCAAGGGCCTAAAGGAATTAAAGCAACCTCTGCTAAGAATCCCACCCCCTCAGATAGGGATTCTCGAGCACTAGACAGATGGCGTAAAAAAGTATACACTTCAGCTACTCTTGCTGTCGGAGCACCAAATTGTCAGTTCCATATGCTAAAATTTCAGCAACATACCCTGGAACTCCTCGAACAAAAAATGTCTTCCTTTCCTGCTTGTGCAGAATCTAAAGAGTTACAAGAGTTAATGCATTCTGCAAGTCAAGTAACTAAACACAACTTGCACTGTGGTTTTGACGCCCTAGAAATTTCTTGCAGGGCAGCAGTCACCAGATCTGTCCTTAGAAGGCATGCATGGCTTAAGGAACAGCCCTTGCCAGACCATATCATATCTAAATTGTTGGATGCCCCCTTGCACAAAGACAACTTATTTGGCACTAAGCACAAGAGTTCTTAAAAATGATGGAAGAAAAAGATCTATGCAGACAGTTAAGGATTTCTTACAGGTCCAGCCACCCAGGTTCACCAGGCATTGTCGCACCTAGCACTGGTCCTTTCCTGCTTCCACCAGGCCAGTTCAGCCCAGACCCCCCAGACAGCAGCCACAAGGAATGCAGAGATCTAAGCAGTGGACTACCTCCACTTCAAAACTTGGGAGTTCTAAGCCACCCCTGTATGGTAAGAACTCACAATGACTCACCTCCCCCACCCTCTCCCTCTGCCCATCTTCACTTACCCCTAGGAGGAAAACTCTCCTTTCACGCAAGCACCTGGGCCTCCATTACCAACGACCACTAGGTTCTCAACATAGTGTCCCAGGGATACATATTTTCTTTCCACACCCTTCCAACTCCAAAAGGGTTTCCAGATCTACCTCTAAACCAGTGGGCAGAGGCGCAAAAGCAAGTCCTTTCCCTGCTCTATGAGGGCAGTAGAGCATGTTCCTGCAGAACAGAAAGACCAAGGTTTGTGCTCTAGACTTTTTCTGGTACCCAGAATAGAGGGCACCATCCTCTATCTATCCATTCTAAACACCTTCCTGGTGATTCCAAAATTCAAAATGCTCACCCTCCTGCAGCTGCTGCCCATGCTCTCCAAGGATGCTTGGCTAGACAACCTAGACATAAAAGAGGCCTACCTCCACATTCCTATCAGGGAATCATGCAGGAATGTCTCTGTTTCAGGGCAGGATCTCAGCACTTTCAATTATCTGCGCTTCCCTTTGGCTTATCTACTGCTCCCAGAGTTTTCACAAAATGACTGCCTCCGGCCATTGCCTTTTGCAGACAAAGGAATATCCAGATTTACCCATACTTAGATGACTGCCTAATTCAGGCAGATGGCCGGGAAAAGCTGCTCAAGCACCTGGTCTTTGTAAAGTCCCTACTAACCTCCCTAGGGAACACAGTCAATGAAAAGAAATCCAAACAGGTACCAACTCAAAGGATTATATTCCTAGGAGCAAGCCTGGACACAGCATCCCAGATGGCATTCCTTACACCAGAAAAGCAAACTTTCCTGACAGCCTACTTCTCTCAAATAGCCACCAGACCCCAGCTATCTGCAAGGAAAATCCTGCAAGCTCTGGGTTTCATGGCATCTTGCATTCTATTCATTCCATATGCCAGACTGCATATGAGGAAACTTCAGTGGTACCTAAAATGCCTTTGATGTCAAGACCTGGAGACTCTTATGCCTATAATACCTTGCCTCAGAAAATATTTTCTTTGGTGGGCAACAGCATGCTCCCACAACAAGGGACTACCTTTCTCACCCCCCCCCCCCGCCTCCCAGACCCTCACCACGGACTCATCAGACTATGCTTGGGGTGCACACCTTGACGGCAGTTGCATACAGGGTCAATGGAGCCCACAGCAAATCCATCTGCACATTAACCAAAAAGAGATGATGGCTGTCCAGCATGCCTTGATAGCTTTCAAGCCCCTTCTCTCCTCAGGGGCTCTCCTGATCAAGACAGACAACACCACTGTGATATGGTATATCAGCAAGCAGGGAGGGACTCACTTCTACCCTCTATGCAGGCTTGCCATGAACCTTTGGCACACAGCCTCTGCCATGCAACTCCACCTGTCAGCACAATTCCTACCAGGTTCTCTCAACTCTCTGGCAGACCAGTTAAGCAGAAGTCTTCTGGACCCACACAAGTGGCAGCTCAACAGAAGAGCCTTCACTTTAATAACTCAGAAATGAGGCACCCCAAAGGTCGACCTCTTTGCCTCCCACACCAACTATCAGCTCAGCAAGTTCTGGACCAGGGAGCATCACTACATGACTTGGAAAGTGGATGCCCTATCCTTCTCCTGGGTCAATCTATCAGTCTATGGCTTTCCTACACTACCTTTCATCCTCAGGGTACTACTCAAAATAAAGGAGGAAAAACCAAGGACAATTCTAATAGCTCCAGACTGGCCTCACCAGCACTGGTACCCCTTGCTGCGCAGCCTATCCCCACTGCCACCATGACATCTTCCTCAGATTCCAAACCTCCTGACCTAGAGGGAAGGGGAATTCATGCATCCCCAATTGCAGACACTCAGTTTGGCAGCTTGACTTATTCCCTAACCCCCAATCAGTCTGCCAACCTCAGTAAACCTGTTCTAGATGTTATACGTGAGGCCAGATGCCCTAACACTAGAAAGTCTTATGCTGACAAATGGAAAAGGTTCTGTATCTGGATTCAGGCTAAGGGAGCCAATACGGCACAGCCCTCCCTCCCTCTTATCCTGGATTACTTAGCTGACCTGCTACATGGTGGCCTCTCATTTTCCTCTATTAAAATTCATGCCTCTGCTATCTCTGCTCATTTTCCCACTGAGCAGCCCCTTTTCTCACAACCTTTGATCAAACAGTTCCTAAGAGGGGTTAGCAACTTGAGGCTACCCAGAAGTGCACCATCCCCAGCTTGGGACCTTAACTTTGTGTTGGAAAAGCTCACTCTGCCACCCTTCGAACCAGCCTCTTCAGCAGAGCTAAAATTTCTCTCCTGGAAGGCAGCTTTCCTTCTGGCCATCACTTCAGCCAGAAGGGTCTCCGAGATGTAAGCACTTATGGCTGTGGAACCCTTCTTCATCTTCCATGCTGACAGGGTATCCCTCAGGACTAACCCATCCTTCATACCCAAAGTTGTGTCCAGTGTGGCTCTCAACCAATCCATTCATTTGCTCACCTTTTTTTCCTAATCCGCAGAACAAGGGGGGAAGGATCCTGCACTCTCTAGATGTGCACAGACAGCTCAGATTCTATGTAGACAGGACTAAATCCTTCAGAAACTCTGATCAATTGCTGGTTAGCTTTGCTGCAGGGGCAGAGGGCAAAGCCATCTCCATACAAAGCATTTCCAAATGGATAGCACACTTCATCCATTTCTGCTACAAACAACATGGAAAGTCTCCCCCAAGGGGGTCAGGACTCACTCCACCAGAGCAGTCTCCAACTCTGCAGCTTTCCTCAGAGAAGTCCTCACCAGGGACATCCTGGAGGCTGACACCTGGGCATCTGTGCACACCTTTACCAAACATTACCACCTGCCTATCTTCTCCAAATCCAGGGCAGGGTTTACCTCTGCAGTCTTACAGTACATCCTGGCCAGCCCCTAGTTTTCTTGACTCCCTCCACCCATTTCCTCAGCTTTGGGAATCAACCCAAATGTGATGACTGCAACAGTGAAACACAAAGAACATAGTACAGTTGTGTACATTTACCATAAAAGTAGATGTTCGAGTGTATTCACTGTTGCAGTCCTGGTTTCCCTCCCTCCATCCCCCTCTTCTTTCTTCTCTTTCCTTACAAGGGACATATTGGTATTTACTTTCTGCTGGTGGGGTTCTTCCACCAGAACCTGGCTCCCACTTGGGGGCTCCCGACAGGTTAGGGCAAGAAAAACTGATGTAATGGCATCAGCTGCCTTATTTTATACTACTGACGACCTGATGTCAGTCCTAAAGTGACAGCAACTGACGCAGAAATACTAAGCCTCTGATATTCGGGCAGGCCAAGGGCTACCCTGGCAGGGATAACCCAAATGTGATGACTGCAACAGTGAATGCACTCGAACATCTACATTTATGGTAAGTGTACACTACTGTACTTTATTATGACTGAGTACATTATGGTGTCCTATAAATAATCCCTAAGGAGTACAAGGCGCTAATGCTGTGGTGCAAGGTGGGATGTTAATTATGTGATCACTATTTATTATTATTTTTTTTTTTACATGTTTACAGAGCACTTTGTACCATTCTGTTAACTTTTTTTAAAATTAGAGTAACATTTTTATTTATTTTTTTAATTTTCATTTATTTAACATTTGTTTACCGGGAAAGTCCAACTTGGAGTGAAGCCAATTTTCAGCAGAGGCTCTGGGAGAAACACTCCAGATGTATGTCTTTGTAACGTGGGAGGAAACCGGAGCACCCAGAGGAAACCCATACGAATGCAGGGAGAACATGCAGACTCCGCACAGAAGGCACTCCAGCCAAGAATCGACCAGTGAACCTCTTGCTGTGAGGCGACAACCCTAACGCTGCACCACTGCACCGTAAGCCATAAACAGATCTATAAGTAATGTAATACATATCTGTTATTCTGTTCATTTTTTAAATGAACCAGAGTAAGTTTAGATCAGCGAACATATCTGTAAGTAATGTCAGACATCTGTTCACTTTTTTGTGTTTTTTTTAAATTATTTATTAATTTAATGCAGAAACATTGCCGGTATCTGTGAATGCGCCTGGCTGTCAGTTTATTCATGAGATGGGAGGGGGAAGGATGGGGTTTGCTACAGCATATCCATGGTGGTGCATCTTTGAGAAATAACCAAATGCAGTTCAGAAAAGCACTTTATAGTTTCTGGTACTGTCCAAGTATCTTGCTGATTTTCTTAATCTTCCATGCTTCATGTGTTTGGGAGAGAGTAGTTTGCATTTCTGATATTGATGTGCTACAACTGTTGTAGATAACTCCTTATCTGTGTGGATATGCTGAACTCAGATGAACTTTTTGCTCACCTAATACTGCTTCTGAAAAACTGCTTGGACACCTCATTTGGATATGTTGGGACTGTTCAATCTCTGACCCTTTTGCTGAGGGGATTGCAAACACAATGTCTGTTTTAACTGATCACTGTGGAGCATAATCATTTTGAGCATGCCTCTTGATTTTTCTGAGTAGATTTTCATGGAGCAAAAGATTTGGGCTTTTCATACTGATTCTTTGCCACTTCTGGTTGCTTCTCTGTAGAACCTTGGCACTCGTAGTCTGTTCCTGCCTTTTAAGGAAGACTGTCATTTTGCTATGTGATCCTAGTAGTAGTTTTGTCAAGACTGGTTTTCTTCCATATGTTTTGAAGGATAAATAAGGAAGTAGGGGTAGGTATTGCACTTTTTAATCTATTACATATCAGTAGTTGAGCTGGTGAAAGGCATACTACCTTGCAGTGGAGTATTCTAGCAATGGCACTGTTAATAGCCCAAGGTTTCTCATTTATTTTTCTTTGGTTTAGCTTGTCTTGTATGTTTGCCCGTTTGACTGTGGAAGATCCAGACTTTATGCTATGCATTGAAATTCCCACTGATGTGAATATATGTTTAATTTTTCTTAGTTGCATGCTGTGGTCCATTATCATGTATTAACCCATGTGCAATTGTGTCTCGAAAACACAGTTTTAAATGCATTTATGACACTATTACTGACAGTATCTGTTAACTTCACAAGTTAAGTTAACTGAATAATAATATACAATGTGTGAAGTACACAGAATTCTGAAAAATAAAGCAAGTCTGTTCCTGCTTTACTTGCAAAGTCTTCTTGGAATTGAATGAGGAGTCCTATCTTAACTTTTGAAATGTATTGCATACTGTACAGTCTCAAACATCTTACTTAATTTGCACTGACTTTTTATGAGAGTATACCACATTACAAGTTCTGTTTTTATACTTTACAGTTCCTAAATAGGTTTTGTGTATTTTTGCTTGCATTTCTTTCCGTTACTGATTAGGCATTATTGTTTTATTTGTTATAATCATCAGAACCATTATGTAGGTTATTTGTTAATTATATGAAAAAAATAGCTGTATTTCTTTCCTGATAATAGTATTTTCCTTTGACCACCCTTCCATTGTCATACTGCAACACATTTTCAGCCCCAGAGTATTTTCAATACACTACTAAAGCTTTTTAAGGTTCTTGGTGGTTATAGGAAACTGTAGAATTATCCAGGCTACTTCCAGACATTCTGAAAGCAAGTCTTGCTGTGGTAAATATGAATAACTTAGCATATCAGCTATATCCATTGTATATCTTGGTCTATACTTTATAGCCAAGTTACAGTTTTTTAGTCCCAGTAGCATCCTCTGAATGATTGGTATGTCTTGAAGAAAGACTTCCTGGTTATGCTCTGCAGTGCTTAATGGACTCTGTATTATCAGTTTTCCAATAAACATATTTGTGTGATTTTTCCAATCTGAAGAGTATTACAGGGTATTTGCCTTCTGTGATGTTTTGTAAATGATCTTGACTCATAGCAAGTGGTTTACATTTATGAATAACTGATGCAGCAGTTTCTTTCTGGCTGACATCTGCTCTCAGTATGATAGACTTCTTCACATCAGAATATTTTAATGTATGTGCTTTGGTTAATTTAAAGTATTTTAAAAATGTTATTTTGTTCTGTACGCCAGTGCATTTCTTCATAAAGTACTAATAATTTACTTAATGGCAAACTCGCATTCACCATGTTTGAATAAGGTAAAAAGCTACTGTGTCATTCCAAGAAATTTCATGATAACCTTTTTGTCATCAGGAGGAAGCATTTGCATTAATGCTTTTACACTGTTAGTCTTTATTTATTTTAACTGATATAGTTCAGTTGTCTAACTCAAGTTTTACACTTATTTATATTCTGAGTCTCTTTGCATTATACCCTTCTTTTGGTTAACCCCACCCTTGTATACCACCACTTTTATTAACAGTGGCATCCTTCACCTCAGTTATCTGTGCAAAAGTACTGTGAAATGCTTGAAATGTTGGCAGAATGCCAAATGTGAGTCTAAAAAATCTGTACTTTCCCATGGGTAAATTGAAAGTATAGCTTGGAGCTTTCTTCATCAATCCTTATTTACTAGAAATCCTTGAGAAAGACTCATAAACATAATATTCCACTTTGAAGGACTGGTACACAGTAAATATATCACAGCCTGGGATATTACAGAAGCACAGCTACACAAGGTTGTTAAGTCCCTATATGCAGTCTTACCACATGGTGTAACTACAGAACTGTGTCTATGGAGTAGCTTTGACGATGACTCCCCCCCCCCCCCTTGATAATCCAAGATTCATGAGAAAGATGTTATGGATCTAGAGCCATATGCTAACAGGTGTCCCAAGAATATAGGAGGGCAACAGCTTCCTCTCATGCTGATGTTTGGAAAACCCTTGAAAAACATTCAGACTGTTGTGTTGATTTAGCAGAAGAGGCTTTGATTCCTAGATGAAGTATTTCTGATGCTGTTTGACTTGCTGTTGTGCATTAAATCCATCGGTACTAGATTAGATGATTCCTTGTATGCCAGACACAGATCATCTCTTACTAGTCTGTACATTATGGACTGAATATAGTGAGTATATCTGTGGGCTTTCCAGTTGTTGAATGTGTCTAGACAAATACCTGTCAAAGTGGGCATTATGCTCAATGACTGGCTTTGTGAGGGCTGAGAAAAAGGGAACAATGACATCCCTAGATCTAGACACAATCCTTTTGTTTATAAGCAATGCAGTATAGAAAGACTATCTTACAAAAGTGGACACATGGTCAAAATTTAGGTCACTGTCACCATAAGTTCCCAAATCCTTAACTAGGTCAGCTTTTAGGAATCTGTTGTTAATGGTAGTTCCCTGGGGTAGATGACTTCCCAAAGGATATAGTAATGCATTTTTGGTATTTAGTTTCAGTCTGTGATATTGGCTGCACTTACTTATTTTGGACAAACCTTCATGCAGGATGGCTAAGTGTTTTGGAGATTCAGTGACTGTTCCTGACTTACAGTCATCTGCAAACTTACTCAGAGCCCTTTGATATTGGTTTTTAATTCATAAAAATAGATGCCAAGCAGGAGAGGTCCCTACTTGGAACTCTGGGGGACCCCACTGGTGACTGGTCTCTTTGAGGAGGTAAGTTCCCATATTTTGATTTCTGCCTGCTGTCTATGAAATATTTATTGACATTTGTTTAACAAGAAAGTCTAACAGGGTCCAGAGTACCTATTTTCAGCAGAGACTCAGGGATAAATGCTTGAAATGCATGAAATGTCATAGACAACTGTACTGTGGTTTAAATATTTGCATGCAGTAGTAGTTATGAATGTAAGTACTATTGCACATAGAAGATATGAACAAGCAGGTGAAACATAAAGTAAAAGACATTGACATATGGGCATATATTTCTAAGAGGAGTCAAGTAGATATCAGTTAAAAAGTGAGAGTTAGTATTCTAGCAGATCCACGTCTTAGCTAAAAATTATTTTAATTCATTTTTAAACATCAGGAGATTAGGGTTTGATCCGATAGTTCCAAGCTTTGGCAACAGAGTAGGATTAAAGTTTTTTTCCAGCAGGTTTATTAGTTTTATGCGATGAGAAGAGTTTGTCTTCTGAGCTTAGGGATGTTGGTAATAATGCTAAAAGCATAAGCTATGACCTCTGCAGCTAGTTTCAGGTATTCAGCTGGAAGGTTATCTGCAGAGTTTGTGCTTGGTTTGAGCTTGTTTAATATTTTTTATAAGCTTTTTGGATACAGATTATAGTATAAAATTTGTAGAATTTATAGAGGGGTCAAATGGACTCTGGAGAGAAGATGGATAAGAAGTATAAGTCATGTTTTGATAATGAGATGGTGTAAGGAATGATGTTAGGAGAATACTGAGTAAAAGATGTGTGTGTGTGGGTAGGAATTGTTTATAGTCAGGTTGGTTATGCTGTCATTAAAATGTATATTAAATATGCTAACAATTTGAAGAGGTGATTTATCAGGATATCTGTTGTGGTCATTTTAGTTCCTGAATTGAGTAGTAAGTTAATAGATGAGCCAAATATTTTGACGTTGCTTGTTGTTGGCTTTTAGGTGTGTATAAAATTTTTTTTGTCTTTGGTAACTTGTTTTTTAACCTGTTTGCGGAGATACCTAAAATATTGTACTTGTGTGTTGGCTTTACTTTTGTCTGTCACTAGTTGTTTATATGACTTTGATAACCATGAAGCATGTTTTTTTTTTTTTTTTTTTTTTGTTCTTTTTGTATGAAGAGGAACTACACTGGTAAGGATGTTTAGAAGTTTAGTATTAAAGTGATTTGCTGCATCACCGAGAAGTAAAGAGTTTTTAGCACAGACCACTTTATATATTTTAATAAGTCAAGGAAGGACTGTTGGTTGAAATAAGTTGGGTTGATAAAGTGATGTACTTTCATTATGTGGGACGTACTGTACGTCTGTAGGTATATGCTGGTATATGGTCAGTGAGGGTGCAGGGTAGTGCAGATTAACTTGCGTTTGAAACCAGGATCCAGTCAAGTATGGAGTCTTGGTTGTTTCTTTTGTTATATATAGTTTGTGTTGTAATGAGTTGTGAGAACCCAAAGAGATTCATACTGGCAGTTTGGAGGTCAGATGTTAGGAGCATCCAGTTGATATTAACATCCCTTAAGGTAAAGGTTTCATTGGAAATTGTAGCAAACATCCAGGATAGGATAGTTTCTAATATGGGGATATTTTGGACATGAGGAATGTATAGTACAGAAATACTAAACTATTTGTGATATTTACTTTTAGTAGTTCATTGCTGGCAAGTTTTGAAACAGGATTTGAGCAGGAAGTAAATTTATAATTGATGGGTAAAACTTCATGCAATTTCACTGTTTTTTTTTTTTTTAATATAAATTCTGTCTGCCTTGGTTATGTTATAACCTTGAGGCAGAAATTCAAAATCTTTTATGTTGGGCTTCAGAAAGGTTTCTGTGGCAGTTAGGTTGGAAACACAAACTTATAACTTACGACTAGGAAGTTCCACAAACCGAGTATACTACAGCAATAGCACGTACTTCCTCCTCAGAAATGAATGTTCACACTGTTTTCAAAAAATCCACGCTGAAAGATGTTACCAAATTGGGTCCACAGCAATAATGGAATTTAATCTTGAAACAGACAAACTAATACAGCCAACAAAACGCCAAGGAGATAATCCAACAGATTTACCCGGGTTTCGTCCGCCAAGACGAACTTCTTCAGAATGATCTAATCACTGATTACCTCCCCATTATATACACAATGAATTAATTAAACAACCTAATTAATATTAAATATACTATTAAACAATTATACTAGACATAATTAAGCTACAATTAATTAAAATGACTATGAATTCATGTTATATATACATATAACCTAATATATACATATACATATATTTGTGAACAAACATAATCATTATGAAAAACTTAGATAATTAAAATAAAATAATGAATTGTGACAGGTTCATAATTCATTAAATAATGCAATGCTCAAACATAATACAATATTGATGCAATGTGTGTAAAAATGTATATTTATACCCTCATAAATTGCATGCAAATACTCCCATGGACTATCCACTTGATGTACATATATAATATTCCTTACTCAGTAATTTAACACTAATAATATATAAACATAAATAACTCTGAAGGAAATATTATTACAATTGATATACAAATCATAAAATGAACATAAAAAGAACATAAAAAATGCATAAATACACTTTTATACTTACTACCTTAACTTATATTAAATTTATTTTCTGAAAAAATACTTTTTATGGTAATTTATTAAATAGTTATATATTAACCTAAGCTAAATTTAACTTAAACCAGTAGTGTACTAGACTAACTTAACACCTACCCTTAATATAATTTTTCATAAGGATAGGTTTGATTGTACAGTATTCATTGAGTCCCGGCCAATTATGGGCATTCAACAGAATCTGCCATTTTAACTCCTGTATGTCTAGATCATATTTAGTAATTCCTTGTACATCACACAGTAATTGTTCAATTATACAAAATTTGAATTTATGATCAGTATGTAATTGGATATGTCTCACTAAGGCATTAGTGGTTTTCATATGCTTTATATCCAATATATGTTCTTTTATTCTACTCCTGAACTTCCTGCTCGTTTTGCCTATATAAAAGGCTCTACACTGTTGGCATAATGCTACATAAATCACATTGGAAGTATGACAGTTGAAATGTTCTGTGGCAGTTAGGATATCAGGTATCTGTTGTAATAGTCAGGCATGTAAGTCTTTGATTTTATTGCAGATGCTGTGACCAAGTATAATTTCTTGATTTGTGGTAAGGTTGTTTGCGGATGGGTGGATCTAGTTTTGGGTGCATGTCTCATTACTGGGAGATGAACGACAGGTAAATAGAATGCAGTTTGATCTCACTCTCATTTTTTATGAGGAAAGTTTAAAACTTGAAGTAATGGACTCAGGGTGAGTATGCATAAGTTTGATTTTTGGAGAGATATTAGAGTAACTTGTAGTTTGGTCAGAAGTAGAAGTAGAGGTTTCAAGTACTTCTGTGCGTATTAATTGATGTTTGGTACATGAATCCCAAATGTGAAAGGTTAACAAGGGATATCATAAAGGAGGAAATAACCAGCAGTGCTACTGGAAGATAGGCCATTATGATTAAATTCATGTAGAAGAGTGGTTGAAGTGAAGAAAGAGGTAAAAGAGGAAGAACTGTGATTGTTGGTAGACCGATAAGAGGGAAATAAAAGGTGACAGATTGAGTTATACACTAGGGTGTATGGTATGTTGGGAGTAGGTGGAGAAGATGTAAAGGTGGAGCAAGGGAAATATAAGTGTAGGTGATGTGTGGAAGGGTGGAAATTGGGGTAGGGTAGGGGAGCAGAGTGAATGTGTTGTACCAGACCACAAAAGTTAGTATTGTGAAGAAAAACAATCAGTAAAGATAATGTTTATGTGTACACTAATGCTTGTTCAAATATAATTGAGGGTATATTTAATTAGTTATTTTTATTTATTTTCCCAATTATAATTTATGCAGGACCACTTATAAGAGGTACTCAAACATAGAAAGGATACAGCCAGATTTACACCAAGTACTTTTATAATTTGTATGGGAGATTAAGTTCAGCCATAGTACAGTGTTTGTGTGTTGAAAACAAAAAGGAGGAGAACCAGCTAGCAGAGCAAGGTTTACATTTAAAGATGTTACATAAGGGGATGTCCTGGGTGTTGATATAGGTCAGAGAAACTCTGTCCAGAATGGGCAAAAACTTCGCTTTTGGTGAAGATTTATTTAGGTGAGTTGATTCTTCCAACTGCAGTCCAAATACTGTGCACAAACTAATTGTAAAGTATTGATAGTAAATTTAGATGTTAATGTTCTTGCAAATGCTTTGTAAATTAGGGACAAAATAGTAACACAGGACAAATTAAGAGGTAAAACATACATATAGAATACAGACTGTGCTGCCTTGTCTTTCCTTCGCTCTAGCAAATTTTGTTGGTCAAATCTTTGTACTTCTTGGGGTGTGTATGTATTGGAGAATGATGGGGCACAAGAATGGAGGTTGGACAGGATGGACTAGATGTTCTTCATGTTTCACTGTTGCAGTCATCACACTTGGGTTATCTGCCTGCAGGTAGCCCTCATTCAGCCCGAATACCAGAGACTTAGTATTTCTGCGTCGGATGCTGTCGCTTCTTCCATGACGTCAGGTCGTCAGGGGTACAAAAACAGGCAGCCGACGCCATTACATCAGTCTTTCTTGCCGAGGAGGAGCCCGAAGCAGAAGCAGTTCGCAAGTGCCGGTCGGCCACTACCTGAATTTTTTGTTTTCGAGTTGAATAATCCTGAAGTCTTCTAAAGCTAAGTACCCTGTTGGGGATCCTTTTTTATTGCTCTAACCAATGTCAGAAAAAGTTAACAATTGTCTTGCCTGTGGAAGCAAATACCTCACAGAGATTTTCATTCTTACTGTGTCAGCTGTTTAGGCCCAGACCACGATGTCCCTCGCTGTTAGTTTTGTGCCTTGTTTAAAATCAGAACCATTCATTGTCCGGCTATCTTTGTCACTAAATTCTTTCGATCTCCGTATTCTGAAATGGCTTCAGTAAGCCGTCCGACTACCGATCTTCCAAAAAAAGGTAAGGATAAAGACAGAGACAGACTGCATAGGTTCAAAGTGCCGATGACGCTTCCGTTAAGCTAGTCACCAGTCCACCGGTACTCAGTGAGGCGCCTTTGCAGCCCCTGATGCCCGCTTCTGTGGATTCGCAGGCCTCTGCTGAGACCCATTCAGAGTCCGGCATGCCGCGAGATGCTTCTTCAACTATGGAAACTTTGATGGGTCACTGTGCATGCACTGGCTTCTGAGGGAGCTTTTCATCCTACCGATGTTCGAATCAAACTGACAACTTTGTTTTTAACCAAAACTACAGAGTTTCTTAGGCCCAGAGTATGCACTGCGCCTAGAAAACCGATGACCAAAGTGCATGCTCAGGTACCTATGCCACAAAAACAAATGCTTAGAATGGCTGAAGACCTTATTATGCTGATTAGGGGAAGCCAGCCTTCCCCTGCTAAGAGATAAAGACTCCAGTCCCCTTCAGGTTCTACAGACCAGGAGTCCGAGGACTCAGACCTTTCTGATTATAAAGACATGCCCTTATCCTCCTATGAGGATTCAGATGCAGAGGAATCCATTCTCCTCTGCCTCCCCTCCAGAGGATTTCTCTTTTGGTGAAACCTTGCATACTTTAAGAGAGCATTTCCATTGGGAATGCCAAGACTATCTTCAGTCCAAAAAGAGACTCAGATAATTTTTAGGGTTGCCTCAGCACAGGCCTTTAGCTATTCCCCCTGTCCTGGATGTTGTGGATGATGTTTTCATGGAATCCAGTCTTACTTCGGACACTTTACCTCTAGCCCCTAGGAATCCAGACAGGTACTACAGAGTACCTGATTCCCAGAAGTTTCTTTTCAAGAATCTTACTGATGATCCAGAGATCATTTTCCAGGGACCTAACGGTATTAAGGCTACTTCAGCCAAAAATCCTATCCCTTCGGACAGGGATTCCAGATCTTTGGACAGATTGGGTAAGAAGGTATCTACCTCTGCAACTCTTGCTATCAGGGCACTAAATTGTCAGTTTCACATGCTGAAATACCAGCAACATCTTATGGAACTTATTAAACAAAAAGTGGTATATTTTTTTCTAGATTGTGCAGAAAATAAAGAATTGGAGGAGCTTATGCACTCTGCAAACCAAGTTAGTAAGCGTACTTTGCAGTGTGGTTTTGATGCCCTGGAAGCATCTTGCAGGGCAGCAGTCACTGGCTCTGTACTGAGAAGTCATGCTTGGCTGAAGGAGCCAGCTTTGCCATATCATGTCAAATCTGAAGTACTAGACGCTCCTTTAAATAAGGACCATTTGTTTGGCATCCAAAGCAGAAGAAGTTCTTAAAAAGATGGAAGAAAAGGCTAAAACTATGCAAACTGTTAAAGAATTCCTACAAGTGCAACCACCTAGCTTCAGCAGGCATTGCCCTTCAAAACACTGGCCCTTTCCAGCCCCCTCCAGGCCTTCCTAAACAAGACCCAGGGGAAACAAACCACCCAGATAACTGTCTCAGGGTATGCAGAGATCTAAGCAATGGAGCGCCCCCACCCCTAGAGCAGGGAGTGGTAAGCCACCTCCTTATGAGAAAAGCTCAAAATGATTTCACAACTCTGCTTCCCAGCCCTGCCCAATTGCTTGTGCCCCTAGGAGGAAAACTTGCCCTTCATGCAAAAGACTGGATGGTCATCACCCAGGACCGATGGGTCCTCAACATTGTAACCCAAGGGTACAAATTTTATTTCCATTCACTGCCAACCCCAAGCGGGTTTCCAGACCTTCCTCCAAACCAGTGGGCAGAAGCTCAAAACCAAGTACTTTCCCTGCTCAATATCAGAGCTATTTAGCCTATTCCAGTAGAACAGAGGGGTCAAGGCTTCTACTCCAAACTGTTCCTGGTACCCAGGAAAGAGGGCTCTTGGCACCCAATCCAGGATCTTTCAGTTCTCAACACCTTCCTGGTGGTACCAAATTTCAAGATGTTTACCCTGCAACAGTTTCTCCCTATGTTAGCTAAGGATGCCTGGTTAGTCACCCTAGACTTAAAAGAAGCCTATCTGCACATCCCCATAAGGGAGTAATGCAGGAAATATCTACGTTTCAGGGCAGAGTCTATGCATTATCAGTTCTCTGCACTTCCCTTCGGCTTATCTACTGCTCCCAAGGTATTCACAAAATGCCTGGCTCCAGCCATTGCATATTGCAGGCAGAGAACTATCCAAATTTGCCCGTACTTGGACGACTGCCTGATTCAAGCGGACAGTCAGGAGTTGCTGCTTCAGCACCTGACATTTGTAAACAGCTTTCTAACCTCATTGGGGTACACCATTAACAAAAAGAAATCACAACTGGTACCCAGTCAAAAGATGGTATTCCTGGGAGCAAGCTTGGACACAACTTTCCAGATGGCATTCAGAAAAACAGGTCTACCTGACAGACTACTTCAAACAAATGGCCACCAGAACCCAGCTATCTGCAAGAAAAATACTGCAAGCCCTAGGGTTCATGGCCTCATGTACTCTGCTAATTCCATATGCAAGACAGCATATGAGGAAACTTCAATGGTACTTAAAAAGTCTTTGGTGCCACCATTCTCAGGAACTGGAAACAGTCATTCCTATCATACCTTGTCTAAGGACAGAGTTCCTTTGGTGGGCAGAAGCATGCAACCACAACAAGGGACTGCATTTTATTCAACCCCACGCCGCCCAGACCCTAACCACAGACGCATCAGATTATGCATGGGTGGGGGCTCACATGGTTGGCAAATGTATTCAGGGCCACTGGAGCCCAAGGCAAATTCTCCTGCACATCAATCAAAAAGAGATGATAGCTATACAGAATGCCTTGGCAGCTTTCAGTTACCTACTCTTTCCAGGGCAACTGCTGATAAAAACAGACAACACCACAGTTGTGCGGTACATAAACAAGCAAGGGGAACCCATTCTTACCCACTCTGCAGGTTAGCCATGGCCCTGTGGAACAGGGCCTTGGACAACCAAGTGCATCTACAAGCTCAATTCCTGCCAGGCTAACAATTCACTGGCAGACAACTTAAGCAGAAATATCCTAGACCCACACGAGTGGAAATTGGAGCCCAGCCCCTTCAACCTTCTTATCCAGAAATGGGGGACCCCAGAGGTGGATCTCTTTGCTTCCCCCAACAATCACCAGTTAAGCAAATTCTGCACCAGGAACCCTCACAGCAGGGCCTGGAAGGTGGATGCCCTATCTTTTCAATGGGAAAACCTCTCAATCTATGCCTTTCCCCCTCTGCCCCTTATCTCAAGAGTATTACTCAAGATAAAACAAGACAGACCAAGGACAATTCTTATTGCCCTGGAATGGCCACACCAGCACTGATACCCACTCTTGCGCAGCCTGTCAACGGTGCCACCCTGGCACCTACACCAGACCCCAACCCTGCTTTCTCAGCAGGAGGGGCAGATTTTGCTCCACAATTGCAAACCCTAAATCTTGCAGCCTGGCTTATTCCTTAAATACTCCACCAGCAACCCTAAGCAAGCAGGTACTGGATGTCATCCTTGAAGCCAGAAGGTCCAGTACTAGGAAATCCTATGCTGAAAATTGGAAAAGGTATTGTTCTTGGATTCATTCTGAAGGAAAGGACACAGCACTGTCCTCCTTACCTGTAATCCTGGATTACCTAGCATAACTACTCCACAGAGGCCTATCCTTCTCCTCCATTAAGATCCATGCCTCTGTCATTTTGGCACATTATAATACTGAGCCACCTCTGTTCTCTCACCCTCTCATCAAACAGTTCCTGAGAGGGGCAAACAATTTAAGGCCACCAAGGAGAGCACCCACACCTGTTTGGGACCTTAACTTTGCACTGGAAAAGCTCATGCTTCCCCCTTTTGAACCTGCTGCTTCAGCAGAGTTAAAATTCCTCTCTTGGAAAACAGCCTTGCTTCTAGCCATCACTTCAGGCACTGATGGCTGTGGAACCCTTCATTATTTTCCATGCTGACAGGGTTTCCCTCAGAACTAACCCTTCCTTTATGCCTAAAGTGGTGTCCAGTGTGGCTCTCAACCAGCCCATTCATTTGCCAACCTTCTTCCCTAATCCTCAAAATAAAGGGGAAAGGATCCTGCACTCTTTGGACGTGCACAGACAGCTCAGATTCTACCATGATAGGACTAAGCCTTTCAGAAAATCTGATCAGCTGCTAGTCAGCTTTGCAACAGGGGCAGAGGGCAAGGCCATTTCAAAACAAACCATTTCCAAATGGATAGCACACTGCATCCATTTCTGCTACAAGCACCATGGGAAACCAACCCAGCAGGGGGTCAGAACACATTCCACTAGTGCTACATCTACCTTTCTAACATTTCTCAGGAGAATCCCTACAAGGGGCATACTGGAATCTGGTACCTGGAGTTCTGTACACACCTTCACCAAGCACATTACCACCTGCCTATCTTTTCAAAATCCAGGGCAGGATTTGCTACAGCAGTCTTGCAAGGCCTACTAGCCAGCCGTAACTCTTCTTGACTGCCTCCACCCTTCCTCAGCTTTGGGAATCAACCCAAGTGTGATGACTGCAACAGTGAAACATGAAGAACATAGTACAGTTGTGTACACTTACCATAAATGAAGATGTTCAAGTGTATTCACTGTTGCAATCCTGGATGCTCTTCGTGTTTCACTGTTGCAGTCATTACATTTGGGTAATATGCTGGCAGGTTGCCCTCAGTCGGCAGTGAATACACTCGAACATCTACATTTATGGTAAGTGTACACAACTGTACTTTTTGCACCAGATACCAGACATTTCTTATTACTATCCTGTTTTGAAGGCATTTCTGTCTTGCATCAGAATCATTGCTACTGTTGCTTCAGCTGTGCGTTTTAAAGCCAGGAACTGTCTTCTTGCCAGATAATTCAGTTTTGTTGATTAAAGAGACACAAACTGGAATCAGATAAAACATCAAAAATACCCAAGAGAATAAAACTCTTCTAATAAAGTCCCTTAATGGGAAGAAAGCTCTCAACAATTGTGGGCATTTGTTATTAAAGTTTCGGCTACATTTCCTCATTGTGGCTCACTTCATTTGTGATTGTTAGCAGCAGTGCTATTTGGTTCCAGTGGTGTCACTGGTTTTTACCATCCTCTTGGGTGTTTTTGTTGATTAAAGGCTCATCATCACTGGAGTCTATTAACTCAGATCTTGGGTATGTCTAAAAAGCTCCAATACAAGTTTCCTGTTTTCCATTACCAAAGAGGTATGAGTGGAAGATACCATTGAATCAAGAGAAATGGTTATTCTGAAGGGAGTATCAGGTCATTTTGATACCATTCACATGTATATCTGTTTCTTGGTGCATGTGACGTATACAGTTTGAAAAAAAAAAAAAAAACTCCAGAGCTGGAAATGCTGGCAGATTTCAATGGTTTATTCGTAGAACACAAAAATTTAATGGAATTAAATGGTATTAATTGAGGTAAGATTGAACTGTTAGTTACTTACACACTGAAGAAGGGCTCTTGCCTGAAAGCTTTGTGTTCTTTTACTGTGTACTTTGAATAAACCGTTGAAATCTGTCAGCGTTTCCAGCTCTGGGGATTTTTGTTTTTTGGATTGTTTTTTTTCTCCAGTAGTGGTGGTTCACCTTAGTGTTGGTCATATTTTGTTTGTTTTTGAATTACCTATACAGTTTGTCAACTTATAGCTGAAGACTTTTATATGGTAATAAAAAAAATGTATACCTTCGTTGGTATATCAGTCTCATAGAACAAACACCTTTAGAACTACTTTTGTGGACTCTCCAAGGCTGGAGAAGTACTAAAACAGTGTAAGCAGAAGAAAGTTGCTGTGTAGCCCCAGCCTGTTCAAACACAATGTCCCCATTGATCCTAGAACTGTGGCGTTTTAGAAAACGGCTGTAGGGTTCTTAGAGTTCCCCCAAGAGCTGTCCACTTAACTAGTACCTCAGAAAAGGGAATCATCCCTAATTTGTGTGTGTGTGTGTGTGTGTGTTTTGTTTTTTGTTTTAGCCCAGGATGTCAGTGAAACTACCACTTGAGTTTGTATTAGCTTGTATGCAATGAAATTATAGGTTAATCAGTCAGTCCAGAGCTGTGGCAGGTTTCCTTGTTTCCTTCCTTCGGTTTATTTATTTACTAACTAACTTTTTGGGACCCCAGTAGATGGGCTGGTCCATAGAATCTTCACATGCGACCTGGGTTCAGAGGTTGTTAACAGTGCAAGTATATTTAAGTCCCACTGTTCACGTATAATAGTGTTAAGTTTGCATAGCTGCAAAAGTTTTGAAAATTTATAAACAGCTATTCTGCAGCTTTTTGTGAAACTAATGGTATATAGTTTTTGTTCATACATTTTTAATAAAGTAGCAGATTTACATTAGGTTTTAATTCCTTTCTTTTTGAAATGTTAAGATACGCTGTTTTGTTCTCTGCTTGAGCAGTGATGGTGTTATGACATCTTGCAGCAGGCACCCATCGTGATGATAATGGTACATATCCTTGGTTAATAATCTGATGATTTGTAAGCACCCATTCTCTATCCCCTTTCCTATAGTTGTTTTATATTTATCACCCATTGTCTGTGTTACCACTGTTTTTGTAAATATGTGTTCTGGTGTTATGTTTATTATGTAATGTAGTCTTATTTTGTATTGCAAAGCATTTCATGTAAAGAATTTGAGTTTTTAACATTTCTTTTTCAGTCTCTTCTTCATCACAGCAAAAAGGAGATGAAAGGGCTCAAGCTGCATTTTAAAATATAACATTCACTGAAGGGCAGCACAGTGTCACAATGGTTAGTTGTTGCCTTACAGTATTTGGTTTTCCAGTTTGTTTCATGGCTGGGATGCCTTGCCTGTGTAGTCTGCATATCCTCTTTGTCCCCACAGATTATCTCTCACATCCCAAAGATATACATACCTCTTGGTAATGTGTGCTTGA
The DNA here is from genome assembly GCF_019279795.1 of Protopterus annectens. Taxonomy (NCBI): domain Eukaryota; kingdom Metazoa; phylum Chordata; order Ceratodontiformes; family Protopteridae; genus Protopterus; species Protopterus annectens. Next base: position 134,474,926 of record NC_056749.1, read on the forward strand.
ATTGACTGGTACCCCGTTAAGGTTAATTCCTCTGCCATGCACCCAATGAGTACCTGAACCAAGAATTAAATTTGAGAATGAATAAGTGAAATAAGTAACATTCTCAGCACAACTGCTTGCTCTGAGAAATCTGTCAAGCTGGTGATGGGAATGATTGTTTTGACTTTGGATGGTGAGTGAGATTTCAGGCAGTGTCCTCAATTTGATCAGTATCACCTGTTGGTGTAAGACAGGCAGGATTTAGCCCTGGTCGTACAATTTTCTCAGGCTACCTCAGCTTCTCCCTATTATCCACATTCTTTGGCATCTGAGGACCCCTCTCCAAATCCCATTAGCTGAGTGTTGAAGATAGTTGCATTCAGAATAGCCAAAGTGACAAGTCTGTAATTAGAGCTTCAGTGAAATTGTCTTTTTTTTTTTCTTTATTCCATTTCTAGTTTGTCTTCTAGTTTGTTTATAGAACACATCACCTCATATCTTTCCATTTTGGCCGTTGTTAACTTGTCAAATTTTGGTTTAGCCCAACAGGATTCCCCTCCCCTTCCTTTCTGGTGTGTTTTGCTACAGTTGCACATTATCCTTTAGCCTTTTCTTAGTGTTTCTGTTCACTACATATAATTGCTCTTTGGTGTTAGTTGCTAGTGCTATGTGAATGTTATCACTAGAGAAAAAGCAAGAATCTCACTCATAAAAAAGGACAAATTGATGCTTGCAGTTCTTCTCAGGATAAAGAAAGCAGTTTAAAATGTCCTGAAGTGAGACGGATTTCATGAAGGATCATAGCTTTTAAGCATCCTTCAAATTCTCCACTCTTAAAGAAAGAAAGAACACACTGGAGGTGAAAGGACATCCCAGTTGATTCTAAGGCTTCACTTTCTGCTGCTAACCCCCCCCCCCCCCAAAAAAAAATAAAGTTGCTGCTTAAGAAAGATGTTATTTTTACTAAGAAAACAAAAGTAAAAAAGTGTTGCGACTTCAAGATGGCAGTAGTAGTGTCAACAAATAATAACAGAGCTCTGGTATGAGAAAAGTTAAAACAGGAAAAGCCTGACAACTACTGTAAACTTTTAACAGAAATGTCAGAATGTTTATGTCTTCCAAAAGGTTAACAAAGAAGAGAAAAAGTGATGTAAAAGGGAGAACAATTGTGAAATCTCAGGAAGCGGCATTGTAAGAAAATCCACAGCACATGGGGGCTGGCCTTCTTTTAAAACAGAGGGGGAGTACATAGAGTGAATATTCCTAACATGAAACTAACAAAGCAGCCAAAACATATACTGATTAAACTCCAGACATACCAGCTAAAAAAAGAAATTCTTTTGAATTTGTGGAAGAAAGGATCAACCTTAAAATTTGGAGACACAAGAGTCTCCGTGGATAATTATCACCTCAAACACAAAATTACAGAAATGCTTTTCATCCTTCCATAATACTCTGAAAACTAAATAAATAAACTTTTGTTTGACATTAATATATTCTACATTACTTGAAATCTTCTCACTTGGACTGCAGACATTCACAGCCCTTGATAGGCTCAAGGTTAACTGATAGAATGTAAAAATTAGATGAAAGAGAATGGGTAGAAGGGAACAAGTAAGCAGTCAGCCAGGTAACAAATGTAGAAAGGCAAACTATGGATAGTTCAGTGGAGAGAGTTCCTATGAAGCCTTTTCATGTTTTTCAAAAGAAAACTATGGAAAAAGGAGGTGAGAGAGCTTTCAAAACAAGTGAGAGACTCCATAAAAATAATGCACTGGTTGCATTAGGTAAGTACAGTACTTAAACTGCACATAAGTTTGTATGGACATGGATGTTTGATATTGTGATGATAGGAGGTTTTGCCAGCCATGCCAGGAGAGGTAGGGCAGTGGATTTGTGCCTTGTGCCAGCACAGATAGCTGGAATTTTGTGGAGAATTATATGTCATTTGTGTATCGTGATTTGTACAGATGCTTGTGTTTAAAAAAGGTATTTGTAAAGCTGCTTGTGTTGAGATGTATCAACAGTGTACCCTTCTGGAAGGAAAAGAGATGTGCATGCATTGTTACAACTGAATTCAGTGTATATATGTTTCAACAGAGGATACCGGAAAAGCCGTAGTTGAGCACAATCCAGCTGCAGCAAACTTTGAAAAATAGTTGAAATTAAATCAGTCCATAAAGATGCTATCCTGCAGTTTTTAATGGAGCCAGAGACGCAGTGTCGGTCCTAGAGAATAGGTTGTAGCTCCTATAGAAAGAATGGAGTAGTTTTATTGTTTTATGGCTTCCAGATGCTTTAATAAAACTTAGCTAGTGTGTCATGTAGCACATAAGTGCTAAACCTTGGCAACTTCTAGTGATGGGGGATAGTGTGGGAAACAGAGTCAGATGACCAGGTGTGTGTTACGTCATCTGTAAGCCAGAAATAATGTCTAGATATTAGTAGGAGATTGCTCTCAGCATTCTGTATTCTGTCTTGGATCTGACAACAAGTACCACTCACGCACATTATCTTGCCTTGCTCTATAAGTAGGAACAGTAATTCTATTAGTCAATCAGGAATAGATAGTGATATTAGCTGAATACTGTTTTTCTGCAACTGTGTGAAATGTTCCATCAGTGTTATTTTTAATATTTCCTGTGGCTGAAACTCTGGTGTTTACTTGAAATAGATATTTAGAATTTTCATGTTCTTTTATTGTTTATAATTAAATATATTTAAACTTCTCATTGTGGCTGGTCCTTTTTAGAAAATATTTATATTTTGAGAGTATTTGCACATATTTATTTGGTGATAACTCTGGCCATTCCTGAAAGCCTTGCTGTTTGGTCAACATTGCCATTTGTATTAATATTAACTTCACTCAGTATAATTGGATACCCTTTTAAGAGCCTTCTAGTAACTGACTGATGGCATTGAAACTACCTTGTAGTCTGGACAGAAGGTGTGTGTGTGTGTGTGTGTGTGTGTGTGTGTGTGTGTGTGTGTGAGCTACTTTGGGTGCTGGAGGACTTGGCTTGAGACCTAACCTTACAGGTGTGCCAGTGGGGAGTCTTATTGTGGACCTGGAGGGAGACAAATAGAGAAACCCAGACCCTGGGATGAGTGTGTTCCCGGTGTGCTCTTAAGGGAAATTGCCCTTGATGCAGAGAGGTCTGCCTCTGGAAATACTGAGTGTATCTATTTGTATTCCTAGTAAACGTCCCTCTCCAGTGTCAGTGGTGAGGATTCAGGCTCCTTGATTACTGGCCTGGAAGGGGGGGGGGTGTCACAGATATAACTACAGTGGAAGCTGCATTCTGAATGGTACTTTAAAGTCATGGAAGCCAGTAAGTACCAGAGAGAGAGAGAGCATAACTATATGATTACTATAAATGCAAAGTATAAGTATTGTATTTCAAACTTTACCTCAAAATGAAATTTTATATCTAACTGCAGGATGGGGACATTATTGCATAATGCCTGGTGAAAGTCTCACTTTTTTCCTTCCAAATTGTATTTTGCTTACAATAAAAGTTCTATATTACTGGAAGAAAGAAGGAAGGGGGAAGAAATAAATATATGTTGTATAAAAAAGGAAAACAGTATAATATGTGTTGGAAACAAGTAGGCAATAATGTACAAGGTTTGTTCTGGTAATATGTGTGCCAGTTGCAAGTTGATGAGACAAGTATACTGACTGATTTTAAGTTTATAGCAAGACTGACAACCTCAAGAGTAAGATATTTAAATTGCTAGCTGCAGGAATTTTTTTAAAAACAGTGCCCTAGAAAGAATTGAGCGAGGACAGCATTTTGAAAGCATGGTCTGTGTGTGTGTGTGTGTGTGTGTGTGTGTGTGTCTGTCTGTGTGTGTCTGTCTGTGTGTGTGTGATGTGCCCTTTCTCTGTTGTGTAATCCCAGAGTTTGTATATGTAATTAGCAGGGGTGTGAGGGTTGAAGGGAGGCTGAACCCCCCCCCCCCCAAATTAAATAGGTTTTCAACATTTTGGGATTCAGTGTTTTAAGTTTCCAATAATATGGCATGGATCCAAACACATACACACACAGACATGTTTGTATGTATATATTGGATGGAACTAAATTGCAAGTTGCACATTGAAACATATTTTCTCACTGGTACTGATTTTAGTGGTTTTAAAGTAACTACTGACAGAGCATGTTGTTAGGCTATAACTGCATTTGTTATTAGGATGCAAACTGAGGTGTTCTTGTTTCTAGTGCCTTTGGATGTAACTAATCAAATTCAACCCTTTGAAAATTGCTACAGCAATTGAGATTATGAAAATTGAAAGGCAAATTTAAAAAAAAAATAATGTGCACCAATTCTAGAAATGAATTAGCTGCAAAATTGATAGAAGCCATGTTTGGATGTCTAACAGCTTCAGGAGAGGGATGGCTTCAGAAATACAGTATTTAAGTTGCTAGCTGCAGGCAAGCGAAACAAATAGATTAGCATTTTATAGTTTGTGTTCTCTGGCCTGAAGCAGTAAATTTATGTTCGAGTCTAATTAGAAAGGGGTATAAGAAGATTTTCATTGCTGTTTTTACAGAGTGGCAGCTCTATTGTTTTGAGAAAATTTATAATGTGAAGTTGTTCAGTCTCGCCGTTTGTTCTTACATGTGGGTACGGAGCCGATCCATCGGCTTTGAGTCGGCCACTTTCCAAGCTCAAGATCTTTCAGTAGCTCGAGGCACAGCACCTATCCCATGATGCTCTATGTCTAACCCTCAGATCTAGTTTGCCACTGCAACGGATCAGAAGTCTTCAGTGTGCTCGAGCCAGTGAAAGTTTATTAAGAAGCTTTTCTACAGCTAAGTTTACTTTTATTTAGATATATCTGTTTTTCTACTAATATCTCTTGTCATACTATCTTTTTTTTTAGGGCTTTGCCCTTTTCAGTGCGTTTATTGGAGTGGGTTGCTCTGGGCCTAGCTCTCTCTTCATTTGGTTTCATCCTTCGCTATAGTTGTGCAGGAATCTAAATTTCTTCCTATCCCTTTTTGACTAGTTTGTTAATTGTTGTTGCTTATTATTGGAATGTACTGTTGTACTTATATTATCAGGGCTCTGATAATTGTCTTTCTTGGTGTTTCCATTTTTTTGTGTTTGGATAGTACTATTGTACTGAAAATTACCAGGGATCTGTTAATTGTACTTACTCTATGGACATGATGGCTGACCAAAAGCAAAAGTCCGGATTTAAAAGATGTAACTGTGGCCAAAAAATGTCAATAACAGATAACCACATTTCCTGTGTGTATTGTTTGGGACCTCTCCATTTGCAGGAGGATTGCTCCATCTGCCACTCTTTTAGTGGCAGAGTTCTGTTAGAGAGACATAGGAAACTTATTGATTGAGGTCTCTTAACACCTGAGTTTCAAGAAGCTTTGGACAAGTCAGACCAGACCTCCAAGTCTTCGAAAGGGTCAAAGTCATCTAGAGTGTCCTCGGAGCCTAAGTCTTCGGCCCCGAGCACCTCTATTAAGGTTCGGTCACCGGTTCTTAGGTCATCGGAACCATGTGCCGAACCAATCATTCGGAGCCAACCTTTGGTTTTGGAGCCGGTATTGGAGACTTTAAAATCTCCAATACTTAGATCTGTAGCTTCTTCGACCAGATCTTCAAGGATGTCAGATGTCTATGTGGACCGTGTGGTGCAGAGGCTCTTGAAGAACCCGGCATTGGCTAAACTGCTCTCGGCTTCGTCCCAACTGGGTTCGAGCCCTGTTCCTGCCCCATTGCCTGTGACTACTCCTCCTCCGAGCCTACCCAGGCCTTCAGAGCCGGACGATCTGATGGTTGTGAAACCCATGTAGCCGAGTCCTGTCCCAGTGACTTCAGTTCCACCCACCCTGACCTCTTTGGTGCCGTCTGAAGAGTCTCTGTTCCGACACTCTCTCGTTGGTTCTGGCGGGGAGAGTCGAACCGATGTTCCCCTCGGGGCTTCGGTGCAGGTGAGCTCAGCTCCGTCCTCTGGTTAGGAGCCCTCGGCTCCTGCGAGGCCCCCATCTTCTTCAGAACTGGTGGCTTCCTCGGGCCGAGACTCCGGGGCCTTTGATGCCATGAGGAGGGTGTTGCCTGTTCAGACTCTCACTACAGGTCTCTCCTCTTCCTCCCTGAAGATGCCGAGTTCTGCCTCTTTGTCTAAAGCACCTACTAAGCGACAAGACCCAGAGCCACAGGTATCCCCTTTGGGTGATCCCTGCTCTACTGAAACTTCACCGGCTGCCCCCACCGATGAAGTTCCCAGAAAGAGACTCTGCAAGAAGAGGCATTTGGATTCCCCTCAGGAATCCTTGACATCAGACACCGACTTAGAGGAATGGGAAGGGTCCCCACGGTCCCCTTCGGAGAATGTCTCCTTTGTGGACATCCTAAAAATACTTAAGCAGAGGGGTAACTGGCAGTCCATTCGCCCTACTGAGGATGAGTCGGTGCTCCTGAAGGCCTTTGGGTCTCAGCCCTCCACCTCCTGGGTTACTCCTCCCTTCGAACTAATGGATCTGGTCGCTCGAAGGGCATGAGTCCCCTGACACCATGGAACCAGTCCCTCGGAGGCCCAATAAATTCATCACTGCCCCTCAAGAGAAATCGTTCCTCACCAAAGGAGTCCCTGTTGATGCCATGGTGGTGGCGGCGGCCACCAAGAAAGAGATGTCAGAGACTTCTGCTACTGTCCATCCTCCTAATAAGGATTCCAGGACGATGGACATATATGGGAAACACATTTTTAGTTCTGCGATATTTGCCATGAGATCGCTTAACTACTTGACCCATTTTACTCGTCTTCAATGAGATCTCCTTCAAGAACTCAGAGATACTCTAAAGGGTAACACAGATGAGGCTATTTTGGAAAAGATTACAACCCAGCTTTCTACCCTTAATTCCGTAGTCAACTTATCCATGCGGCTCATTTCCTATGCAGCCGAGGGATCAAGTCGAGAAGCAGGTTCAGCGATTGCTCTGCAGCGACAGTCCTGGATGCACTTGTGTCATCCTTTGTCACTACCCCGTTTGATGGCTCTTCATTGTTTGGGCCTAAAGTCAAGGAGACCCTCACTAGGTGTGAGCAGGAAGGAAAGACTCCTATCTGCCGTAGGAGTCCGTTTTTCCACCCCTACTAGACCATACCCCAAAGGGCAAAGAGGTGGAAAAATGTGGTTCCAGAAGTCCCAAGGAGCTTTCCAGAACACACGTAGTGAACCCCCCTTCAGGGGCAGAGGAGGGGGCAGTAATGGAAGACTCCTCTTTGGCGGCAGAGGGGGTCCGCAGAACCAGGGTGACAGGGAGCAGTTTCCTGGCAAGCCCTATCAGTGCTCCTGAGAGGAGGCCCGACTGTCCCACTCTGGAGGCAGTCGGGGGTCGCTTGGCTTTGTACCCAGATGCCTGGCTAGGAATTACATCAGATTCGTGGGTACAAAACCTAGTTACCAGAGGTTACCTCATTCCCTTTGTAGAACCACCGTTATCCACAAAAAGAATCCCAGATGCTCCACCCAATCTGAGGAATCAAGCAGTCACAGAAATCCAAAACCTGCTAGGAAAAAGAGTCATCCAGCCAGTCCCGCCAGACCAGATAGGATCCAGAACTTACTCCAGGTTCTGTTTAGTTCGAAAAAAAAACAGGGGACTGGAGGCCCATTTTAGACCTCAGCAAACTCACTATATTTGTAAAGAAGGAGAAGTCACGGATGGTCACGCTTCAATTGATACCTCCCATTCCTGGGAACGGGCGATTGAATGTACTCTTTAGATCTCAAGGATGCGTACTACCACATCAAAATGGCCAGACCATCCAGAGATCACTTGCATTTCCGGCTAGGGTCCAGTCATTACCAATTTTGAGCTCTGCCCTTTGGCCTCACCACACCACCAGAGTGTTAACCAAATGTATGGCAGTGGTTATGGCTCACTTGAGGCATCTAGGATTCCGGGTGTTTCCGTATCTGGACGACTGGCACCTATCCGCCACCACCAGGCATCAACTCATCCAGTCCAGGGATCATATGACCAATCTCTGTTCTTGGTTAGGAATAACCATAAATTTTGAAAAATCTGCTTTTTTACCATTGCAGCATATCTCATTTATCGGAGTAGACCTAGACACCACCACAGCCCTGGTCAAATTACCTCTAGAAAGAGTCACCTCCCTAAGAAATCAGGTGTCATGCTTGCTACAAGAAAAGAAAGTACCTGCTTCTCAGTTGTTAAAACTCGTAGGCACAATGGCAGCTTTCCTCATAGCAGTACCTCTGGGCCGGATGCACATGCGGATACTCCAGTGGTTGCTTTTCACCCAGTGGTCCTACCAACAGCTTCCGATGTCATTCAAGATTCTATTGACGGATGCTTGCAAAAGAGACCTTCTCTGGTGGTTTAACAGCCACCAGGTGACAGTAGGTCGACCGTTTTTATTACCCCCTCCAGTAGCCACGGTGACCACAGACGCTTCCCTGATAGGGTGGGGAGGGGGGCTTTTTCAGGGAAAGACTGCCCAAGGCACCTTGTCAGAGATAGAATGTCATTTGCACATCAACGTTCTGGAGTTGTGAGCAGTGCTTTTAGCATTGCAGCACTTTCACGACTCTTTACCTCAGGGGACGATTGCGATTCAGACAGACAACATGTCGGTAGTCTGGTACATCAACAGACAGGGGGGAACCAAATCTTACCCCTTATGCCAAGAAGCTTTGAGGATTTGGAAGTGGGCTGTGTCCACCGGACGCTTTCTGTTAGCAACGCACATCCCGGGGAAATCCAATGTGATAGTGGACAAACTGAGCAGAGCAATTCTGTTACCAATAAGTGGACCCTCAAACAAAATGTGGCAGAAAGGATATTCCACAGATGGGGCCAGCCTTGCTGCAACCTTTTTGCATCTCCGATGAATGCCAAATGCAGAAGCAGCTTTGCCCTCAACCCTCCACCGGGGGACAGTCCCAGGAATTCACTTGTACACGATTGGCCCTCAGGTCTCCTGTATGCCTGTCCTCCAACCCCACTGATTCCCAGATTTTTGATGAAAACAAAGGGCTCGAGAAGGACAGTTATTCTGATAGCCCCCTTTTGGCCTCGGCAGAAATGGTTTCCTTTCTTCACCAATATCAACTGGAAGAACATTGGTTTCTGGACCCAGTGCCAGACCTTCTGATGCATTCGTCAGGAGTTCTTCACCCCTCTCTTCGTCCCTCAAACTGACAGCTTGGCTGCTCCACTTCCCAACCTAGCCAGGCCATATAATCTTTCTTCCGAAGTTCAACACATTCTGGTTTCCTCTCATAAGGTCTCTACTAGGAAACTGTACAGTGGTAACTGGAAACGATTTGTGTACTGGGCCTCTCAACGCGATATTGATCCCTATGTTGCCCCTCTTGATATGGTTCTGGAATTTCTCACAACGATTTTTCAGGAAGGTGCTGCAGCGGCCACTGTTAGAGTTCACTTGGCCGCTATATCTAATTTTCACTTGGGGATTGAAGGATCTAATCTTATGTCACACAGATTATGTAAAGCTTTTTTGAAAGAGACTCATCACCTAAGGCCACCCATCAGACAACCAGTTGCACCATGGAATCTAAATTTAGTATCATCTCAGTTGATGCTTACCCCCTTTGAGCCTGCATCCTCTTGCCCCTTGAAATTCATATCATGGAAAACATTATTTTTGGTGGCGATCACTTCAGCTCGTAGAGTTTCTGAACTTCAAACTCTATTAGGCCCCGTTACTTGGTATTTTTTCCTGATAGAGTATCTCTCAGGACAAATCCCTCTTTTCTTCCGAAGGTCTGCTCAGAAACTAATCTGAATCAGTCTATTGAGTTGCCCACTTTTTTCAGACATCATTCTAACAAAATGGAGTATATGCTGCATAAACTTGATGTCCACAGACAGTTAAGATTTTACTTGGACAGAACAAAGGATTTTAGAAAACCTGACCAACTTTTTGTCTCCTACGCAGATAAAAAAGGGCTATCTGTGTCTAAAGTTACCTTGTCTAAATGGTTATCAGATTGCATAAAGTTTGTATACTCTTCAACTAATCAGACCTTAGAATACAAGGTGAAAGCTCATTCCACTAGGGTGGTATCCACATCTCTAGCTCACGCAGCTCATTTGCCTTTGGACACCATTTGTGCAGCAGCCACTTGGTCAAAACCATACACGTTTATCACTCATTACAAAGTGGACAGGGCCTCCAGGGACAGAGCTTCCTTTGGTTCCACTGTTCTCAGGAATGTACTCCCGTGAGCCGCCCAGGGTTTGGGTGCTTGGGATGCTACCCACGTGTAAGACCAAATGGCAAGATTGAACAACTTCACATAAAGAAGTTATGTTCTTACCATAACTTTCTATGTGAGTTGTTCATCTCGCCTTTGTTCTTACATTTCCCACCCTTCATCCTCCTCCGGGTTCTTGAAGACCGGTTACGACTGGAGGTCTGGTTGGGTTTGTTTACTGTCCTTTCTTTCTACCAGACTTTCTTCCTATGGTTAACTGTATATATATGTATATATATATATATATATATATATATATATGTTTTTTATATATATACACATATTGACATTTAGGGTATGTTAGGCTGTTTCTTTGTTGCTGGATTCAGCAAACTAGATCTGAGGGTTAGTCAGAGAGCATCATGGGATAGGTGCTGTGCCTTGAGCTACTGAAAGATGTTGAGCTTGGAAAGCGGCCGACTTGGAGCCGATGGATCAGCTCCATACCCACGTGTAAGAACAAAGGCGAGATGAACAACTCACATGGAACGTTATGCTAAGAACCTATTTTCTTTTTACAGTTAATATGTTTATTTTTTTGGGTAGCGGAATCGTTTGTTGTTTTAATAAACTTAAGAGATAAGTTTCATTTGGAAAAGTGTTACACAAAAATATGTCAAGTGACCCAAAATGATAGAAACAGAGTATGTAGGACCAAATTGCAACAGTAAGGCAATGAATAACTGTAAGAATAAAATACAAGTTTGAGTGTTGCAGTTGGAATTTAGTCTGGAATGTTAATGGGTTGGTGGTACGTCTTTAGCTACTATGGTCCTTAAGGGTATGTTACTAATTTTAGCAAATTGTTAAACTTTATTTTATCATTTATGTATTCTAACCATTGGTATTAAACCCTCATTTCTTTCTTATGAGGTGAGTATGTGTCAGACTTGTTCAGGACTTGTGTTTGCATTAGGGAACAGTGTACAAAAACAAACTAAAACTTCTTAAAAAAACAAACTTGTCAAGAAAGTCACAGGCAAACTCCAACCGATGTGTTAGTTGCTTTTAAGCAATGCACACTTTCGTTTGGCTCCCTGTCCAAACTTTCTCAGACTTAAAAAAAAGTTTCATCTAAAAACATTCCAGTAAAATATAGCATAGCAAAATCACATGCTTCAACACTACCAATGGTAGTGCACAGCCCGCACATTAATCAACATAATAATTGTTAGCACCTATCCGCCCTTTACAAGCATCCATTACATACCTAAGAGCAAACGGTGGGCGGATAAATCTAACCTCACATTCACATATTTTAAAAACCCTGTTAGATTAGGCATTTAAAAATGCAACAGTATCAAGTGTGGATGGAATCACTACTTGAAATAAATCCTATAAGAGTTAACATATCAAACAGAGGGAGACAAATCCTTTACATAGGTACTTTAAGGATGCATTGGTCACAGAAAATGAAAATGTCACCTTCTTGTTGAAGTTTTATAAACACAAACAATCACACTGGTATAACATTCGGCACATTCTTACCATTTAGTCTTACTGCCAATGGCCCCATTTAAGCTGGATGGCATATACGGACCTTCATAGTGGTTCTTTTTTAATATATAAGTAGCTCTTTTTCAGCCAGTTTACACATTTCCAAAGATAACTGGAGTCAGCGCAATAAACGTTTACAACCCCTCCTTCACACAGTTGACGTGACAGCAGACCTCTCTTCTCAGAGCTCCACCCATAAGAACGTACTCGTAATCAAGTGGGCGTGCTGTGTTGCCTTAAGACTCATCAGTCAACAGCAACAGCAACAACAAAACCTGCATCGCTCCACAAGAAAATGGTCATCCATCAGCGCAATGAGCGGAAATAACAGATACATCAATTTAAAAGCTAGAGCTATCATAGTGAATGAATACACCTACTCTTAGCAGTGCTCTTAGTATTAGCGCTATAATCAGAGAAACCCACTAGGCTGAATAAAGCCAATCAAGAATTTAAAATAAGATAGAATGACATAAAACAGAACCAGAGGGTTCCCCATAAATCGAAGGGGTAATGGCTTATCTTATATGACTTTAGAGTATAGTAGGCACAAAACAGTGCTAACTAAACTACCAGAACACACATTACAATTGTAACATAGAGCTAACCTATATGTCCAAATGATGGTACATGGGTATCAAACAACCATATCCAAACATTGAGTCTACTACAAATTTGCTAAATAAAAAGTAACATGCATAAACATTTTATAGAACTTATGTAACTATATTATGATATATCATATTCTATGAGTTTAATGAGCTCATATAAGGGTGCTCTTAAGATAAAAGTAACATGCATAAACATTTGATAAAGCTAATTTATATGACTACATTATAATATATCCTATGCTAGGAGTTAAATGAACTCAATATGGATGCTGTTAAGCGACTAACCTAATGTTCCTTTTCATTTATACATTACATAAAATGCATTATCTTCCCAAGCTTTTCAACTTTAGGACACATTTAATCGAACAAGCATTGTTCAAGCCTGGGTATTTATAAGCATCAAGCCTGATTTACCAAAGCAATTCTAGTTCTTCTAACTTTAAACTCACAGGGCCCACCTCTTATATTGTGTGCAACACAATCGATTACTGAGTATTTAAATGAATGACCTGAAACTGTAACTCAAAGGCGGTCATCTATCTTGCTAAATGTCAGCAATGCCCTGCCTGTTATATAGACAAAAACGGACTGGAAGGTCCGCGAATGCATCTATGAGCACCAGTATGCAATTGACAAGATGGAGCTCATTGCTCTGATGAGTGAGCATTTTCTTGTGGAGCGATGTAGGTTTTGTTTTTGCTGTTGACTGATAAGTCTTAAAGCAACACACCACGTCCACTTGATTACGAGTGAGTTCTTATGTGTGGAGCTTTGAGAAGAGAGGCCTGCCGTCACATCAACTTTGTGAAGGAGAGGTTGTATACATTTATTGTGCTGACTCCAGTTATTTTTGGAAATGTGTAAACTGGCTGAAAAAGAGCTATTTATATATTAAAAAGAGCCACTATGAAGGTCTGTATACGCCATCCAGCTTAAATGGGGCCGTTGGCAGTAAGACTAAATGGTAAGGATGTGCTAAATGTTATACCAGTGTGATTGTTTGTGTTTATAAAATTTCAACAAGAAGGTGACTTTTTCCTTTTCTGTGACCGATGCATCCTTAAAGTACCAATGTAATCCTCTTTGTGAGGTATTTCTGTGGCCTCTCCAGTTGTAGATGTCTTGTGAGGTACATACCAAAAGGGGTGCCGTACTCTATAATGGGTCTAATGTGTGATGAGTAGAGGGGAACAATGGCCTCTTTTTTTTTGGATGAGAAATTTTTTGTGATGAGTTGTACCACGTAGAAGGATTTCCTGACCACTGTGGCGATGTGATTATCAAAGTAGAGACTACTGTCCACCTGTTTCCCAAGGTCTCTTATCACACTTTCTGTATTAAGTAGACTACCACCTATGTGGTAGTTCATGGGTACAGAGTTTTTTCCAAAGGGTGTTCGGTATATACTTCTCAGAGGTACAGGCAGGCACAGGAGGACTATGGCTGGCCAAGTTCGCAGACGACTGCAAACTGGGGGCCATAATTGACTCTCTGACTGATACAGACATCCTCCAGAGGGGTCTCACTGAGACAGATACCTGGTGTCAAAATCATGGCCTCAAGCTAAATGCCAAAAAGTGCATAGTCATCCCCTTTGGAAAAAACAAAGTACCTGCGAACCACCACATACGTGGTAGTCCCCTAAATACCGAAAATGAAATAAAGGATCTGGGAACCCAAGTAGATAGTAATCTCTACTTTTATTATCATATTGCCAAGGTGATTAGATGATCCTTCTATGTGGCCCACCTAATCACAAAAGGGTTTGCATCTAAAACAAAAGAGGTCATTGTGCCCCTCTACTCATCACTCATCAGTCCCATCATAGAGTACAGCTCCCCATTTGGGATTTACCTTACAAGACACCTGCAACAGCTGGAAAGACCACAGATGTACCTCACCAAGAGGATTACTGGCCTCAAACAGATGCCCTATGCAGCCCGACTGAAGAAACTCCAGCTGTACTCTGTTGCATACCGCCTACTCAGCGATGATTTCTGCTTGACATGCAAGGCCATGTCCAACCCAGAATTGATGGACATGCTCCACCTAAAAAAAAAAACAAATCCCCGAGAGCCACACGCTCTAGGGATCTAAACCTCACCATAACGATAAATAGGACTTGCTGGAGGGATAGATTCCTGTCCTAGAGAATCCCCATGCTTTGGAACAGGATTCCAATCTACATTAGGCAGAGCCCCTCACTAACACTCTTCAAGAGAAACCTTGACGAGTAGGTGGGAAACAGAAAATTTACCCCGGGGATCACTGCAGTGGCTCTGCTGGACAGAGGCACAGGGAACTAATGGCTCTGCTGGACAGAGCCACAGGGAACTAATCTAAGGGGGCAGGGAAAGCCAACACATTTTGGTTAGGCTTACATATGCCCTCGGGCAGATAGCCTAGTACTTGCCTATGAACCTATGTAAGGGATTTGTCACCCTCTGCTTGATATGTTAACTCTTATAGGATTTATTTCAAGTAGTGATTCCATCCACACTTGATTTACTGTTGCCAGATTTATCTTGCATTTTTAAATGCCTAATCTAACAGGGTTTTTAAAATATGTGAATGTGAGATTAGATTTATCCGCCCACTGTTTGTTCTTAGGCATGTAATGGATGCTTGTAAAGGGTGGATAGGTGCTAACAATTATTGCGTTGATTAATGTGAGGGCTGTGCACTACCATTGGTGGTGTTGAAGCATGTGATTTTGCTATGCTATACTTTATTGGAATGTTTTTAGAGGAAACTTTTTTAAGTCTGAGGAAATTTGACCAGGGAGCCAAACGAAAGTGTGCATTGATTAAAAGCAACTAACACATTGGTTGGAGTTTGCCTGTGACTTTCCTGACAAGTTTGTTTTGCATTAGGGAAGTTCCAGCCCAGTCAGCTGTAGAGCTAAGTGTCTAATAATTTGTTTTCTCGCCCTTCTACCCTGTACTAGTTGTGTACTTAAAACAAATTACATCCAAGTGACACCTTCAGGTGCATCTTCAGTTAACTCCTACTGATGCTTGTAGGTGTCAAATATTGCTTGTGCATATTTGCATCAATAATTCCAAAATCATGCTATGTACAAGGTTTTAAAATATTTCATCTTAAAGCTTACACAGCAGCAAACTCAACTACATTAATATTTGACCTGTGTCTAATACATGTAAATAGATATTAACTGTTGTTTTTATATTAATTTATATTGATATAATTTTAAATTTTTTCTAAATATCTCAATAACCAAGTAACATAGAACTCCTGAGCCTCACATGAAAGCTCTCAGCTAGATGAAGAAAATGTTGCTGACAGTATGTGTGTAACTTGAGTGGTTGCTGTGATAGTCGTTTACAAAATGTTACAAATGTAATAGTTACTGTGATTTAAAAAACTTAGTTTAAGACCTATAACCTAAAGAGTACTACCGGTGTAAAAATAGTTTGTGCTGAAGAGTTTCCTATCTATACTTCTTTCATAAACCTCTATGGTTCTAGTGATATGAACATTTGTTTGAAATGTGAGGACATAATTTGATTCTGTCAAAAGGCTTAGGCTCTGCCTGTGACACCTGACAAGTACACACACAGTAAAGTACAATTTCCCTTAAGAGCACACAGAGATCACAGTCAGTCCAAGGCTGGTTTCTGTCTCTTTCCAGATCCCCAGTAAGACTCCCCACTGGCACAACTATAGGGTTAAGATATCAGCTGAGTGGTCAAGTCAAAACCTCCAGCACCCACTCTGTCCAACCAGTGCTTCATGTCCCTGTCCAAGTAGCTGACACACACACATACACACTTTGAGATTTGATTTATATGCAAACACACAGACACTTTTGGGGAAGGCTGGCACAGGTTTATTAGCTATGCCCCCATCTGCCCAGACTATAAGGTAGCTATCACTGCCACCAACTACTACTTATCAGCTACTATAAAGGCCCTTACCAAAGGGTGCCCAATCTTACTGTGTAATGTTACTATTATCCAAATGGTAAGTGTGTCCAAGGCTAAGGCTATTCAAGAGTGGCCTGTACAGTGTTACCAAATACATGCAAGTACTTTAAGAGCTTACATAGCTCTAAACAAAACCAGCCACAATTAAAAAGGTTTAACTATATTTAATAATAAATAATAAAAGAACAAGACAATACTCAATAACTCAATACAGTGACAACAGAGTTCAGAATCACAGAAATACTTTAAAACAACATTGCAGGACAATCTCACATAAGTTCAAAAAACATCTAGACTGATCTTACTATTTTCCAATCTATTTCTAAGAGAGAAACTATGATCTAAGTCTTACTTAAAGAGCAAGGCAAATACAGATGAGAAGTGCTGAAGATGGATGTGTTCAGATCCAGAGACAAATACAAAATGCACAGACTTTCTTTCTGAGATGGTGCTTAAATTTATATTGCACATTACTGCTTGGTCATCTCAGATTACATCATTCTTGTCAACTCTGCTTTTAGTTTCCAGGCCAACAGGAACTTAAAATATAACACCTCTGTGTCAAGAATACTTCTCTCTTAGAAGCTGACACTTATCTCTTAGAAACTTGTCTGGAAATGGAAATCATAAAACTGTTAAACACCTTTATATTTGAAACCTGCAATTACCTCTGTTTCCAGGCAATAGGAAACCCTACAACTGTAGACATTGTGTCTGCTTTGAGCTGAAACAGAGATAACAGAGTCAAAAACAACTTCCACGTATTTTCTTAGAGTTTGCAAGTTAACTCTGTATATTCCAGCCTTTACCATCAGCACATGCATTTGCATAGGCATGTAGTTTATACACACTTCTGCTGTTTTCCAGCAGAGGGCATTGTGGTTACAATCTTGAAGCTCAGTACAGAACATACAGTTTTCTTACATTTATTTCTAAGGCAAGCATACAAATCATATTATTATTCACAAATGACGTAGAATTATTTACAAAATTCTAGCTGGCTGGGCTGGCAGCCTTCACACTGTCCATTGGAAGTTACAGTGCTAACTTCCTGAGCTCCACTGGAGTGAATGAGTTAAACCTACTGCATCTGTTGTTGTCCCACCCCTTGTGCTAACATGGCAACATAATTCTCTCCCTCTCCCCGTTTATCGGATTTTGTCAAGAAGTATAATTTTGTGAATGTTTTCCCCTTAAGCTTTTCATCAGACTTGGTGAACTTTGATATTCATGTCTAATATTAAGTGTACTGATACTGTTTGCATTGTATTTTCCTGTAAAATTTAGTTTTTGCTTTAATTAGTTTACTGGTTCCTTGTGGTAGCAGTCTGGTAGCAGGCTAATTGTGGGTGTTACTTGCTACAGGGGCTGAATTCAAGAGTCTTTATTTTTTGGTGTACTTTATTGAGTTTTTTTGTTTCTTATTTTCTGTGTTAGAAGTAAAGCATTTGACTTTGATACTATCCATCACCCTGTGGCACATCTGACTACACTGTATAGATGCAAACATGTAGAGCCTTAACTTTCTCAGTACTGCTTTCCCAATTTATACTGTACTTTAAATGTTTAGTAATTGTATGAGTAAGGTTCCCGCTAGGTTGTGAGTTGCTCTTCATGTGTATTTTTAGGTTGTTTGTTTTAGACGAATGTCATGTCTGGTAAAACAACTGCATAAACATAAGCACAACCCTTCAGCCCCCATTAGTAAACACCTGGAACCTGGTTGAAATGGGCATCTTGAGACAATGTAAAAACTGTTTCATGTTTACGGACAACCACGTACTACTTAAAACAGCAGACACAGTGTCTGAGAGATGTAGTTATACAGTGTAATTGGTCACAAACCTACAAAAAGTAACAAGCAGGCATTAGTCGCACACAACCCAAACGTAAACAAAGCACACACACAGCACAGATTAAACAGATAGGTCTACATATGTTGAGACTTTTAAAAGTAAATTTACCCAAACCATAAAAGACTCCTAAAAGTACCATCAGCAGCCTCACAAACACACATTTAAAGTCAAACTGACTCAGTCCAATTGCCCGTAAGACAAGCTCCACATTTCCAATATCTTACTCATAGGTGACTCCATAGTAAGACACAATAAGGCACTGCTCACCAGATTGTCCAAAACAAAAAAGGTCACTGTCAGTTGTCTATCAGGCACCAGGATTCTCCACATCAGGAAAGCAAATAAGTCCTCGCACCATTAGTACACATATGACACAGTTTATAGTACATATACATGGGCGGAAATGATTTGAGATGTACATTCCTGGACTATATGAAAAGAAACATGATAGTACTCTCAGAATGTGTATCTAAGGCTGGTATTTTCCTTGTTATAAATGGGGAGGGTTGCGTCAGGAAGGGCATCCGGCGTAAAACTTCTGCCAAATATTACTGATGCAGAGAACTTTTCATAATTGCATACCGGATCGGTCGAGGCCCGGGTTAACAACGACCGCCACCAGTACTGTTAGCCAACAGGGTGCTGGCGGAAATTGGGCTACTGTTGGCCGAAGGAGAAGAGGAGGGCGAAGGCATGCCCGAAGGCAGGAAGATAGGAGGAAGGTTAGGAGTGTAGCAGTGAGGGTAGGAACTTTGAATGTTGGCAGTATGACTGGTATAGGAAGAGAGCTAGCTGATATGATGGAGAGAAGGAAGGTTGATATATTGTGTGTGCAAGAGACCAGATGGAAGGGAAGTAAGGCCAGGTGTTTAGGAAACGGGTTCAAATTGTTTTATCATGGTGTGGATGGCAGGAGAAATGGGGTAGGGGTTATACTAAAGGAACAATATGCCAAGAGTGTTTTAGACGAGAAGAGAGTGTCTGACAGAGTGATGTGTATGAAGCTCGAAATTGATGGTGTAATGATGAATGTTGTTAGTGCATATGCTCCACAAGTTGGGTGTGCGATGGATGAGAAAGAGAAATTTTGGAGTGAGGTGGATGAAGTTGTGGTGAGTGTACCCAAGGGTGAGAGACTAGTGATTGGAGCGGACGTTAATGGGCATGTTGGTGAAGTGAACAGAGGGGATGAGGAAGTGATGGGTAGGTATGGTGTTAAGGAGAGGAATGCAGAAGGTCAGATGATTGTGGATTTTGCGAAATGGATGAACATGGCTGTGGTGAATACGTATTTTAAGAAGAGGGAGGAGCATAGGGTGACTTACAAGAGTGGAGGAAGATGCTCACAGGTGGATTATATCCTATGTAGGAGGGCCAGTCTGAAGGAGTTTGGAGACTGTAAAGTGGTGGCAGGGGAAAGTGTAGTTAAGCAGCACAGAATGGTGGTATGTAGAATGACGTTGGTGATCAAGAAGAGGAGGAGGAGTGTGAAAGCTGTGCCAAGGATTAAATGGTGGAAGTTAAAAAAGGGTGATTGTTAAGTGGAGTTTAGGGAAGAGTTAAGACAGGCACTGGGAGGCAGTGGAGAGTTACCGAATAGCTGGATAACTACAGCAGAACTAGTAAGGGTGACTGCTAGAAAGGTGTTTGGTGTGACATCTGGACAGAGGAAGGAGGACAAGGAGACCTGGTGGTGGAATGAGGAAGTACAGGAGAGTATACAGAGGAAGAGGCTGGCGAAGATGAAGTGGGATTGTCAAAGAGATGAAGAAAGTAGATATGAGTATAAGGAGATGAGGTGCATGGCAAGAGAGAGGTGGCGAAAGCTAAGGATAAGGCATATGGAGAGTTGTATGAGAGATTGGACACTAAAGAGGGAGAAAAGGACCTGTATCGATTAGCTAGACAGAGGGACAGAGCTGGGAAAGATGTGCAGCAAGTAAGGGTGATTAAGGATAGTGAGGGAAAGGTACTCACAAGAGAGGAGAGTGTGTTGAGTAGATGGAAAGAGTATTTTGAGAGGCTGATGAATGAAGAGAATGAGAGAGAGAGAGAAGGTTGGATGATGTGGGGATAGTGAATCAGGAAGTGAAACAGATTAGCAAGGAGGAAGTAAGGGCAGCTATGAAGAGGATGAAGAATGGAAAGGCTGTTGGCCCAGATGACTTACCAATGGAAGCATGGAGGTGCTTAGGAGAAATGGCAGTGGAATTTCTAACTAGATTGTTTAATGAAATTTTGGAAAGTCAGAGGATGCATGAGGAGTGGAGAAAAAGTGTTTTGGTACCTATCTTTAAGAATAAGGGTGATGTGCAGAGCTGCAGTAACTACAGAGGGATAAAACTGATTAGTCACAGCTTGAAGTTATGGGAAAGAGTAGTGGAAGCAAGGTTAAGAAGGGAGGTGATGATTAGTGATCAGCAGTATGGTTTCATGCCAGGAAAGAGCACTACAGATGCAATGTTTGCTCTGAGAGTGTTGTTGGAGAAATACAGAGAAGGTCAGAAGGAGTTGCATTGTGTCTTTGTAGACTTGGAGAAAGCATATGACAGGGTGCCTAGAGAAGAGTTGTGGTATTGTATGAGGAAGTCGGGAGTGGCAGAGAAGTATGTAAGAGTGGTACAGGATATGTACGAGGGTAGTGTGACAGTGGTGAGGACTGCAGTGGGAGTGACAGATCCGTTTAAGGTGGAGGTGGGATTACATCAAGGATCAGCTCTGAGTCCTTTCTTATTTGCAGTGGTGATGGACAGGTTGACAGATGAGATCAGACAGGAGGCCCGTGGACTATGATGTTTGCAGATGACATTGTGATCTGTAGTGAGAGTAGGAATCAGGTTGAGGAGACTCTGGAGAGGTAGAGATATGCTCTAGAGAGCAGAGGAATGAAGGTCAGCAGGGCTAAGACAGAATATATGTGTGTAAATGAGAGGGAGGGTAGAGGAATGGTGAGGATGCAGGGAGTAGAGTTGGTAAAGGTGGACGAGTTTAAGTACTTGGGATCAACAGTTCAGAGTAATGATGAATGTGGAAGAGAGGTGAAGAAGAGAGTACAGGCAGGGTGGAATGGGTGGATTAGTGTGTCAGGAGTGATTTGTGACAGACGGGTACCAGTAAGAGTGAAAGGGAAGGTCTACAAGAGGGTAGTGAGACCAGCTATGTTATATGGGTTGGAGACACTGGCATTGACAAAAAGGCAGGAGTCAGAGCTGGATGTGGCACAGTTAAAGATGTTAAGATTTGCACTCGGTGTGACTAGGATGGATAGGATTAGGAATCAGTATATTAGAGGGTCAGCTCATGTTGGATAGTTTGGAGACAAAGCAAGAGAGACGAGATTGCATTGGTTTGGACATGTGCTGAGGAGGGATGATGGGTATATTGGGAAAAAGATGCTAAGGATGGAGCTGCCAGGTAAGAGGAATAGAGGAAGGCCTAAGATAAGGTTTATGGACGTGGTGAGAGAGGACATGCAGGCGGTTGGTGTGACAGAGCAAGATGCAGAGGATAGGAAGAAATGGAAAGAGATGATCCGCTGTGGCGACCCCTAACGGGAAAAGCCGAAAGAGAGAAAAATAGGTATGATCCCTAAGCTTGGCAACGACCCTTTTTACTTTCTGTTGCCAGAGTCTTGTGCTAAAAGCTTTTGTGCTATGGAGTTATCAAACAGTTGCTTAACAGCAATATTTTTAAATGTGTGCACATTATCCAGGTAGTCCCAAATTTTCTCTTTGCACTTGCAGTTGCACATCTTAAGCTTCCCTTTATTCTGCATTACTTTAACCTTATAGGTTTATAGTACCAACTCTTCAAATGTTTGTTAAAATCAAACTCCAAAACCTTTCTCGGTCCCTCAAAATTTTGTTTATTTTTACCCTGTTTTTAAACTCCACTTTCATTGTATCCCACTCCTCAGCTGTATTTCTGTCTTCCCTAATAACTCCTGAATAATTTCACCCATTCCCTTAAATTTCTGTCTTAGCAGTGATTAGTTATTAACTTTAGAACTTTACGAAAACTGTGGCTGGTCAGTTGCCATAATGTGTATTCTCCTGTTTTTTGAGGTAAAGTCCAAAAACGGTGTGGAAAGTGAAATGTCTTTCTGCATTTTCTTTAATTTTTTCAGCAGAGGATGTTGCAGAGGTTTCTGGATTTAGTCTGTTACTTGACAAACTGCATTTTTCAAAGGTAGAAAGGGATCCATTTTTCGAGTTCGTTGTCAAAGCTCCTATTGATTCAAATCAAAGCATTGATTGGTGTAACTCTCTCTCTGATTTTTTACCAGTTACCTGGGACTGTTGTATAGGTTGGCTAGAAACTCTTGATATAATGGTGAGTTTCCAACCCTTAGCCTTCATAAAAGAATAGATCCTCTTGATATTAGGATTCACAGTTTTAGTTCAGTTTTTCACCTGTTTTATTATCAAGTTAAAATTCTATAGGAGCCCCAAGTGATGCTGGAAGGCAAAATCTTGTGATGAAATTTCACAAAACATGGCTTCATGACTAGTAAGATTTTCTCTTGTTAAAATGACTCCCATGTTGTAGCTCCTGGTAAAAAATGTATGTAAGCAATATCTTTTGAAACGAGGATTAGGAAAGGGGCGCATCTGTCATGGCACTGACATGTTTCTCTAAAACGTGTTTTTCATTATGTGAAATCCAGCAATTTTATCTGATTTCTTTAAGTAATCCCCAGTCCTTTATTGTGATTTCATTGTACTGCACTTGCATGTAAACTGCTGTTCATTCTGTGCACAATCTGTTAACGCATAGTAAATGCAAGGAAAAATACAGATTGCGGTGAACAAGTGCTCTGGCCTAAAGTGCCAAATTCCTTCAGTCCTGTTTTTTTCCAGTACTAGTACAGTTCAGATTTAGTTTTACTTGTGTTTTCAAATACTCAGCCCAGGTTTGGGATTTACTAGCATCCCCCCACCCCCCAAAAAAATAGAAAATCTGTGTCCGTAGGCATCTGTATCCTGGCAGTTGTATGAATTAAGCTACTATGACAGCCTTGATTTCATTTGGTATCTCTTTAGATGCTGTGCTGGTGGAATTAGCTTTTACGGCATTACTTTTTGGCAAGTGAGTAAGTATTTACAGACTTGGGCTTGCAGAGTTCAGCATGCTGTGTCGCAAATGTTCAGCTTAAAACTTTACTTGGTCTCAGTCCTTTAATAAGCTACCCTGAAACTTTAAGGTAGAAATTGAACTCCAAAAACAGAGCCTTATGGGTTTTGTACTTTGTGTACTCTAGACCTTCCTCCTATCTCATGTTTTATGACACAGCCCTTCCCATGCTGAGACATAGATCTTCCCTGACCCATTTTTCCCTTCCAGTTTGTGGAGTTAACCTGCCTGCTGCTGATGTCCAGTGCAGTTTGAGCTTCAGTGCTAATGTCCTGTTTGGTGTTGCTTTCTGACTTAGCCCGATGGGTGTTGTGTCACTTGAGTTCTTCCCAGAGTGCATTGCTGTGCATACTAGCAGTCTGTTTGATAACTAACTTTTTGCTGTGGTTAGATCTTATCCTCTCACACTTGCTTTGCATTTTTTAATTACCTGAAGTACAGAGTTAATCATGTCCCCTTATGTGCTCTTCATAGAGCTAGGACTTTAGTCCACTGTCTTCCAGATGCTTTGCCACAAAATATCTTTTTGTACAGGCTTACTATTTGGTTAGCAGGCACAGTCTTAAGAGCTGCATTCAGCAAGAATCTTTCACAAAGCTTGCATGGTACTGTTTTCTGTTGGACGTATTTGAGGAACGACTGTTTACAGTAGACCTTCAGTTCATTAGGGGCATTCATACAGATTGAGATCCATTGAGAAACTCAGTCACCCATGTCTGAAGGATAGACTTCATGAATTAGAAATCTGTTCTTTACTGTCTCCTGATGATAAAAAGCATTCTTGTAAATTGCTTCCCCATCTTCATTTGCATGTCTAGAAGTAAGAACTCTCTATATGTACAGAGAATGTAATGTCAAATTTGATGAGCTTTTTTGTGTGTGCTTTGAGATAAAGTTCAGTTTGTCACATTTGCCTCTGCACAGATGTACTAAAAGATCAGCAGTATTGACTTTCCCTGATGTAGGTGCAAGCTGCTATACCACAGACCGAATCAAAGCTAGAAAATGCATACCATTCTCTGACACGCATCCACAGAAACACAATCTTGAGGTCAGTTAACATTTTGTTTAGCTGTTGTGCTAATCTTATGCTGGAAATGGCTGACATTCTGCCACTAAATGTCAACATTGAATAAAGGGTGGCATAATGGTTAAGGTGTTTACCTTACAATCACAAGGGTCAGGGTTTGATTCTCACATGGGGTAATTGGCTAGGCTTAAAATGGCTCGCAAGGGCAGTTAGCCTAGTACTAACCTATGAGCCTAGCCTTAAGCAGCATTCTACCACCAAGAATGAATATGCATAAAAGACTATTGATTTCAATAATTAGCTTTTTTTCCCAAACATCTTTATTAAATTTACACATATGACAAAGGCAATCTTACATTTATATAAATGAAAAACATACAAAATGATATCACTTTAGTTGCAAACAATTTACATCACAGACACCATTGAAACAATCGTAAACATTATACATCACTTATAAACCATCCAGTCATTGTCAGGTTCATAGGTTGGTACTAGGCTATCAGCCCTAGGGCCTATACAAGCCTAGCCATAACAATTCCCTGGCTATTTCTTTCCACATTATTTACTTTCCTGGACCCCTGTCTAGCAGGGCGACTGATGTGATCCCTGGGGTGAATTTCCTTTCTCCCATCCAATCGTCAAGGTTCCTCTTGAAGAGGTCCAAAGAGGCACTCTGCTTGACATGTTTGGGCAATTTATTCCAGAGTCTGGGGAGTCTCTGGGTCAGGAACCTATCCCTCCAGCATGTTTTGTTTATTGTGATGACAAGGTTTAGATCCCTGGAGCGTGTAGCTCTGAGGGATTGGGATTTCTTTAAGTGTAGCATGTCCAACAGCTCTGGGTTTGACATGGCCTTGTATGTTAAGCAGAGATCGCCTCTGAGTAGACGATATGCGACAGAGTATAGCTGGAGTTTTTTAAGGCGGTCAGCGTAGGGCATCTGCTTTAGGCCTGTGATTCTTTTAGTGAGGTATTTCTGAGGCCTTTCCAGTTGTTGCAGATGTCTTGAGAGGTACATACCAAATGGGGCATTGTATTCTATAATGGGTCTAATGAGGGATGAGTACAGTGGGACAATGACCTCCTTTTTTCTGGATGAAAAGCCCTTCGTGATGAGGTGTGCCACATAGAAGGATTTCCTGACTGTTTTGGCAGTGTGGTTATCGAAGGTGAGACCATTGTCCACCTGTGTCCCTAAGTCTCTTATCACACTTTCTGTGTTTAGTGTACTACCACCTATATGGTAATTCATGGATACATGTTTTTTCCCAAAGGGGATAACAATACATTTCTTGGCATTGAGCTTGAGCCCATGGCTCTGGCACCAAGCATCTGTTTCTGTAAGGCCCTTTTGTAGAGTATCCACATCATTTGGGGATTCAATAATGGCTCCCAGTTTGCAGTCATCTGCAAACTTTGTTAGCCAGAGTCCCGTAGTGTTGACCTGTACTTCAGAGAAGTAGATGCCAAACAAGAGTGGCCCCAGGACTGAACCCTGAGGTACTCCACTTGTCACTTGTCTGGAGCTGGATTTGGAGTCGGCTACTTTTACAGTGTGGGTTCTATCAGTAAGCCATTTAGCAACCCATTGGGTGACATAGGGATTAATGCCCAACTTAGTAAGTGTATCTATGATTCCAGAGTGGGGGATGGTGTCAAAGGCCTTGGCATGGTCTAGATAGGCTGTGTGGACCACCTTACCCTTGTCCATGGCTCTGGAGACTGATTCAAAGAAGTCAGTCAGGTTCAGGAGACAAGATCGGCCCTTCACAAACCCAAACTGGGTGGGGTCCAGTGTTTGAAGGTTGCCAATGTCTTTGTTTATAAGTTCCATGATAATACGCTCCATGGCCTTGCAGATAAGGCTTGTCAGACTGATGGGACGGTAGTTTCCGGGATCCAAGGTGGATCCCCTTGTGGATTGGGATAACTGTAGCTCTGCGCCACTCAGTGGGCACGAAACCTGAGGTGAGGCTATGATTAAACATGACACTTAGGTGAGGTGCCAGTTCATATTGTAGTTCATGTAGTACACAGCCCGGGATGTCATCTGGTCCCATGGATGCTGTATTCTTGGCTTTAGAGAGTGCGTTTTGTACCTGTGTGGCCGTTATTACTGGAATTTGGCAATCTTCGGTATTGAGATGGGCCATTTAGGGGTGAGAGGGGTGAAGTTGGCACTGAATCGATCTGCCAGGATATTGGCAATATCCTTCGGATCAGTATATTTAATGCCATTCTGTTTTAGCTCAGAGCAGATCTGAGCATTGCCATTTAGATTCTTGACATAGTTATAGATTGCTTTGTGGTTGTCTTTGGAATCTTTGGCAATTTTATTTTCGTAACTAGCTTTGGAGGATTTTATGAGGCATCTCAGTTTCTTACTGAGGCTAGTAAGGGAGTTTTTTGCATCCTGGGATTTTCCTCTTTTCTGCAAAAGTTTCTTCCTTTTATTGTAAAGTTTGTTTATGGCAGGGGACCACCAGATTGGCTTCCTTTTTTGGATGAGAGCATTTTGGTTCTATTTGGGATGGCACGATTCATGCATGAGTGGATGTGCTCGTACAGTGCCTTAGTGTAGGATTCAGCAGTTGAACTTTCAGTTCCTGTCTGCATGGGTGTCATGAAGTTTGTCACTTCTGACTTGAGTAGCATGAAGTTGGCTTTGGAGAAGTTTTTTATGGTGGTTTCTTTACTGGGGGGTGGGGGTGGGATGTGGATGTTAAGGGTGATTAGCTTATGGTCAGACCTGACTAACGAGGGGGTGACCATAGGTATGGAGCATTGATTTCCCATGTTGGTAATGACCAGGTCTAGGATATTGGAGCCCCTGGTGGGACTATGGATTAGTTGATCCAGGGCATTGGAATTTATGAATTCCAAGAACCCGTTGCGCAAAGGTGTTGGGACATGAGTAGTTTTCCCAGTTAATGGCAGGGTAGTTAAAATCACCCAGTATTAGGATTAAGTTAAGCATTATGTGGCTAATCCAAATCTTGCCTCTTAAACCTCGTTCGTGCTCTGCATATGTTGTTCCCACAATTCCCATTTTTTCCTATATAATTTGCTCTTCCCTTTTCTAAAGATCCAAATTCCAGTTCTTTTATCTCTGTTACTATATTCACTACTTCCAGTAAAGTTCATCTAAACTTTGATTTCCATTTTCTAGTAATTGCTGTTTTGGCAGCCACCATAATTAGACTCAGCAAGGCTTTACTATGTCTCGGCAATTCCGATTCTGTAGCATAACTCAAAAAAAAAAAATCAGCTCCCCAGTCAGTCCAATCTGCTCACCCAGCATCTCCGACAGAGTGGTCTGCATGGAGTCCCAAAAGTCTGCAAGCTCATTATACTCCCAAAAAATATGTTCCCAGCTACCTCTTTCTTCCCCATCACACCTCCAACATTTGCTGTCCACCTGAGGAAAAATTCTTTGGAGTCTACTTGGAGTATAAAAATACCTGTGTAAACACTTCCAGGCAAAGATCCTAAATCTTATAGACTTTGTTGCGTATTTGGAAGATATACATATATCCCCCCATTGTCTCTTTGTGAATTGCTTATGCAGTCTCTCTTCCCAATCCTTTCTAAACTCCTCTGATTCATTCTTATAATTATCATGCAATATTTTTCATACTTTACTAATTATTCCTTTTTTAATGCCAGCTTCTGTTCTATATTCTATTAAAACTTCTACCAGTGCTGATCTTTCATTTAGGAGCCCCCTATTTCTTTCTCTTTGCCTATACTCTGATACCAATCCTTGATAGGGAAGGCAATCTCTAACCTGCAGTCCAAGTAAATTGTTGGCCTCTTCCCATTCTATTACCTTTCCCTTTCTAGATATTTGCTCCCAATACCTTGGTTCCTTTGCCAGTTTTCTCCAATAAATTCCAGCCCCCTCTTGCCTATTATCTGTATCCCTGACCATAGTCAGCCCTATCAGTAAAATCTCTTTTCTCCATTCTCATGCTGGTTTGGTTCTTAGAATACTCCCTGCTATTTTATGAATATAATAATCTGTATTATTTTGGTTGTCCTCCGTAAGAGTCTGCATCTAAAATCCCAATCTTTACTTATTTCTATATCTTCCTCCCTGTGTCAACATCATTCCTTTCCACTTTGAATTATAGATGTTCTTCGTTCCCCATTGCTGCAGTCCTAACTATTGGGTATAGTCCGCATCCAGTCGGCCCGAATACCAGAGTATAAGGCTGACGTCGGTCAGGGCGCATTAGACTGACGTCAGTACGTCAGGATACTAATGCGCATGACCGACGTCATATCCTCAGTCTTTTTTGCCGCATGGTCCGATGCAGAAGCAGTTTTGCGAGTGCAGGTTGGCGTTCTGAAATATTTCCGAAACCGGAGTTTCAGACCGAAACAGAGTTGGCTAAGTACCCCGTTGGGGAACATTTTGGTTTTTTCTTGCCTCAGTATTTTACCGGATGTCAGAAAAAGTGAATAACTGTATTTCTTGTGGGAAACAGATACCTCATAGGGATTACCATACCTTGTGTATACCTTGCTTAGGGCCTGAGCACGACGTTGTTGGTTGCCGCTCTTGTGCTAGGTTTAACAAACGCACTATTAAGAGGAGGTTAGACTGTGCCAGGTTAGTGTTTGGGAAGCGTTGCAATTATAAAATGCCGCCGGATGCTCCGGCGCCGCTTCGCCCAAGAAGCGCAAGGACAAAACAGCGAAGCCTAGGGTTGATGAACCGGCAGTCCCGGACGTCGGTTCTTTAGAAGGCTCAGTGGAGCCAGAGGTTTTGCCAGGAGTTTCCATGGAGTCCCAGGCAGAAACTTTACTGTTACAGGATGTGCCTTCTCAGGAGGTAGGCCAGGCTGAGGGGGCTTCTCAGGTGACTGTTCTTCCCTCTCTTCCCAAGGTAGTTAGAGCCTCGCCTTCTGTTGCCAAAACTTCTTTGAGAGGTAGGCCTAGTTCAGCTTCAGTGGGGGCTTCTCCTAGCATTTCGGGTTCTGTACCTAAGAAACATATGCTTAAAATGGCAGAAGATTTGATTACTATGATTAGAGGTTCTATGCCCCCGCCTGATAAGAGGCCTAGGGTGGAACCGGAGTTTGATAGTTTTGAACAGTGTTCAGAGGCTTCAGAGTCTTCTGCGGAAGACTTGCAGGAGTATCCTACTTATTCTGATTCTGATGTGGATGATTCCACTCCTACAGCTTCTCCTCCTGAGGATTTCTCATTTTCAGAGACTCTGCATTCCATGAGGGAGCACTTTAAATGGGAAGGCCAGGATTACTCTGATTCAGGAAAAGGCTTAGGGAATTCTTGTTTTACCCCAGCATAGGCCCTTAGCTATTCCTCCTGTGTTGAATGTGGTGGAAGATGTTTTGCAGAGGCTTCCCTGAACCCTGACTCTTTGCCTCCTGCTCCTGTTAAGCCTGATAGGTATTATAGGGTGCCCAAGCTCATAAGTATTTGTTTAAGAGTCCTAGGGCGGACCCAGAAACTATTTCTCAAGGGCCTAAAGGTGTTAAAGCTTCTGTGGTTAAAAATCCTGTTCCCACTGATAAAGAGGCAAGGGCTTTGGATAGGTGGGGAAAGAAAGTGTATACTTCTTCCACTCTAGCCATGAGAGCATTGAATTGTCAGTTTCACATGCTAAAATATCAGAATTATCTCCTTTCACAATTGAAATCTAAGGTGGATGCTTTGGCGGAAGGTATTGAGTGTAAAGAGTTGCTGGATTTGGTTCATGTGTCTGAACAAGTGGGTAAGCATTCTTTGCAATGTGGTTTTGATGCTGTACAGGCCTCCTCGAGGGTGGCTGCTACTAGTTCTGTACTTCGCAGGCATGCCTGGTTGAAGGATCAGAATTTAGCTGAGCATGTTAAGACAAGGATTTTGGATGCTCCTTTACAGTCTGATGTGTTGTTTGGATCGCCTGTGGAAGCAGTTTTAAAGAAAATGGAGGACAAAGCTAAGTCTATGCAAACTGTTAAAGATTTTTGCAGGTGCAGCCACCAAGTTTAGTAGAAATTGGCCTGCTAAGGGGTGGACATATCCTGCTTATGATTCCCAGTCTAGGGGTAGGTCTAGACGTGGTAGGGGCAGGGCTCAAGGTTCTTTTAGGCCTAGAACAGGGAGTTCACCTGCTCAGACTTCTGGTGAGGGCAGGGGTCAGTCCTTTCGTAAACAAACCCAATGACCTGTCTTTTCAGCTGCCAGTAGATTCCCGTCTGGCAGCTCCTTTGGGAGGAAGACTGTCTCTTTTCAAAGAAAATTGGGATTTAATTACTCAAGACAAATGGGTGTTGGATATCATTCACCACGGTTACAGATTTTATTTCCATACAATGCCCCCTTTCAAAGGCATGCCAGACGTTCCTTCTCCACAAAGAAAAGAGGCTCACAAGCAAGTTTCTCAGTTACTCCAGATAGGGGCCATTCAGCCAGTCCCTGTATCAGAAAGGGGCCTAGGATTTTATTCTCGCCTGTTCCTAGTACCAAAGAAGGGGAACACGTGGAGACCAATTTTGGATTTATCTCTCCTCAACACTTTTCTGGACATTCCCAAGTTCAAGATGTTGACGTTACAACAGCTTTTACCTCTGCTGGGCAAAGATCACTGGATGGTAACTTTAGATCTCAAGGAAGCTTACCTTCATGTGCCTATACGGCTAAGTTGCAGGAAGTATCTGCGGTTTCGAGCTGGAAATTCTCATTATCAGTTCTCTGCATTGCCCTTTGGCTTATCTACTGCCCAGAGTATTCACAAAGGTTCTGGCTCCAGTGATAGCTTACTTCAGGCTTCAAGGAATTCAAATCTATCCTTACTTGGACGACTGCCTGATTCTGGCTCAAGAAAAGGAAGACCTTCTACAGCATCTGGAACATGTCATAGCAGTGCTAAGATGCCTAGGGTATTCTGTGAACGAAATAAAGTCCAGTCTAGTACCCTCTCAAGACATGTGCTTTCTGGGTGTGAGACTGAATACAGCAGCCCAGATGGCCTTTTTAACCCCGGACAAACAAAAGAGTCTTTCACTTTACTTCCATCAACTATCTCATCAGTCCGTGCTGACTGCAAGGACAGTCCTTCAAGCATTAGGGTTCATGGCATCTTGTATTCTGGTGCTTCCCAATGCCAAACTGCATATGAGGAAGCTACAATGGTATCTCAAAATGTATGGACACAGCACTGCCAGGATTTGGACACTGTCATTCAAATAATACCTTGCCTTCAAAAGAATTTTTGTGGTGGGCTCAGGAATGTCACCTAAACAAGGGACTCTCTGTGACCCGGCCAGAGGCGAGTCAGATTTTAACGACAGATGCCTCGGACATTGCTTGGGGAGCTCATCTAAATGGAAAGTGGATACAAGACAAGTGGCCTGCCAGACTACAGCATCTACATATCAACATGAAGGAGATGTTAGCAGTCCAGTTTGCATTAATGGCTTTCAAGGAGTTACTTCTTCCAGGGCAGGTGTTGATTCTAACAGACAACACAACTGTCATGTGGTACATCAACAAGCAAGGGGAACACATTCTTATCCTCTATGCAGGCAAGCAATGATTTTATGGGAGACTGCGCTAAGCTTGCAACTAACTCTTCAGGCAAGGTTTCTGCCGGGAGCACAGAACTCCTTAGCAGATGTGTTAAGCAGACAAATCATGGATCCCCACGAGTGGAAACTGGATCTTCATGTATTTCAAACATTGACAGTGTCATGGGGAACTCCAGACATAGATCTGTTCGCTTCTCCACTAAACCACCAGCTGCCACAGTATTGCACAAAGGGGTTTCATCACACAGCTTGGAAAGTGGATGCTCTGTCTTTCAGTTGGAAAAACCTGCATGTGTATGCCTTTCCTCCTCTGCCTCTTCTTCCAAAGGTACTATTAAAGGTCAGACAAGACAGGCCAAGGATGATTTTGATAGCTCCAGATTGGCCTCGGCAACACTGGTACCCACTACTACGGAGTCTGGTAAGGAAGCCTCCATGGCCTTTACCTCTGATTCCTCATCTGTTATCTCAGAAGGATGGTCATCTGCTCAATGTCAAGCTTCACTCTCTTCATCTAACAGCCTGGCATCTTCTGTGTTGAAACACAGCAGGTCTCAACTTCCTCAACAAGTTTTAAATGTGATTATGGAAGCTAGGAGACCTAGTACAAGGAAAGTGTACGCAGAAAAATGGGAGAGGTTTTTATTTTGGAGTACAGCAAAGAATTTGCAGGTTTCTGAGCCTAATTTGAGTGTGGCTCTTCAATACCTTACTGAGTTATTGGACAAAGGTTTGTCCTTCTCTTCCATTAAGATTCATGCTGCAGCAATTTCAGCTCACTATGATTGTGACCCACCATTGTTTTCGCATCCTTTGTTCAAGCAGTTTCTTAGAGGGGCAAAGAATATAAGACCCCCACGTAGAGCTCCTACTCCTGCTTGGGATCTCAATTTTGTGTTGGAAAAACTTACTCTACAACCTTTTGAGCCTGCGGCTACTGCTGAATTGAAATACTTGTCATGGAAGACTGCTTTTCTGTTGGCTATTACTTCTGCAAGAAGGGTGTCTGAGTTGCAGGCCCTTATGGCAGTAGAGCCATTTTGATTTTCCATAAGGATAGGGTATCATTACGTACTAATCCTTCCTTTATGCCTGAGGTGGTTTCTAGTGTGGCTTTAAACCAAACTATTCATTTGCTTACTTTTTATGCAGACCCCCAAAATAAAGGGGAAAAGATTTTGCACACTTTAGATGTACACAGGCAATTGCGTTATTATTTAAGCAGGACTAAGGATTTTAGGCAGTCTCAGCAGTTGTTTGTTTCTTTTGCTTTGAGTTCACAGGGCAAGCCTGTGTCAAAACAAACTATTTCTAGGTGGATTGGCTTTTGCATTGCATTTTGTTATTCCCATCATGGCAAGGAGATTCCAGCTGGGATTAGGCCTCATTCCACTAGGGCTACTGCCACTTCAACAGCATTTCTAAGGGGGGTGGCAACTAAGGATATTTTGGAAGCAGCTACTTGGAGTTCAGTGCATACTTTCTCTAAGCATTATCACCTTCCTATCTACTCTAAGTCTAGGGCTGGTTTTGCCACAGCTGTTTTGCAAGGCATGTTGTCAGCTCCTGCTTCTTTATGATTTGCCAGCCTCCCTTACCTCTGCTTTGGGATTCTACCCAATAGTTAGGACTGCAGCAATGGGGAACGAAGAACATAGTACAGTTTTGTACCTACCATAAATGTAGATGTTCGAGGATCCCATTGCTGCAGTCCAATTTACCCTCCCTCCTTCCCCTCTGTCTTTAGGGGTGGTTGTGTAGGTGAGGTTACATGCTTATATTTTTTGTATATATTCTTGTATATATTGTCCATATTTTTGGTGCAGGTATTTTGGGCCTTGTCTTTTTAGGGTCTTCTGACATCTGCGGCAAGAAAAGACTGAGGATATGACGTCGGTCATGCGCATTAGTACCCTGACGTACTGACGTCAGTCTAATGCGCCCTGACCGACGTCAGCCTTATACTCTGGTATTCGGGCCGACTGGATGCGGACTATACCCAATAGTTAGGACTGCAGCAATGGGATCCTCGAACATCTACATTTATGGTAGGTACAAAACTGTACTTTTTCTGCTTGTGCTATGTATAAGAGCCTTAACTGTGTTGCTCTAAAGTATCATCTCAAATTAGGTAATCCTAGTCTGTCTTGTTCTATTGGTAGAATCAGATTATCTCACTTGACCCCTGCTGTCTTCCCTTCTAGATAAAATCCTTCTCTTTTTAAATTGGTATCCACTACTTCGGTTGATATAGTATACCTGACCTGTGTATAAGACTAAAGGGACTAGAAACATTTTAATGGCTTGTATCTTAGTATCCATATCCGTATTATAAAACTTTCAGTTTCTCAGTTTTTGTATTATCTTCTGTTTAGTCTGTTCTCACATATCCTTAGCTGTCACCACAGAGTCATTTCTAATCCATACTCCTAAATACTTCATTTTATCATGTCTCCATAAATATGAATATTGTTCGACCAATTCATGTGTGGGTACATAATTTACTGCTATTGATTTTGTTTTAGCTTCATTCATTTTGTATCCCGAGAAGATATGGAACGGTCTTAAAATGTTCCACAACACTGTAATGTCCCTTTCCGGTTTTGTCATGTATAAAATAATATAATCTGGAAATAGAGCCAACTTTTCCCGACTTCCATGCCAATTATATCCTTGATTTTCTGAGTCCCTTATTTTCTTTGCCTGTGATTCTAAATATAATTCAAACAACAAAGGGGAAAGTGGACAACCCTGCCTGGTTCCTCTACTCAAGCAGAAATTATCGGAGAAGATCCAACCCACTTTAATTTGCGCCTCTGATCCCTCATATATTCTTCTAATCAACTTTATAATTGTATCAGGGAAAGAAAATGCTTCCATTGCCCTGCTCGTGAAGTGTACTCTGTCATATGCTTTCTCTGCATCAAGATCCACCAGTAAAGTGGTATCTTCTTACATTCTGCTTCCCTCTGGATCATAAATGTTTTGTTAATATTGTCAAATGTTTGCCTCCCCTCCACAAAACCACACTAATCCATAGCTATCAATTTTTGTATCACTTTCATCATTCTTTTAGTCATTGTAGACATAAACACTTTATAATCATGGTTTAGTGTTGAAATAGGGCCTGTATGAAACTGGATCCGATGGATCTTTACCCTCTTTAATACTATTACCACCGTCGTCTTCCACGATGCTGGTACTTCTACTCCTCTTAAAATACTGTTAAACAAAACCTTCCAGATTTTTTCAGGTTTTCCCCTCAAAGATTCCATAGGAATACCATGTATTCCTGGGGACTTTTCTGTAGAGTGGGTATACATAGCCATTTTTATCTCATCCCTTCCTGCCCTAACTGTTAGTAATTAAGCCTCATCTACCTCTAACGTTGGCATTTTTAGTTCTTCCATAAACATTTCCATTTGTACCTTTTCTTGATTTCCATATTTCTCTGCTTATGCAAATTTTCATAAAATTTCCAAAATATTTTTAATACTTCTACGGGGACTGTTGTTATCTTCCTTGTTATAAGCTCCCTAAGCTTGGTGACTGCTCTTACCACTTTTTGTTGCCCGAGTTGTTGTGCTAGAAGATTTTGTGCTCTAGAATTATTATCAAAAAACATTTTGCTTAACATCAATCTTTCTAAACTCATGCATATTATCAAGGCAATCCCTTATTTTTTGTTTAGTATTCTGCAATTGCTCCTTTTCTTGTTCTGGGAGAGTCCCCCTATTTTGCAATACTTGAACATTTGTCAATCCCTCTAAATAATTCTTGTTACTGTTTAACCATATCTCCCTTTCTTTTATTTCCAACCTAGTTTTAAACTCCACTTGAATTTTATCCCACTCTTTAGCTATGTTTTCAGAAAATAATTCTATCTTCTCTAATAGCGCCTGAATTAACTCCACAGCCCATTCCTTAAATTCCTCTCTTTTCAACCGGTAGGTGGGAAGATGCCAGTGTCTCGTCTTCATTTCATTACCTATGTTTTTATTTTAGTTATTATTGGTGCTTGATCTGAAGTAGTTATTGGGTACGTTTCAAGACCTTCGATTAAATGCACACGTTCCTGTAAGATATACAATCTATCTAGCCTAGACCAGTTTTTGTATCTCAGTGAGTAATATGTAAATTCACTCCGAACTCCTAGTACTGAATTCACGTCTTCCATGCCAAACATTTTCATAAAGTTCTTCAAAAATCTACTCTCCCTTGTTGTTATATTTTCCCTTCTAGGCCCCCCAGACACATTTTCACTGTTGCAAACCAAATTCCAGTCTCTACCTATAAGTAATATTCCTTGCTGAAAGCTGATTATTTCTCTCAGAATTTTCTTAAGCTCCATTATAGCAGTTTTAGGGGGATGTAAATGCATGCCAGTGTAATCCTCCTGTCTAGCCAGTTAGCCCCTTAGTACTGTGTATCTTCCATTATTATCTTTTTTTCCCTCTTCTACCACTATTGGAGGTCCTCTTGCAAATAATATAAGTACTCCTCTTTTTCTTTGTGCCAGATATTCTGTTGAATAATCATCCTGAAACCATTTCTTTATCAAATTATGTTCAAATTTTTCCAGGTGTGTCTCCTGTAGCTTAGCTATTTCCAACCTACAGTTTTTAATATAGTTCACTACTCTTTATTTTTTATATATCTGTGTAAGACCATTCAGATTGAAAGACATTACAGAAAGCATAATGTTCTTATATAGTTATCATTACCACCTTTTATATATAACTGCTCTTTTGTTAAATGTTTAGTTCCAACTTTTATGTTACATGTATATACTGTTCTGCAGGTTGGTCTTTTATACAGTTGTTTCAGGTCATATCCATTTGTGCCTATGTCATATCTTACATAACTTTTTTTTTTGAAAGCCCTCAAAGAGAACAAACAATCCCCCAAAAAACCCTAGTAAAACCTATGAACTTTACAATTGCATCTATTTAATTACATCTTCAAATATTGATGGTTTTGGTTCCTAATAAGAATATAAGTTCTAAGTTGATAGCTACACAGACAGGCTAAAGTTAACCAAAAAGAAAGGTTAGTCATGCTAAGGTGCATGGTACAGCCTCTGCTATTAGTAAGTGCTATTTGATTTTCTTTTTATACCTTTATAACTCTCTCAGTTGAGAAAACACTTGAATGCTTTCAGTAAACACTTTATCAAAGCCATTTATCTTTATCAAATTGTCTTCTAGTGACATGCAAACCAGACGTAACACTGTTAAGGGTACCTTGTTTATCAGAAAAAAAGCCTTGCAATATTCAGTATTCTTTTTCATTCCATGCTTTGTAATAAACTTGTTGTTGGATAACGCCTAGGGTTTTTACCCAGCCATTTCCCTATGCACACGTCTGAAACAGAACACTGATTTTTCTTTTGTCATACTCATACTGTCTTAACCAGACCCTTCCGCTTTCCCATCTCCTCCCCTCCTCGTTTTTTTCATTGCAGTGCCTACATTTCTCAAAACTGAACAAAGAAAAGAGAGAAGAAGGATGAACAAGAAAAAACAAAAGCACCTGTTTATATTAGTATCCCCTTTGCATATAAAAAAACTGAGAGAACTACTCCAAGTCTAACTGATTTTGTATTTTCAACAATTGGTATCATTCAAAGAGGATACTGTAGATATCTGGATATATAAAATTAGGTGGGAAGAAATTGTAGACAGTCCTAACTGCTTTGCCAAGGATTGCCTGCATTTCTTACCCAAAGGCTTTAATGTGTTAGCTAAATCCTTATCCAGCCCATTTTAGGCAATACCAGTCTTCTAAAGCTTCCAGCACAAGTAAACAGAATCCAGATGACATTAAGGTATTGCTGCTCAGTGCTAAGAGACTTAACAAAAAACCCACTCCCTACAAGCTCTCTTTACCCTGAAAAACATTGATAGATGCATTATCACAGAGACCCAGTAAAAGACTATTGAAAGCACTCTTATCAGTGCAGGTTTTCAGTGCCTTTCACTTGTTCAGGCCCACCACATTAGATGAAGGCACTAAAGGCAGCAATGCCTCCACATTCTAAAAAAAACTTTATCTTCAAATTAGTTGAACAAGATAATGACATGAAACTCCTCCACAACCAGCTTACCATTAACAAAAAACCCTTATCATATCATAGCTGACAAAAGGATCCCTTCTGTGTCACCCTTGACCTATACCTCCTACCTAACTAGTATGGTGTTCCTATATATTAATTAAAACAACATTCTTCTAAGATACTTTTTTACTCCTCAATAAACTGGGGGACTTAACCTCAAACATGCATGGTGAGAGATTTGTGGATGTAATCAATACAATGTCCATGGACCAATTAGTCCGCACCCCAACCGGGGTAGATAAAATCCTTACCAGTATGGGGTAGATTTGCTCCCCGCCAATTGTAAAATCTTCCCCAGTCAAATCAGATCATAATTCATTCACATTTGCCATAAGACTGAAGCATCTTCCAATACCTTGGTATTCAGAGGTTACGCAAAGGCTAATCTTCTAAAATTAAGTGATGCCCTGGTTAAATTCAAAAGCCCTTTCCATCTTGACCTTATTGCTTATACAGAATCTTTCACTGGCAAATGCTATGCATGTGTAAATAGCTGCATAGATAGAGTTGTACTCCTCAGAAATGTAATGTCACATTAAAAAATAAGCCTGTATGGTTAAACTTTTATATAAACCAGATGTGTAATAAAAGAAAAAAATATATTGCACACAAAAATAAAGGAGAGTCTGCCAATAGGGATGACTGGAATTAGAGACGCAGACAATAGGCAAGATGGGGGTTGGAATGTACTGGAGAAAACTGGCAAAGGAACCAAGGTATTGGGAACAAATAATTAGAGAGGGAAAGGTAATAGAATGAGTAAAAGACAAGAACTGATTTGGACTGCAGGCTAGAGATTGCCTTCCTAATCAAGGATTGATATTAGGCAAAAGAGAAAGGAATAGGGGGATCTTAAGTGAACGTCCAGCACTGGCAGAGTTTTTGGTAGAATCTAGAAGATAAGCTGCTGTTAAAAAAGGGATGATTATTAAAGCATATAATATATTGCATGATAACTATAAGAATCAATCAGAGGAGGTTAGACAGGATTGGGACGAAAGACTAGATAAGTAATCCACAGTAAAACAGTGGGGAGATAATGTATGACTCCCAGATATGCAACCAAGTCTAGAAGATTTAGTATCTTTGCTTGGAAGCGTTTACATAGGTATTTGTATTTCCCATGTAGATGCCCAAGAATCTTTCCTTCGCAAAAATTGGAGGTGTGATGGGGAACATATTTTTTGGGTGTGTAATGAGTTTGCAGATTTAAAAAAATCCCTGCAGACTACTCTATCAGTAATACTAGGTGAGCAAATTAGGAAATTATTTTTTTGAGCTATGATACAGAGTCAGAGTTGCCTAGACATGGTAAGGCCTTGCTGAGTCTAATTATGGTAGCTGCCAAGAAGACAATTACTCCAGAATGGGAGACTGAGGTCTGAACCAACTATATTGGATGTAGTGAGTATAGTGACAGGGATAAAATAATGGGAAATGGGATCTATAGAAAAGCATAGGAGCAAATTACATATAACAGTTTGGAATTGTGGGAACAATACATGCAGAATAATGATTGGGAGGAGGAATGATGTTGGAGGGAGGACCAGATTTGAATTAGCTCTGTAATGTTTGGGTGACAATGACTGGATGGATGGATTATAAGTGATGTATAATGTTTGCAACTGAAAATAGCTAGTATGATTCCCTATGTCACAAGTGATAATTTAGTAAAGATGTTTCTTAAAAAAATGATAATGTCTGGAACAAGTCATGTAGGAAAAATGCTTTGGAGGAGGAATGAGGTTTAAGAGAAGGCAGTCACAGAATAATTTATATAATGTGTCTTTGATTATATGGTACATAATATATGTGAGGTATAGTACTTGCAATATTTTAATATGGTTTGATTGCCTTTATATCAGTATAAGTTTGCCTGTGTCACAAGTTAATAATTCAGTAAAGGTCTTAAAAAACACTCTTGCTAAACTAAACAAGGAAACATGGACCTTGTTCAACCAGCATGAGAGATGAGGTAAGAGTAGCCACCCAGGCCCAAGATAATCACAAAAGTCTTCTTTAATTGTGTTAAAATGTCAGAAACAATGCACATCGCAGTGCAGAGCTATTAGTACATGGTATCACATACGGAAACCCAAGGGATATAGCCAATCTACTAGCAGACAAATTTAGCTCAAATTTCACTCCCCTCCTCAGTATTCTCAGATCATATCCCCACAAGTACACCCCCTATTCAAATCTCCCAAGAATGCATTCTTAAGATGCAAACAAAGGACAAGAGCACTACATCTATGGGGCTAGATAACATACTAGGGTAACTACTGGTCAGCCTTAAATATGATTGGTCTGATCTCCTTAAAGAAGCTATTCAGTTTCAGGTTCAAAACAAGCTTCATGACGGATGACTGTAGGATAGCAATGGTCATTCACTTGCATAAAGTGGGGCTTCAACCGATCTGGTAATTACAGACCCATAAGTGTGACTACTGTTGTCTCTAAATATGTGGAAAGGATTATTATGGAATTAAAATATATAAGGATGCACATAACCTATAGACCCTTGATCCAACCCAGTTTGGAATCATCAGGGATATGAGTCCTGCCCACTTAACCAGGTTGACTTCTTTGAAAATTGAACTGAAGCAGTGGCAAAGCACAAAACAGTATACTCCATGTATCTAGACCTTACAGAGTCATTCGACAGTATCCCCCACACTGGTTTTCTAGATAAAGTCTTGCAGCTAAATATCAGTCTCTGTGTAACTTGTTGGATAGCAAATTGGCTCACAAACCAAACCCAAGGTGTTAGAGTTATGGGCAGCTTTAACTCCTCCAAAAGACCTGTCACTTGTGGTGTACACCAAGGTTCAATCCCTGGGCCACTCCTCTTTGGCATTTACTTCTCTTAGATCAAAGTGAATGTTAAAGGATTTGTGGCTGACCAAGTGTGAAGATGGCTGCAAACTGGGGACCATCGTAATCTCCCCAGAGTACACCCATGATCCTCCATGAGGGCCTGTCTCAAACAAATAGCTTGTATCAAAACTGTGGACTAAAACTAAATGCAAAGAAGTGTGTAATTGTACCCTACTCCCTTGACTCTGACTCCCATTTTAACTATCACAATGACAAAATACCCCCTGAAAATTGATCCCGTAGTAAAGGTTCTGGGAACTTGTGTCAGCAGTGAACTGTTCTTTGATAACCACATTTCCACTGTTGTAATGATGTCCTTTTTTATTGCATAGCTTATATTTAAATGTAATGTCAAGATGCAGGATTGCAATTGTTCCACTGTACTCTGCACTCATTAGGCTAATTATTGGCTTTAAAGCCAATGCACCTATTCAAAGAATTATCACAACTAGAATGACCACAATACTGTCTCACTAAAATAATCAAGGGCCTAAATCATAAAAACTATGCAGATTATCTTAAAGCCTTGTCCCACTTCTCAGTTTCAAATAGGCTGCTGAAGTGATCTCTGCCTGCTTATAGAGCTTAAGCAGACCCTATTCCGTCAGATGTATTACCCATTCGTAAGTCCACTGGTATGACAAACACCTGCCCAAGGGATCTCCATCTCTTTTACAAACTAAATAGAGCTTGTTGGAGTACAAGTTTTTGTCACAGAGAATACTACTTCCATGGAACCGTCTTCCACTCCACATGAAACAAAGTACTTCTCTTAGTCTATTCAAATGTAAGTAAACACAAAATGCAGTCTTTAAGTGATGATTTTATTTATTAAGGGAAAAAAACTATCCAAACCTACATGGTCCTATGTTAAAAAGTAATTGCCCCCCCGTGTTAAATCATGAAGTAACTGTGGTTAATCACATTTTT
This sequence comes from Protopterus annectens, assembly GCF_019279795.1. Taxonomy (NCBI): domain Eukaryota; kingdom Metazoa; phylum Chordata; order Ceratodontiformes; family Protopteridae; genus Protopterus; species Protopterus annectens. Next base: position 134,516,728 of record NC_056749.1, read on the forward strand.
GGGAAAGCTGAGTTCAATTTCACTAGCCTCACCCAGGCCTGATTACTGCCAGACCTGTTGAATCAAGAGATCACTTAAAATAGAACCTGTCAGACAAAGTGAAGTAGGCCAAAAGATCCCAAAAAGGAAGACATCATGCCGCAATCTAAAGAAATTCCGGAACAGATGAGAAACTAAGTAATTGACATCAGTCAGTCTGGAAGAGGTTACAAAGCCATTTCTAAAGCTTTGGGACTCCAGCAAACCATGGTGAGACCCATTATCCACAAATGGCGAAAACATGGAACAGTGGTGAACCATCCCAGGAGTGGCCGGCCTACAAAAATTACCCCAAGAGCACAGCAACGGCTCATCCAAGAGGTCACAAAAGAACCCAAAACAACATCTAGAGAACTGCAGGCCTCACTCACCTCAGTTAACATCAGTGTTCATGGCTCAACCATAAGAAAGAGACTAGGTAAAAATGGCATGCATGGCAGAGTTCCAAGGTAAAAAACACTGCTGACGAAAAAGAACATAAAGGCTCGTCTCACTTTTGCCAAAAAACATCTTGATGATCTCCAAGACTTTTGGGAAAATATTCTGTGGACTGATGAAACAAAAGTTGAACTTTTTGGGAGGTGTGCGTCCCATTACATCTGGCATAAAAGTAACACAGCATTACAGAAAAAGAACATCATGCCAACAGTCAAACATGGTGGTGGTGGTGTGATGGTCTGGGGCTGCTTTGCTGCTTCTGGACCTGGACGACTTGCTGTGATTGATGGAACCATGAATTCTGCTCTCTACCAAGAAATTTTAAAGGAGAATGTCTGGCCATCAGTTCGTGACCTCAAGCTGAAGCGCACTTGGGTTCTGCAGCAGGACAATGATCCAAAACACACTAGCAAGTCCACCTCTGAATGGCTTAAAAAAAAAACAAAATGAAGGTTTTGGAGTGGCCTAGTCGAAGTCCGGACTTGAACCCATGCTGTGGCATGACCTTAAAAAGGTAGTTCATGCTCGGAAACCCTCCAATATGGCTGAATTAAAACAATTCTGCAAAGAAGAGTGGGCCAAAATTCCTCAACAGCGATGTGAAAGACTCATTGCCAGTTATTGTAAATGCTTGATTGCAGTTGTTGCTGCTAAGGGTGGCACAACCATTTATTAGGTTTAGGGGTCAATTACTTTTTCACATAGGGCCATGTAGGTTTGGATAGTTTTTTTTTTCCTTAATAAATAAAACCATTGCACTGTAACTGCATATTCATTCATGGTTTAGCATTCCTGTCCCTCTTAGATAAAGGAAACATGTAAATATCTCAGCATATTCTTGTTTGGTTATTTGTATGAAAATATAACAGCTAAAACTACCATGGGAATGTAAGGCTATGGTTCGTAAGATCCTCATAGATTAATAGCCTAGTAACTATGAATGGGTCTGTATCATATCAGTGAACGCTAAAAATAGCAAACGCTGATATATCGAACTTCAAAGTCTGAAAGCTGAAAAATGCGAAGGAACAGATCAGCAAATTTATTCCCAGGGAAAAAATTTGCTGATCCAAAAAAATAAATGAAAGAGTAAACAGTCAAAATTAGGTGGGGGGCTTTGCCCCCAACACCCCCCCTCCGTGTGGGGGGCTGTGCCCCACACACACACCCCCAACTTAAATATACCATTTCCAAGATCGCACCACACTGGAGAAAAGGGCAAAGCCTGATGAACAGCCCAGCAATTTTTTTCCCTAGAGAAAATTTGCTGATATGTTCCTTCACTGTTTTCAGCTTTCGAACTGTGAAGTTCAGTATATCAGCATTCGCTATTTTTAGTGTTCGCTGATGTGATATAGACCCGCTATGAACATATATTAACAAGAAACAACAGGGCAAGGTGCCGACTTATATTTATAAGAGTAACGGGTGGTGCTGCGGTAGCGTTGTCACCTCACAGTAAGACGCTGTCCGGTTCGATTCTCAGCTAGAGCGTCTTCTGCGTGGAGACATGTGTGAATGGGCGTACCTTCGTTGAAGGTTGTGCATCAGGGCTGGTAACTCGGCACGTAAAAATCAACTACCAATCATTAGCGGACCGGAATTCCGCTGTCGTAACCCCTAACCGGGAAAAGCCGAAAGACACAACAACGTACAGATAATATTGTTAAAAACCAACAACAACGTACAGATAATATTGTTAAAAACCACACATCTGAATTGAAAAGAAATGTAGGAAGGAAGGATTATTTACTGAAATAGTGGGAAAGTGGAAGTGTCTTCGTGTTAATTAAAAAAGGTAGCGATTGAAAGCTTGAAGAGCAAATGAAGAATATTTAGGGAAGATTTATAATTGCGAGACACTGCTGGTAAATCACATTGGCTGCAGTGTATATTCCACCAAAGTCTCAAACAACACATGCAATGTGGTATGGGAGGAAGTATAGAATTTCATCAAGGATGTATGGTAGTGACTGATACTTTGCTACGATATCAAACTTTTTTTTGTGTTCATTCCCCTTTGGCAACAGATGGTCTCGAACTCATGGGGCTTAAAGGTGGTTCAGTGGAGAGGCAGTGACACTGGTCACAAAATCCTCCTTTTAGCGGAGTTCTTCCTTACCCTTTGAACGCAACAGAATTTTTCCTTAAGGTTCCTTAATGTTGTTTCCCCAAGAATCATAGAACCAGTGCCACTTTTTTTTCCAATGACCAAAAGGTTATTTCTATACCAAAATGGTTCTGACATCAGAAGAACATTCTTATTGATCATTTTTTTAATCTTCCTTCCTCTTTCAGTATGGGGAGGTTGCAGTATTCAGGGTATTGACCCGTCAGAGTCTGTTACCTTTTTTATTTCCTAGGAAAGCGTTATGGTAACATGATCCTGAAAGACCTCCAAATTTCTGTATCTGAGTTTCATTGTCTGTTTCCTGCATCAAGTTTATGTTGTAAGGGTCTTGTTACAATCATTACTTGTAGCAAACCAAATGGCATTCTTTTTTTTTTCCTTACTGGGATGTCTTACTTATCTTTGCAGAGTCTTCTTCCAGATGTCAAAAGTTCTTAACATGGGTTTCAATTCATCTGTCCAATCTGGGATTCCAGATAAACAATCAGATTGTTTCTCTAAGATGCCTTATAGGTACTCCACATCACAAATTGTTGACTTTTCAAGAGCTGGAGCTTTATCTGGAAGCCTTCCTGAACATCTCAGTTTAGTCTAGGGCTTCAGAGTGCTTCTTAGGATACTGGGGTTCATGGCATCCATAATTCATAGTTCCTTTTGCCAGGTTGTGCATGAGAAAGTTTCTATGGTATCTAAAAAAAAACACATGCAACCAAAACTTGCATCCTTTAGATTTTAAGATACCTATCTTGGGCTTTGTATAATGAAACGCACTACTCTAGACTACAAAAATAAGCAGTTACATGTCTCATCCTTTTGTCTCCTTAACCTCCAAGTCAGTCGGTGTTTGCTGACACCTCATAGTTTCCTTGCGGAGTGGTTCATACAAGGGTAAAGGTGCTAGGTGTGTGGCAGTTTTCAGACAGTCCAAAAGCACATAGTCTTCCAACAGTTGTACTACAGCACAGTGTTGTGGTAAACCAGCAAGCTAGGAGGCATAAAGACATACCCTCTGTATAGGCTGGCTTTGATTGCTTGAAAGTTCGCTCTTCGGCAATCCTTAAATAACCCTCCAAGGACATTTCTTTGAAGAGCAGGACAAAGTGGCAGACAAATGGAACAGAATGAGGACAGACCCTCACAAATGTAGTTTGAAGTATTAATCTAGCTGGTGTGGAGCTCCTCAAAGAGATCTGTTGACCTCCTTTCAAAACAGGTATTAAATATGTTTCGAATTACACCTTTTTCACTAATATCCAGGGAAATTCTCATTACCTAGAGGGACTGTCCAAGAAATATTTGTGGTGACCCCTTTCTGACCCAGGCAATGTTGGTTCTCCCTTTTTATGGAATTGACCAAGAACAATCATCACAAGTTTCCTCACAGTGTGGATCTTGTCAAGCAAGACAGGTTGAGATTGAGACACCTGAGTCTTGTACATCTTTCATTATCTGCCTGGATTCTCATGCTTAGGTGCCACTCATTTTATTTATTTATTTATTTATTTTTAGGACATGAAACCCTACTGCTAGAAAATCTTATATTCATATGTGGAAGGCTTTTGTAGTTGTTGCCTACCAAATAACCAGGGTGATACCTGGTATTGTACCAATGGTGCTCAAATATTTGTGTGAGTTATTAGCCTCTGACCTTTGTACTACTTTGTCAAGGTACATTTTGCAGACACTTCAGTATGCCTGCCCATAGGTCCTTCTCATTTTTCAATGTTTTCATAATAAAACAATTTTTAATAGAAGTGTCACACCTGACATCACCTTACAAACAAGCTTGTCATGCATATTTAAGGATTGTCACATGGAAAACTGTTTGATTACTTTGCTCTGACATATGCATGATCACTAAGTTGCAGAATCTCTTGGTGGGTTAACCCTATCTGGTCTATATTTGGCATAGTGTAGCTGTAAGAACAAATCCTCATACACACCTAGTTATTTCATACAAATCAGGCCATCAGTATCCCATTGTTCTATCCTAACCCTCAGAACCACAGGGAAAAGAATACTAATATTCTGGCCATGCATGAGCAGGTCGGGTAATATCTTGACAGAGCCAAGTCCTTCAGAAAAGCCTGTTGGCTATTTATTTCTTATGTTGAGACTAAAGGAAAGACAACTTGAGTCTAAAGAGATTTGGCACTTGGTCAGTCTTGTCTATTGCCTTTTGTTATACCCATCACAGTACACCATTTCCAGGTAATATTAAGGTTCACTGTTGCAGGGCCTTGTCTACTTTGAAGAGATATTGGAAGGGGGTGAATGGTGAAGCTTTCTGGAGATAGCTATGTGGTCATGTACAAGGAATTACATTCTGTATGCTTTTTTGCTTAGATGCAGGATTTGCTTATCTAGGACCATTCTCGATCCTGGATCCATATCCTTTCTTCCCTCAGTTTGAATAGGCTTTGGTAATCAGCCCGTGTACCCTAAACACTACAGATGCAGTGGGAATAATAAACATTGTGTGACTGTGTAAGTTACACTTACCCTTAACAGTAGATGTTCAGATTCTAAAGTGCTGCAGTAGCTACACCCACTCACCTCCCCATTGTGGTGTATTAGGTTATTCCTTTTTTGCCCAGTTCTGGATGAGTACACTAATACTTAACTATTAGTTGAATAAGTCCTGAAGGTTTTCCACTCTGACTGTTGATTTTCTGTCCTCAGGGCTATTGATTTTCTTTCCTCAGGGCTATTGATTTTCTTTCCTCAGGGCTGTTGATTTTCTGTCCTCAGGGCTGTTGATTTTCTGTCCTCAGGGCTGTTGATTTTCTGTCCTCAGGGCTGTTGATTTTCTGTCCTCAGGGCTGTTGATCTTCTGTCCTCAGGGCTGTTGATTTTCTTTCCTCAGGGCTGTCCAGTCAGCAGTTAGAATGGAAGTGTGGGAGGGTGCCAGAGCCTTTTGAAGGTCTCCAGTTGATGTTTCTTGTGCAGGAAACAACCCATAAAGCCTAAAGTCCACTGCAGCAGTGAGGAACATCTACTGTTGCAGGTAAGTACAGCTTACACAGCTGTACTTTGCTTCACTGGATTTACATCAGTATGTTTCACTGTTCATTTTGGTCAAAGGTTCCATTTGGCCAGTATGCAGTTTTTCTTTTTATAAGAAATAGTCTCATATTTTAAGTTTAAAAGCTGTTCACCATTATATCAGTGTTGCAGTAGCCTAAGATGTATGGGTTATTCCTGCCTAGGATAACCTAGCCAGCCAGTATTCCAAGCGTTAGGGCACCTTTCATGTGCAGAACCACTAGTAAGCTTGAGCACAGCTTATTAATAGGAAGGTTTGGTGCCAAGCACTTTAGACCTTTCTTGTGTTGAAGGGTGATCCTATTTAGACTTCAGAGTAGTGACATCCTGTTAGTTTTCCTTTAGCATTGGGCAGATAAGTTCCACTTAGGTGACAAAAAATTGCCCCATTATTATTTTGAAGAAAGCTTTGTTTTACTATATTAGTTTTCTATTCTGCATGTTAAGGAATTGTTTTTTTTTTTTTTTGCAGATTGCCATAATGAAACTGATTGCGCCAATGTCTTGTATTTATATGGAGAAAATCGGTTTAAAAACTTTGAGGACAAATATTTTGTGTTTCTCTGGTATATGTATGTTTTGAAATGCCCATATGTTCTGTTTTGGGGAGGTTGACATGATTTGTGTATGTTTTTATCAGTGTGCTTTGAAAAGGGTGCATGACCAACTATTACTCGCAGAGCGAGCTGAGACTTTCATTTAACTTTCTAGGTTTGCCCATGGAGCAGAAAGCTGCTTCCACTGTCCTTCCCTTCTCCAGATACAAGAAAAAGAAAGTGGTTAAAGGGCCTTTGTCCATGCAGTGAGGTTTATGTTCTATCTTTTCTGTTGGAGGGTGACTCTGCTGTGTCCATTTTTGGGGTCCATGGACCACCTATCCTTAACTGTGGCTTCAGCTAATGGTGTTTCCCAAGAAGCCTCAATGGACGTTGGGTCAGTCACATAGTCTGTAGCTGTTGGATTGCCCTGCCTGAGCTTGGTGGAACCACTCATGCCTGTCTCAAAGGGAGGAAACTGAGATGTCTGTCTGCATAGCTGAGCTAAGGGCTAGGGGTCTTTCTTTCAGTTGGTCTTTTGTCAATTTGTCCTCCTAGGAAATAGAAACAAAAGGTTAAACACTTGTGTCTGATGTTGTTAATCTTCATTCATTCCTTACCGATGGGGTGTCAGTTCCGTCCTTGGAACTGAGTTGGCCGTTATAACAAGCTCGCACCAGCTAAAAAATTCTCGAGATAAGTCTTACCCATAGTGCCCCTCTCCGTATTATCCCAGATCTCATTTGCCATGTACGAATCAAGACATATCAAGCCAGCTCTCAGCTAAGTCCTTTAAAGCTTTTTCAAGAATTGTCTCTCGTAGGGCAGTACTTCTAGCGTTGCAAGCGTTTCGACCTATTCTCCCTTCAGAAACAATTGCCATCCAATCAAACATCATGTCAGTAGTCCAGTACATCAACAAAGAAGGGGGAACCAAGTTCTACCCATTGTGTCAAGAGGCCGTGAGAATTTGGTAATGGGTGATGGCTTCCCACCGCTTTCTGTTAGCAACGCACATTCCCAGGGATTCCAACATCTTTGCAGTCAAATTGAGCAGATGCATTCTCCTGCCTCTCGAGTGGTCCCTCAATCCTGTTATAGCGGCGATCTTCAGTTGCTGGGGCCAGCCTTGCTGCGATCTGTTTGCTTTCCCTGCACATCACAAATGCAGCAGCTACTTTGCCCCAATTATCCCACAGGGGGAGTCCTCGAGGGACACTGGTGCACGATTGGTCCACGGGACTTCTTTATGCATACCCTTCCCTTCCTCTGATCCCACAATTTTTGAAGAACGCACTACAGTTGAAAAGCAAAGTAATCCTTATTGCACCCTACTGGCCCAGACAAATTTGGTTTCCCTTCCTTTGGCCTCACCTAGTACATCAACCTTGGATTCCAGATCCAACTCCAAAACTGCTGTCGCACCCACAGGGGTTGATTCATCTGAACATATTGAGCCTCAGGCTGACAGCTTGGCTCCTCCACTTCCAGTAATTGCCAGGCAAAACAATCTCTCCTCCCCTGTACGTCTCATTCTTCTGGCTTCCCATAAACCATCCACCAGGAAACTTTATCTAAGTAAGAGGAAACGATTCATTTTTTTGGTCTCTTAAAAATGGAATTGAACCTTTTTCAGCCCCGCTTTCTACAGTGCTAGATTACTTATCTAACCTTCTCCATTCAGGGGCTGCAGTGTCAACTATTTGAGTACATTTGGCGGCAATCTCCAACTTTCATAATGGTTTTGAGGACTCTTCCTTAATTTCGCACTGTCTCTGCAAAATCTTTTTGAAAGGAGTTACACACATTAGACACCCCCCTTCAAACCACCAGTCAAGCCCTGGAATTTAACTTTAGTTCTTCAGTCCTTGACTTGTCCTCCCTTTGAATCGGCTGCCAAGTGCAATCTAAAATTTTTATCCTGGAAGACTTTGTTCTTGGTGGCCATTACCTCAGCAAGCCATATTTCAGAGTTGCAAGCTCTGTGCAACAAAACGTCCTTGCATAGTGTTTCATAAGGACAGAGTATCACTCCAGACTAACCGCTCCTTATTACCCAAAGTTATTTCAGACTTGACTATTAATCAGTCCATAAATCTACCAGCTTTCTTTCCAAATTTTTCTAACAAAGGAGGATATCCACTTTATTTGCTTGATGTGCATAGGCAATTGTGTTTTTATCTAGACAGAACTAAGTCATTACTTAAGTCTGATCAGTTCTTCATGTCATTCTCCGGACCAAGACTGGGGAGACCAGTGTCCAAAGTTACCTTGTCTAAATAGTTGGGAGACTGTATTTGTTTCATTTACTGACAGAACAACGCCTCATTGCTGTCTAAAGTCAAAGCACATTCCACAAGATCAGTTGTGATGTCTGTTGCTTTCCATGCAAGAGCTTCTGTAGATGACATTTGTGCAGCAGCGACATGGTCTACACCTCATACTTTATTACTCATTACAAATTGGATATGGTCTCCAGGGGAAGAACTTCCTTTGGTTCAATGGTACTCAGGAATATTCTTCCATAGGGCCTCCCAGTAAACAAAGTAGCTAGGGACTCTGTCCCATCAGTAAGGAATGAATGAAGATTAACAACATTAGATAAAGAAGTTATATTCTTACCATAACGTTCCATCTGTGTTGTTGATCTTCATTCATTCATTACAACTCACCCACCATCCCCCTCTGAAAGACTCCTGGAGGTTCAGATATGGTCCTAGCCTATGATAAGGAAGATGGTCAGATAAAGCCTCTGCTTTTCCTTCCTTTCCTTATGGGCAAACTCAATCTGAGGTAATATAGAGAGGGGCACTATGGGTAAGACTTAGCTCGAGAGATTTTTGGCTGGCCTGAGCTTGTTAAACGGCTGACTTGGTTCCGTGGATGCAACCAACACCCCATCAGTAAGGAATGAATGAAGATCAACAACACAGATGGAACATTATGGTAAGAACATAACTTCTTCATTTTCCTGATAAAGTTTCCTTGCGGAAGGATGATTTATTAGGCTTAGGCAAAACACTGTTAACAAACCTTTAATGCCCTTTCCACTGACTCCTTATTACCGGGTAAAAGAAAAAAATCCTTCCTCTGTGACAATAGATCCCAGTTAGAACACTGAGATTCTGAAGGCAGTGTTTACTAGGAGTCTTTACCACAGGAGTTTTTTTCTAGTACTTTTCCAAAAATGAAAGGGTTGTTTCAGTACACACAAATGGAAATTCTGCCTCTATTCAAAAAAAACTATGATGTGTTACAGCTGCTACAGTTGCTCCTCCACTATTTGTATTTGTAACAGTACTAAGAATACTACTCACAGCTGAAGGTGCTTTCACCAAACAAGAGAAGAAGTAGTTGTAAAAAAGTGTGAAAGCATCCACCACGAATCCGTCAGCAAAACACAAAATGCAGCTAGTCCCAAATAAAGTCCATTGACAATCGTTTGAAAAACAGCAAAAACTTTTATTCAGTAACAAGAAATGAGCGCTTTCGCATAGCCAAGCTATGCTTCTTCAGATATCAATTAAGAATAAAATATCCAGTGCTTATATAGTGCTTTTTGGCGGGCTCATTAAACATACGAATTCCTATTAAACTATTAATTAGTTGTCATAGAAACAAAAAGCAAATTTAAAACAGTGAAAAATATATACATCGCCTAAAACTATGCATTTAAATTATGCACATAGCAATTTAATCATAGATCGTATAATCGATCATCTCAAACAGCAATGGTAGCCTAAAAAACTCCAAACCATCCTAGAACCTCAAATTTTATTTTTAAAATGTGTTATGTAAACCTTCACTCTCATCAAGCGTAACAGCCGTTACTATATCTAGCAAGGCAAAACTGAGTAGAGGGACTCACTACCCTTTAACATGGATTTAGCATTGATAAACATAAAAAACGCTAAATATCCATGACTAAAGATACTCACAGACACCACAATGCTGTAACTTACTTTTATGTCATTAAAACATTCCCCGATCCAAAACCTTGGGTATGTTATAAGGGTAATTGATATCTGAAGAAGCATAGCTTGGCTATGCGAAAGCGCTCATTTCTTGTTACTGAATAAAAGTTTTTGCTGTTTTTCAAACAATTGTCAATGGACTTTATTTGGGACTAGCTGCATTTTGTGTTTTGCTGACGGATTCGTGGTGGATGCTTTCACACTTTTTTGCAACTACTTCTTCTCTTGTTTGGTGAAAGCACCTTCAGCTGTGAGTAGTATTCTTAGTACTGTTACATTTATTCTGCTTTTTGTATACTACTCTACGCCCACGATGGATAATCAACAGGTTGGGAATGCTTCCACTCCAGGGTCGAGGGAGACGTCTCGTTTATGGACAGGTCTGTTTGTACAAGATCTTAACCCTTTATTGTCACTGGATTTGAATGAGGCACCAACTCTAAGAAATGTTACTGATACTGGTGAAAATTTACAAGAGTTTCATGACCAACTGAGAATGCTAGAGAATAACCTCTACCAATTACAAAGATACTTGTGGCAAAGACTACACCTAGAAGCGTGCCTGCATTATAAGGTAGTCCCCAGAGGCATGTGGGTATTCTGCATGCCTACGTATGGGGACTCCCATCCGTCTCTGTTAAAACAATGGCAGGACCTGAACATTAATCTAGGGTTTGACTACGTGAGACTTCTATTGTCCTATTTTTCACCACTGGAAATTGAACTTCGGAATAAAACTGATATTCTCTATCAGTACATCCTTGATAATTTTACTTCTGATTATTGTAATGAGAAATTATTTACAGTTTTAACACATGTTAAAACTTTTGGTGAAAGGTTGAGCAGAACCAAGCAACATAAATTAAAGAGAGACCATACTGATTTTCAAAATGGTCAAGTGTTTGTGTGGCCTAGACATCAGGGTGAACAAGCCAATGCCATTCGTAGTACAACCGATCATGCACATGTCAATGTTGCTTTAGAGCCTGTCAATGATTCAATACTACCATCTTTAGATGTCCATCCTACGGTGCAGACAGTATCTGTCTCCAACAGGGTTCGGGACTTGGACCCCATTGAGATCCAGAGCATGGACACACCACCACCAAATCAGGAAGCCCTGCAAAGTCATCACCATACAGGAGCTATATCCAAAATTAAGAATGTGGAAGATATGCAGAATCCCCCTTTTTTACCCTATCAACGGAAGTTTACCCCACAAGGGAGGGGGCGGTCCAGCAGCAGGGGAGCAAGAAAACGCAAATACTCTGTCGAACGGAATATGCCCAACAGAAGGACAAGGTATTGACTTTGGTGTTTAATTTTTCTAACGTTGCTATTGATCCAGCTGTATTCAGCCTTCTCAACAGAGGTCTTTCCTTCATTCCTGCTACCAGAGCATCTTTAGAAGATACACTATTGGACTTAAGACTTTTTTGTAGACGTGTTTGTCTTAAGCTCTTATTTGCCAACAATGACTGCAACACTAATTTAACTGAACCACTAAATGTGTTTAAGAAAAAAAGTACTTTCTCACCCCCATTACAACCGATGGTACAATGTTTTTTAGATTTGTGTGAAAATGATCTATATGTATTGTTTTCCTCGAAACATAGCAGGAAAGGGAGGTTTTATAATCTCAATAAAGAAGAAAATTGTGCCTTAACTTGGCTCAAAGGTAATGATAAATTGGTTGTGAAACCTGCTGATAAAGGGGGGGGGTAGTATTAATGGATTCTGAGGAATATAAGAGATGTATGTTTGAATTGTTATCTGATGATAATACTTACACACGCATCTCTATACACCAGGTCTCTACCATTGTAAATACTGTTAAGGATAACATCTATGATCTACTGCTATGCAGGCAGATCAGTATAGAGATGTATGAGTATTTGTTGCAAACTGACCCGATTATTCCCATTCTCAAAGGCCTCCCAAAGGTTCATAAGGAGACATGGCCCATTCCCATGAGACCCATTGTAGCAGGAGGGAGTTGGGTCACGGCCCATATATCCACCTTCCTAGAGAGTATTTTACGCCCAGTGGTAGATAATTGTAATAATATCCTTAGGGATACCTACCAATTACTTGAGACCCTGAAAAGTGTACATTTGGAGAAACCTAGGGTATGTTATCTACTTGTAACTATGGATGTTGAGAAACTTTTTACTTCTATCCCCAATGATGTAGGCATTCAATACATCAGAGAACTATTGCATAATGAAACTCAATTCTCCAATGATAGAATCATTCTGGTTACACAACTGCTAGATATAGTTCTTAATAATAATATCTTCATGTTTGGAGATGAGTATTTCCTGCAGGCATGGTGGGTAGCTATGGGGACCCCTGTGCCAATACATACGCTAACCTTGTAGTTTATTGGTGGGAGAAGCAGTTTCTGTTTGGTCATACATCCTTTAGTCAAGTTAAATACTATAAAAGATTTGTGGATGACATTCTCCTGATTTGGGAAGGATCTAGTTCAGATTTTTCAACATTTTTGGAACATCTTCATACCACCACTAATTTTCTAAAGTTCACGGTAGATAGTTCGCATTACCATGTAAACTTCTTAGATGTCACAATACGGTTGACTGATGAAGGGTATATTACTACTACCCTGTTTAGAAAAGCTGCCTGGAGAAATGCATTGCTTGCTGCTGATAGCATGCATCCAGCATATACATTTCGTGGGATAGTAACCAGTCAGTTTATCAGGATATCTAGACTCTGTCAGAATATGAAAGATCTACAGGAGGAATCAACCATGTTAGAATATTTATTTAAGGAAAGGGGCTATGATATGTTGATGGTCAGGGATACCAGAAGGAATATTATTGGTGACATAGATATGGTCACTCCTGGTGAATCACATACGACGCATGGATTTAGAAACAGAATACATGTGGGTTTGGCTCCTTGTGATAGTACTTTACAATATGTTATTAAGTATACCAATGAAGTCGAAAGTATTAGAGGTATCATCAGAAAAAATTGGAATGTTCTCACTGTGAATAAGCAGATCAAGGATATAGTGGGTTCTACACCAAGGTTCTGCTATAAAAACAGTGATAACCTAAAGAAACAACTCTGCAATGACCAACATATCACCAATGTAAGCAAACCCACTGGCTTGCTCCTGGGTGGTATAGTAACTAAAGGGACTTATCCATGTTTACATTGCCCTAGGTGTAATAGCCTAAGTAAAATGCAGGAATTTAAGCATCCACATATGGATATAATTTTTAAACCTAAATTTTATGCGGATTGCAATACTAGAAACGTTATCTATTTGGCTACTTGCCTTTTTTGTTCAGCTTTCTACGTAGGCTTAACCAAAAGGAGACTGCGTGATCGCATTTATGACCATCTCTATGAAATCAGAAGACAAGAGGAGACTAATACCTTGGCTAGGCACATGCAGGATCATCCCTCCCATTGTTTTGTTTTTAGGGTCTTACAGATTGTTAGATCCACTGCAAGGGGAGGTAATATTGAACATATGCTAGCAAAGGCCGAGTTACACTGGATACTTAAGCTAGCAGCACACCTTCCTCCGGGCCTGAATAGCTCCATACCCTTAAAACCTGTACTTCTAGAACGTAGGTAGTATTGAGTAAGGGAGCTCCAGGCCTTGTGCTTAATGGTGTCTATCATTTGATCCCTCCATATATAGGGTTCTTCAATTATTCTACTATCTATTCATGATGGTTTTAATCTCCATATGCTTGTCTGGCATTGTCCATTCTTTAGCCATGGTTTGAGGGCACTTTTAACCCCCCAGTATCTACTCCGTTGAGGTTTATATATTATGCATCATGCACTAAACATCAGCCTGTTTCTTAGTATGGATATTGTCCCTACTTTAGAAGTGTTATTTAGTATTTTTGTAGTATTATGTTTCAGTATCTTTACTCTCCATATATGGAAACCTCTTACATTATGGTTTCCATATATACATCATATTTTTTCCTTTGTAATACTAGTTATTTATAATGCAGCATGAAGGTTTGTGCTTTCATGCACACATCTTGATGTCCTATAGTAGGTACATTGCTCTGTGGTTGTACCTGTGTTGGTTTGTTACGTTCTTATTTACAAAATGTAGGTTTGGTCACTCAGTATGTTTATATGAGCGAGTGTCACATTTCGATGTTTGGGATGTTGTGCAGTTATTTGCTAATATATAGAGTTTGTTATTATTTCATATTCATGTTACCATGTATATATATGTATATATTTTTCATATTTATCCTATATATTTTTTATATTTTTTATGAGCGATGTTACTTAACCTAAGGTTTTTAATATTTATGGAAGTGAAATATTTAGTGATGTATTTTACATGTATTAATGCTTTGTCTATTGAAACGATTAAGCTTTATGCTACATTGACAGGGAATTTAAAATTTATAGCTCAATGTCTGCATAGATAGATATGTTTTAGGCACTAGGACCCAGAAGAAGCTTTGTCTTCTTCAAGTTATCTTTTAGATCTTCCAAAGCACGTGACTCTCCGCATAGCTACGAGGGCTTTTGGATATATATTTTTTACATAACGTAAAACCGGCCCGTAACATACCCAAGGTTTTGGATCGGGGAATGTTTTAATGACATAAAAGTAAGTTACAGCATTGTGGTGTCTGTGAGTATCTTTAGTCATGGATATTTAGCGTTTTTTATGTTTATCAATGCTAAATCCATGTTAAAGGGTAGTGAGTCCCTCTACTCAGTTTTGCCTTGCTAGATATAGTAACGGCTGTTACGCTTGATGAGAGTGAAGGTTTACATAACACATTTTAAAAATAAAATTTGAGGTTCTAGGATGGTTTGGAGTTTTTTAGGCTACCATTGCTGTTTGAGATGATCGATTATACGATCTATGATTAAATTGCTATGTGCATAATTTAAATGCATAGTTTTAGGCGATGTATATATTTTTCACTGTTTTAAATTTGCTTTTTGTTTCTATGACAACTAATTAATAGTTTAATAGGAATTCGTATGTTTAATGAGCCCGCCAAAAAGCACTATATAAGCACTGGATATTTTATTCTTAATTGATATCTGAAGAAGCATAGCTTGGCTATGCGAAAGCGCTCATTTCTTGTTACTGAATAAAAGTTTTTGCTGTTTTTCAAACGATTGTCAATGGACTTTATTTGGGACTAGCTGCATTTTGTGTTTTGCTGACGGATTCGTGGTGGATGCTTTCACACTTTTTTACAACTATTTGTATTTGCCTTTGAGGATGTTTTATTACAGCCTGCAGTATGTCTGACAGTCAGCCTCATGTAACTAAGAAGTCTGATAGGTTGTATAAAATGTCTTAGACTAATAAATACTTTTTTTATTAATCCTAGGTCTGATCCTGCAGTGATTTCTCTTTCTAAACCATCTGCAGTTAAGAATGTAATCAATGCTAATCCTATTCCTTCAGAGAAAGATGGCAAGTGTTTTGATAGATTCAGGAAGAAAGTCTATTCCTCTGCCACTTTGGCTTTCAAGATTTTTAACAGCCAGACTCAAATGCTGAATTTTTTACTGGTATGTTTTGAAAATTTTGAGAACAGTGTCTGACACTTAACCATCTTCAGACCCAAAGCATTTATTAGCTCCTTGTGACTTCTGCGTCCTTAGGTAACCATGCAGTCTTTAAAATGCACCTATAATGCAACTTCTATAAGGTCTGTTATGACAGTGTTTGCTTTGTTATGCTCCCAAATCCTCCTGAAGTTGTCAAGGCTGAGATTCTTAACTCTCTTAGAAAAAGATGTTTTGTTTGACCCCTCAGCTGCTGAGGTGCTTTATTTATTTATTTATTTATTTTTTATTATTTATTGACATTTGTTAACCGGGTTAGTCCAACTGGGCTTGGGACCCATTTTCAGTGGAGACCCGAGGAGAAAAGCTCCATGAAATAAAGCAGTTTACAATAGAAGTTATACAGTCACTAAATAGGTCTTTTACAAGCACAGTTTACACTAACAGATGATATTACTTAAAGAAAAGTTATACAGTGTTGAATATGAACAAATTGATTTAACAATAGATATGTTAGACAAATCAAAAGAAGAAAATTAAAAGGCAGTATACCTGTATTATATTGCAGGGTAGCAGTGTAATTTCATATTTACATATTTACATTACTGGTTTGTTTCGTCAGTGCAGGTATCAGAGATTTGAGGAGAAAAAAAACAGGTATGATTTGGTCAAATTAGTTGAAAAAAGGGGGCGGTAATGACATAGGATATGGGGAAAGTTATCAAGTTGGGGCTTGGCAAGGACAGATTTTAGATTTTAGTAGGTGAGCCTTGAGTTTTTCTTTACAGTGGGATGGGTGAATGATGGAACAGATGTCCCTGGGAATTTTGCTCCAGGTTTGGGCAATGGAGGATTTGTAGAGGTATTTGCCGATAGTTTTTTTGGGTTGGTGGGTTTGTAGTAGAAGTTGGTTAGAGGTACGAAGAGTACGAGGAGGAGAAGAGAGCGTAGGGCAGAATGAAGGTTTGTAGAGAAGGGAGTGTAGCATTTGAAGTTGAGATAGCTGCAATAAGTGGGGGAATTCGAGCCTGTGTAGGGAGTTAAAGGATAAGCAGTGGTGTAAATTATATGGCGAGTTAGTGACAAATCTAGCTATCTTATGGTGTTTGTTAGAGTTTGTTTAAGGTAGTAGTTTGGATATGAGTAAATATAGGGACAGCATAAAGAAGGGAGGGAAGGAGAAAAGCTTGGGCAAGGGACAGTGTAGCATTGGGTGTTGGGTATCTTTTGTAATGATATAGAAGACCTAGTTTCTGGTGAGTCTTTTTATACTTTGTAGTAAGTGTGCATTAAACTTCAGTTCATCATCGATGATGACTCCTAGAAGTTTAGTTTGGGTTTCAGGTTTGATAGTAGTGTTATTTAAGGAAGTGATAGTAAAGGTGGATTTGTGGTAAGAGAGAGAGTGGGGAAGAAAAAGTAACAGTTTGGTGTTTTTGGGGTTGAGGATCAGTAGGTTAGTGGTTAGCCACTGTTCAGTAAAGAGGAAGGTCTGTTGGGTAAGAGTATGAAGTTCGGATATGCTGTCAGAGATACAGATGAGGGTAGACTCATCAGCATATTGGATGAGGGATGATTGTTTACAAGATGTGTGGAGGTCATTAGTAAAGACGTTAAAGAGGAGTGGTCCCAAGATGGAACCCTGGGGAACTCCTGTTGGAATAGGTATAAAAGAAGAAGTGGAAGAGAGCTTTATAGATTTGATAAAAGAGGGAAGCTTATACAAAAGGTTACTCAAACTTTTTTTCCCTCTTTCTCTAAGTTTGCAAAGAATTTTCTTTTCAGTTCAGGTTCTTATTTCAAAAATAAAAAAACTCAGCAAATCTCTGGAAAATGAATGTTAAAAAGTAGGGAGGATCGAGAAAGACAGACAGAAAGATCCTCCAAGCCAAGAATAATCCAAAAAAGTCAGAATGACTGCTTTCTACATCTAGTTCCACTTCCCTCCCATTCTGACAATGCCTTAACTCTACCCCAAAATCTGAATTGGCATCCCCCATTGTAGAACCAGATAATTTCAGACAGATAATTACTCAGAATTACCCTTCAGGATTACAAATCACACTGGGAATCCATTCCCTTTCTTGCAAAACAGTCTTCCTTGTTTTCATCAATGTTATAAAAGATGCTCTCCGGGAATATCATGGAGCCAGAGCCCTGGATCTGTTGGGAACAGGTTTTTACTGTAGAATTCCTCTTGTGCTAAAAAAAAGGAACTTGGAGGCCTGTACTAGACCTGTCCTTTCTCAACCTTATTGTAAAGCTGCCAAAGCTCAAAATGGTATCCCTTCACTTTCTGTTACCTCTTTTTCCACCTCTCAGGTGAATTGTAACTACAGACTTAAAAGGTTGCTCATCACATTCCAAATTGCAAAGATTTCAGAAGTTTTATTGATTCTTTGCATTTGACTCACAATTTCAGTTCTCTACATTAACCTTTGGGCTCTCTACAGGTCCAAAGGTATTTACAAAACAGCTTTCTCCAGTTATACTTCACTGAAGGATGCAGGGCATTCTCATTTTTCCATATTTATGCAATTGTCTTGCTATGCAGATTGAATCTCAGAATTTCAGGAATCCCTTTCCTGAGTCAAAAGATTTCTATCAGTTTTGAATTCCATTTGAATATGTACAAATCTTCTCTCTTTCCTGCATGCACAACCATGGCCGGCCTTAGGCATAGGTGAACTAGGCGACCGCCTAGGTCACCGTTCAACCTGCCTCGTAAGGGGCGGAATTTTATGTATTTATTTATTTAATATGTCTGAATGAAGGGCACCGAGAAGATCGAAAAATAACAATACCATAGGGAAAAGGGAAGGGGGAAGCACCCTCCCACTTTTATAGCATCAGGCTGGCTTCCAACAAGTAAAAAAAAAAAAAAAAAAAATATATATATATATATATATATATTCTGCCGTCACACGCGGAACCTAAGTTAGTTTAGTGACGAGACGGGTTAAGGTCATCCTGCGTGCACATGTGGCCGTTCAGATTCAAAACAAGGTAAGTGTGAGTCTATGTGTAAGTTAAGCCATTCGTTTCTGTATGCGAGAGAAAGTGTGTGCGGGTATGTGTTTATAAATAATTTAAATTAATCGTTCTGTTACTATGAGTGTGTGTGTTGCTGTGAGAGAGAGTATGTGTGTGTGTTACTTTGTTGGAGTGTAGGTGTGTATATGAGTGCATGTCTGTGTGTTTTTGCTTGTTGTAACTTGTTTTGAGCTAGATAAGGATGATTACAAATGCTAATTACACTTGTAATATTTATGCTTATGCTATAATAAGGGTTTTATTCTGTCTTTTACCTTTTACTTATACATTTATTGACTTTTTACTTTATTTTTTTTAACAAGCATCATGTAACTCCAAAATTCTACTTCTTATCTCCACATAAACTTATTGCCTGATCTCCAGGCTGTATTTATGTAGACATATTGCAGTTACTGTATTGCATTCTTGTGTGTGTGTGTGCCTATCTACTTATCTCTCTATATATATGTACATATATACACATAAATTTATCTTTTATTATTTTTCATCTGTAGTTCATTGTCCCTCTAATGCTTTATTTTATTTTATCTCTACAGTACGTTTGTAGTATACATTGTTATCAATGACATTGTATGATGTTAATTTTTATCTCACTACAACTTAAGCTGATATTAAAATTGGTCAGTATTATACAATGCCATGCCCAGACAGATAAACATAGATAGCTAGATATATAGGTAGATAGATAAATAGATAGACAGACAGATAGATAGATTACTATTGCATACACTCAATTGATCATTGTTAGGTCAACATTTTCCAAGCTTTACTATTGCATAAACGGTATGACGTACTGAATGATCTCCCAAGTAAAACAGTCAAGGATATATAGTTCATTACAGTAATGTTCCACTAATGTATTACTTTTTCAAGAAGTACACCTTTTGCTTGTGGAAAATACCAAGTTAGTTAGAAATGGTTATATGTCATTACCAGCTTATATATAATTGGGGCATGGTTGTTGTAATACATAAGAGAGCACAACATATTTAAGTTGTAGGTACATTTGAAGGCTTCAGTGGGGCTCTCTGCTATAATTTTCAGATATTACTCTAGAATTGTAAAGTGCATGGAAAACGTAAGCAGATTATTATATTATTAACATTTAGCAGGGTGCTTTATTTATAGTAGCTAAATTTAACTCTGTCAAGATAAAAAAGATTAACATGGCAAATATAGGACATCATTAACAGGAAAACTAACTTGCCTTGGACAGATGTGAATCCATTATTACAAAGCAAACCCATAATTTGAAAATAAAGGTTAATTACAGAAGTAAGTTTTGAGTGGCCTTTAATGGTTGAAATTTTCTGAAATGGGTAGTTATTGGTTCATACATTTTGTTTCATTGCTTATTAAAAGAATGTTTAAAACTACAAAACTACAGATTTAAAACCCATTCTAACAAGTGGTGCTGTATTATACAAGGAATATAATTTAATACAATCAGGAAGGTGAATCAAAGAACAGGTACGTGTATTCAGTGCCCTAAAAAGTGTGTGCAAATAGTCTGTTTTGAAAGCAGCCCAAAGGTAAACTTAATCCTCCACTGGCTAGATGCATTTTCTATGAATGTGGGTTTTCATGCTATTTTAATGAATGTGAGTTTTGCCATTTCAGTGAGTATGAGTTACAAGGGCAGAGAAGTTTACTGCTCGTGCTAAGTCTGTATTCATTGTGAGACTGTATTGTTTGTTTAGCAAATGGCTATCTGTGTTTGTGTTATTTTATTTAAATATATGCAAACATTGTGGAAGTAAATTAGAAAACAGTATGCACACTGATAGATTTGAACAGTGTGTATGGTAACTGGTGAGAAATAGCCAAGTAATGGAACACTGGAATGGCTGGGAAGGGGGCTGCTGTTGGATGGTAGGGGTTGCTGTGGGGGGGGGGATCTATTACCCTGCCTAGGGCCCTATTTGACCATAATCCAGTTCTGGTATTTAAAGTAGGAAATAAGTACACAAAGGTAGTTACAGTTTAACTATATTACAAGGTATCTTTTTCTTCTTATGCATTTAAATGATTTAAGGAAATTACTGAAGTGGCTGTCTTGGAGAGTGACCTACCTGTGGGTGTGGCTCCAATAGGGTTGTTTCGTGAGTATGTTGTGGGTAGGGCGTAAGGGGTGCTGGAGCACTACTTCGCCTAGGGTGCCATTTCAGTTAAGGCCGGCCCTGTGCACAACAGTGTTTCTGGGATGTCTCATTGATACATCCCTACATAAAGCTTTTCTGCAGCTAGACGAAGCAATTCTTCACATAGATAATTTCATGAATATTGCAAATCAATCTGTCGTTTCTGCCAGGAAATACCTCAGAATCTCGGGGTTTATATCTTTTGTGATTCTCATGATACCCCTGGCTAGACTACACGAGGAAAACTGAATGGTGTCTCAATTCAGTCTAGTCTCAGCATCAGCATCCTTTGAATATTCAGCTTCCAGTTCTGGGATTTGCAAAAAAAGCTGGAGTTAGAATGCTGGACAGAACAGTGGAGTTTAAAACCCTGGTCTTCACTGTTCTCCTCCAACTCCATTATAGTCTGTTACAACAGATGCCTCAGACTTTGCTTGGAGAGCTGTTTCCATCGAGGGGAAGGTGCAGGACCCATGGAGCATTCAAGGCATACATAACCACATCATGCTTTTCCACCCTTTCAACTAATATCCAGAGTAATTCTGAAATTTCTGAAACACTCTCCAAAAGATAATTGTAGTGACCCCCTTCTGGTCCAGGCAGCAATGATTCTCCCCTCTTTGGAAATTGACCAAAGGCAATTACCACAGCCTGCCACACACACACTAAACTTGTTCACAGAACACACGAGTTGTTTGATGCTTCCTGCCCAGAAATCTCTTCAACTGATTGCCTGGATGAACACATTTGATACCTTTTAGGCATTTTTTTTCCAAGAACATGCAGCAGGATCTAAACTAGCCAAAGAAACCTGCTACTAGGAAGTCACGTGTGTAAATGGAAGAGATTTTCGAGTTGGTGCCACAGTAAGAACCAGGACCCATTTAAGGCCAGGTTGCTTCTGGTTCTTCAATATTTACGTGAGTTACTATCTTTTGGCCTGTGTTAGTCCTCTACCAAGCTTATGTCAGGGTATATATTTGTGTTTATATCTGTACATAGCTATGGATATATACATATATGTGTATATATATATATATATATATATATATATATATATATAAAATATATATATATATATATATATATTTATGTATGTATTGTGTATACCTTCCTATATCTGTTTACTTACTGTAACATACTGCAGTGCCCTCTGTGCTACAGCCTCCCTTCTTCATGACAAGAAAGTCCTGAAATCCTTGGCGTCCTAACCATCCTGTTTATATGTTCTGTTTCAGCTTACTAATGGCTTATGCATTTGGAAGGTCTCCTAAAGCTCTGAATACTGGCTGGTGGAGTTATCCTTGGCAGGGATAAACCATACAGTTTGGGCTACTGCAGCAGCTAAAGTCAGACAACAAACCACACACCAGGCATTTAAGACTAAACTTCAAAGAACATTTTGCAAATAAATCAAGCTGTATCTGCCTTCACAACAATAGGTAGAATTATTTCCTGCTTATTGCTACCACAGTATCCTTAAACTTTATATCTACCTTGATATCTTCTGTTGATTCTCAATCTTGTATGTAGTGTGTGTGTGTGTGTGTATGTATTATGATGTTTGAATCTGCAATAGATCTTTGTGTATAGCTTTCTTGGGTTACTGGTATCTTGATGTACTTTGTTTAAAATGTGCAGTGGACATTCTGTACATCCTTCAACTGTGGTTCATTGTAAATTAAAGATAAATACAGTGGATATAAAACTTGTACACACCCCTGTTAAAATGCCAGGTCTTTGTGATATGAAAAAATGAGACTACAATAAATCATTTCAAAACTTTTCCCACCTTTAATGTGACCTATAACCTGTACAATTCAATTGAAAAACAAATCTGTTAGTAGAAAAAATATAAAATATACACAAACACACAATAAGCTGGTTGTATAAGTGTGCACACCCTTAAGCAAATACTTTGTTGTAGTACCTTTTGATTTAATTACAGCAGTCAGTCTTCTTGGGTACACACTTCCCATCAATTAAAGAGATTCTGATTAACCCCAAATAAAGTTCAACTGTCTTAGTAGGATTTTCCTGTCTATGTCTGGAATATGGGGTAGGGTTGCAAGATGGAAGCCTTTTCTTACTCAGAAAAACATCCAGGCTCGGCTAAAATTTACAAAACAATACATCAAGTATCCCAAAAGCATATGGGAAAATGTGTTATGGTCTGATGAGACCAAGGTTGAACTTTTTGGCCACAATTCCAAAAGGTACATTTAGCCCAAAAACAACAGTTTACATCACCAAAAGAACACCATCCCTACGGTGAAGCATGGTGGTGACAGTATCATGCTTTGGGGTTACTTTTCTTCAGCTAGAACTGGGGCTTTAGTCAAGGTGGAGGGAATTGGGAACAGATGTTCTTTGTGTTTCACTGCTGCAGTCATCACACTGGTTATCTGCCAGCAGGTAGTCCTCAGTCGGCCCAAATACCACAGACGTAGTATTTCTGCGTCGGTTGCTGTCACCTCAGGACTGACATCATGTCATCAAGGGTATAAAAAAAGGCAGCCAACACTATTACATCAGTCTTTCTTGCTGAGGAGCCCGAAGCAGAAGCAGTTCTCACGAGTGCCGTTCGGCTGCTACCTGAGTTTTCGTTTCCGAAATTGAATCATCCTGAAGTCTTCTAAAGCTAAGTACCCCGTTGGGGATCCTTTTTTCTTGCTCTAACCGATGTCAGAAAAAGTTAACAATTGTCTCACCTGTGGAAAGCAAATACCACACTGAGATTTCCATTCTTACTGCATCACCTGTTTAGGTCCAGACCACAATGTACCTCGTTATTGGTTTTGTGCTTTGTTCAGCACCCGAACTATTCATTGTCGGGCCCTTATTGTAGCTAAATACTTTCGTTTTCTATCTCCTTATTCCAAAATGGCTTCGGTAAGCCATCCAACTACCAATCTTCTGAAAAAACATAAGGATTAAGACAGAGACAGACCGCACAGGTCTAAAACTGCTGACGGTGCTTACGTTAAGCTGGTCGCCAGTTCACTGGTACTCAATGAGACGCTTTTACAGCCCCTGGTGCCCGCTTCGATGGATTTGCAGGCCGCTACTGAGACCTGTTCGGAGTCCAGTATGCCACGAGACTCTTCTTTGACTACGGAACCTGCAGATGTCTCTACCTTGGAAGGGTCCAGAGCCACTGTGCAGGCACCGGCTTCTGAGGAAGTTCTTCGCATTACTGATATTCGACACAAACCGACTGCTTCTTTCACATCTTCAGTTCTTTCTAAAACTACTGAGTTTCTAAGGCCAAGAGTATGAGCTACGCCTAACAAACCGACGACCAAAACTCAAGCACCTGCTTCCTTGCCACAATCTCAAATGCTTAAAATGGCAGAAGACCTGATCATTTTGATTAGGGGAAGCCTGCTAAAAGAAAAAGAGACCTGTCCCCAGCAGCTTTAACTGACCAAGAGTCCCAACGACTCTGAATATGAAGACATGCCTTTGTCTGCCTATGAGGATTCAGACGCAGAGGAATCCATTCCTTCTGCTTCGCCTCCAGAGGATTTTTCTTTTGGTGAAACCCTACATACTTTGACAGAGCATTTCCACTGGGAATGCTAGGATTATCCTCATTCTAAAAAGAGACTCTGGGAATTTTTAGATTTACCACAGCACAGACCCTTAGCTATCCCTCCTGTCTGGATGTTGATGATGTCTTCATGGAATCCATACTAACTCCTGATACTTTTCCCCCTGCTCCAAGGAAACCAGACAGGTACTACAGAGTCCATGACTCTCACAAATTTCTTTTCAAAAATCCTACTGCTGACCCAGATGTCATCTCCCAAGGACCTAAAGGAATAAAAGCAATTACAGTTAAGAATCGCACCCCTTCGGACAGGGATTCCCAAGCTTTAGTCAGATTGGGTAAAAAAGTATAAACCTCTGCAACTCTCACCATTAGAGCATTGAATTGTCAGTTCCACATACTGAAATCCCAGCAACATACTATGGAAATTGTTAAGCAGAAATTATCTACCTTTCCTGACTGTGCAGAAAATAAAGAATTACAGGAGCTTATGCATTCTGCAAGCCAAGTCAGCAAGCGTACCCTGCAATGTTAGTTTGACGCCCTAGAAGTATCTTGCAGGGCAGCAGTCACAGGTTCTGTACTTAGAAGACATGCTTGGCATAAGGAACAGACCTTGCCAGACCATGTCAAATCAAAATTACTGGATGCTCCTTTGAACAAGGACAATCTGTTTGGCACCAAAGGAGAAGAGGTTTTAAAAAAGATGGAAGAAAAGGCTTAGTCTATGCAGACAGTCAAAGATTTTATGCAAGTGCGGCCTCCAAGATTCAGTAGGCATTGCCCCTCGAAATATTGGTCCTTTCCAGGCCCCTCAAGGCCACCTCAAACTAGACCCAGTGGAAACGTACCCCCCAGATTACAGTCTCAGGGTATGCAGAGATCTAAGCAATGGAGTACCTCCACTTCTAAAACAGGGAGTGCTAAGCCACCCCCTTACGGAAAGAATTCACAATGACTTCTCAACTCATCTCCTCACCTCTGCCCAATTGCTCGTGCCCCTAAGAGGAAAACTTGCCCACCATGCAAAAAAAACTGGACCTCCATCACCAGCGATCGATGGGTCCTCAACATAGTATCCCAGGGGTACAAATTTTATTTCCACATGCTGCCAACCCCAAAAGGGTTCCCAGACCTTCCTCCAAACCAGTGGATAGAGGCACAAAACCAAGTTCAATCCCTGCTCTCCATAAGGGCAATTCAGCCTGTTCCTGCAGAACAGATAGGCTAAGGTTTTTTTTCCAGACTTTCCCTGGTACCTAGAAAAGAGGGCATCTGGTGCCCAATCTTAGATCTATCCATTCTAAACACCTTCCTGGTGGTACGAAAATTCAAAGTGCTCACCCTACAGCAGCTTCTCCCTATGCTGTCCAAAGATGCCTGGTTAGCCTCTCTAGACCTAAAGGAAGCCTATCTGCACATCCCTGTCAGGGACTCATGCAGGAAATATCTACGTTTCAGGGCAGGATCTATGCATTATCAGTTCTCTGCACTTCCCTTTGGCTTATCCACTGCTCCCAGAGTCTTCACAAAATGCCTGGCTCCAGCCATTGCCTATTGCAGACAGTGAAAGATTCAAATTTACCCTTACTTGGATGATTGCCTGATTCAGGCAGACAGTCAGGAAAAGCTGTTGCAGCACCTGACATTTGTAAAGGACCTTCTAACCTCCCTAGGGTACACTATCAACGAAAAGAAATCAAGACTAGTCCCCAGTCAAAAAATTGTGTTCCTGGGAGCAAGCTGGGACACAGCATCCCAGATGGCATTCCTTACTCCAGAAAAACAAGCCTATCTGACAGGCTACTTCACTCAAATGGCCACCAGAACCCAGCTGTCTGCAAGGAAAATCTTGCAGGCTCTAGGGTTCATGGCCTCCTGCATTCTACTAATTCCATATGCCAGACTGGATATGAGGAAACTTCAATGGTACTTAAAAAGCCTTTGGTGCCAACATTCTCAGGACCTGGAAACTATCATACCTTGTCTCAGTACAGAGTTTCTTTGGTGGGCAGCAGCATGCAACCACAACAAGGGACTTCCCTTTACAAAACCCCACGCCACCCAGACCCTAACTACAGAAGCATCAGAATATGCCTAGGGGTGGACGGCAGGTGCATTCAAGGCCACTGAAGCCAAAACCAAATTCATCTGCACATCAACCAAAAGAGATGCTAGCTGTTCAGCATGCTCTGACAGCTTTCAGATCCCTGCTCTCACCAGGACCCCTTCTGATAAAAAACCAACACCACCACAGTGATATGGTACATCAACAAGCAGGGGGTAACCCACTCTTACCCACTCTCCAGGCTAGCCATGAACCTTTGGAACACGGCCTTGGCTGTGCATATTCACCTGCAAGCTCAATTCCTGCCAGGCAAACAAAACTCTCTGGCAGACGACTTAAGCAGAAAGCTCCTAGACTCACACAAGTGGCAATTAGACCTCAAAACCTTCAGCATTCTAACCCAGAAATGGGGTACCCCAAAGGTGGTCCTCTTTGCCTCCCCCTACAATCACCAGCTCAGCAAATTCTGCATCAGGGTACCTCACAGCAAGGCTTGGAAAGTGGATGCCCTATCTTTCCAGTGGATAAACCTCTCAATCTCTGTGTTTCCTCCTCTGCCTCTTCTTACAAGAGTACTACTCAAGATAAGGCAGGAAAGGCCAAGGGCAATCCTGATTGCCCCAGACTGGCCACGACAACACTGGTACCCACTACTGCTAAGTCTGTCATCGGTGCCACCATGGCACCTACCCCAGATCCCAACCTTCCTCACTCAGCAGGAGGGACAGATCTTGCATCCACAACTGCAAACCCTGAACCTTGAAGCTTGGTTTATTCCTTGAATTCTCCTCCAGTGGCCAGCCTAAGCAATCAGGTGCTGGACGTCATTTGTGAAGTCAGAAGACCCAGTGCAAGGAAATCCTATGCTGATAAGTGGGAAAGGTATTGTTCCTGGATTCACTCTAAAGGAGTGGATACAGCACAGCCCTCCTTACCTCTCATCCTGGACTACCTAGCAGACCTACTCCACAGAGGCCTATCCTTCTCTTCCATTAATATCCATGCCTCTGCCATCTCTGCTCATTACAGCACTGAGCCACCTCTGTTCTCTCACCCTCTCATCAAACAGTTCCTGAGAGGGGCTAACAATTTAAGGCTACCAAGAAGAGCCCCCACCCCTGCTTGGGACCTTAACTTTGTGCTGGAAAAGCTCACATTACCCCCCCCCTTTGAACCTGCAGCATCAGTAGAGTTAAAGTTCCTCTCTTGGAAAACAGCCTTGCTTCTGGCCATCACTTCAGCTAGAAGAGTGTCTGAGCTACAAGCACTTATGGCTGTGGAGCCCTTCATTATTTTTCATGCTGACAGGGTCTCTCGCAGGACTAACCATACTTTTATGCCTAAAGTGGTGTCTAGTGTGGCTCTTAACCAATCAATCCATTTGCCCACCTTTTTGCCTAATCCTCAAAATAAGGGAGAAAGGATACTGCGCTCTTTAGATGTGCACAGACAGCTCAGATTCTACCTTGATAGGACTAAGCCCTTCAGGAAATCTGGCCAGTTACTAATCAGCTTTCACCAGGAGCAGAGGGCAAGGCCATTTCAAAACAAACCATCTCCAAATGGATAGCAAATTCTATCCATTTCTGTTACAAACACCATGGGAAACAACCCCCTCAGGGGGTCAGAATGCATTCCACGAGGGCAACTTCAACCTCTACAGCCTTTCTCAGAGGAGTTCCCTATCAGGGACATTCTGGAAGTTGCTACTTGGAGTTCTGTTCAAACCTTCACCAAGCATTACCACCTGCCTATCTTTTCCAAATCCAGGGCGGGTTTTGCAACAGCAGTCCTGCAGGGCATACTAGCCAGCCCCAACTCTTCTTGACTGCTTCCACCCATTTTTCAGCTTTGGGAATCAACCCAAGTGTGATGACTGCAACAGTGAAACATGAAGAACATAGTACAGTTGTGTACACTTAACAGAAATTGTCTCTCTCTCTCCCTCTCTCTCTCTCCTTCTCTATCTCTCTTGCTCACTCCTTACAGGGCTATTGGTATTTACTTTTTACTGGTGGTGACTGACATTTGGGGCAAGAAAAACTGATGTAATGGCGTCGGCTGCCTGTTTTTATACTCTTGATTACCTGACATCAGTCCTGAAGCGACAGCAACTGAAGCAGAAATACTAAGTCTCTGATATTCGGGCCGACTGAGGGCTACCTGCTGGCAGATAACCCATGTGTGATGACTGCAACAGCGAATACACTCAAACGTCTACATTTATGGTAAGTGTACACAACTGTACTTTCCAAATACCAGTCACTTTTGACCCAAAACCTTCAGGCATCTGCTAGAAAGCTGAAGATGACGAGGAATTTTACCTTTCAACACGACAATGACTCCAAATATACAATCCAAATCAACAAAAGAATGTCTTCACCAGAAGAAAATTAAAGTCTTGGAATGGCCCAGCCAGAGCCCAGACCTAAATCCAATAGAGAATCTGTGGAGTAACCTGAAGAGGGCTGTGCACTAGAGATGCCCTCGTACTCCGACAGAGTTGAGGCGCTTTTGCAAGGAAGGGTGGGCAAATATTGCCAAGTTAAGATGTGCTGTGCTGATATACTCCTACCCAAGATGACTTAATGCTGTAATTAAATCAAAAGGTGCTTCAACAAAGTATTAGTTTAAGGGTGTGCACACTTATGCAGCCAGCTTGTACATTTTTTATTTTTTATATCAGCTGTATTGATACGTATGTGTGCCAGGCTGGCAACTCTACACCGTAAAACTCCATTGCTAATCGTTCTGTGGACCGTTGTCCCGGTGTGGCAACCCCTAACAGGAAAAGGAGAAGTAGCAGCAGCAGTTTGGAAGTTTGGAACAAGTTAATTCAGTCAAATGAGGTCATCAGATATTTTTCACAGGCTATTCATCAGACTGCTGTCAAGCAGTTGTTTTGTGACTCTTCGTGTACACTGCAGCTGCTCATAGCTTTGAACCTGTATGCGCAGCTGCTTTAAAAAAAGGCAATACAGCGGATACTAGATTACCAAAAATAAATATAGTTTTTTTTTTTTTTTTTTTTTTTAGGTTCTTTTATGGTGCTATAGGAAGAAGATTGGTAGCCTATAACTATACTTCTGAAATGTCATCAAAGAAGTTATATTTGCTTACTTTCGAGAAAGAGTTACAGTTACATTATTACTGTTTGGGAGTAGGCATTAGGTCACAATCTGGCAGTGCTGCATATTGTACAAATATAAAGATATCTGGAACCATGTTCAGAGTAAACAAAATAAATTGATTCTACAATGCTAGTAAACACTTGTGCATTCAATGCTTCATCAGGCAATAAAATAAATCAGTACAGCATACTCATCAATCAATTAAAAATACTCAGTCTTATCAATTAAAAACACAAAATTTGAGTCTGTGAATGACTTCCTCATGTAAATTAATCAGAGGGAGCCTCTTAAAGAAATATTATGTCCTGTGTTATTTGACTTGAGTAGTTCTTTTAATATGGGTTTAATGCTGATTATAATATTTAAATCTGTATGTTTATGAGCTCTAAAACAAACTATTCATTTAAATTCTTCTTCACCTGTATTATTTACGATATCATCCCCATCTGTTCTCTTATAACTTGTAAAAGCATAAATTTTAAAAAAGTTTGCATCATTAATTTCTTTCTTATGTTTATAAAGTGCATTTGTTTCTATACATCTCCTCATGTCAGATAAGTGATCACCTATATTTTCCTTTAATTTGCGATTAGTCTTGCTTACATACAAAACTTCACATGCTTCACACTTTGCCATATTTGTAATATTTTTGTTGTTAAACCTGAATGGAGAAGAGCAAGTTACTCCCTCTACTAGTACGCATTTAACGTATGAACAAAGAATGTTCAAATAGATGTTTTACTTGAAGTGCAGCAAAATCCATTATTAATAGTTATTGATTTATGCACGTTAATCAAACTTTTAGTATTAATGATGATGCTTTTGAATGTGGTTCCAGATATCTTTATATTTGTGTTTTTGGAGCTTTGGATTTATCTGGACTTATCGCCAGGGATTGTACTTTTTGGAATGCTGCATATCATGCTAGGTAGACTTAAGAAGGGCAGTATCATCATAGACTACAAATGGTTAACTTGTCTCCTTTGTTAAGGAACTGGAATCTCACCAACAGACCTATTTGTAAAACAGAACAGTATACAGACTCCACATGTTCGCTCCCTGTACCATCAGCCATAAACATGGAAGCAAATCCCATCTTTACTTGAGCATAGTACTTTTTTCTAGTGCCTCCCATATTCCTTATCGAATGGATTTCACAGAGCCAAAAAGGCCAGGACAGATCGGAGTCTAACAGTGCCTGAAAAAGTAAGACAATTGTGACTTACTTTTATGCAGAGAAAAAGTTGTCTTCTACCTTTTCCCATTTACAGTACATAGCTACCACATCACAAAGTGTTAATTTTATGTGGAAACTTCAGAACTCTTAAGCCTTCTTGACTGGAGGATACTCTTCTAATTCTGGACAATGTGTAATTGTTGATAATGACTTATATGAGTTTTTACCTATCAGATTGGAAGAGGTTTTCCATCTGAGTAAAATATCCATCTGTTTACTCAAAATATGTTTATTTCCAGAGTCATTAGAATGCCTTTTAGGTGTGTGTGTGCAGGGGGATGGACAATTTGCCCTCACTACCTACTAATCATCATCCCCCTCCTGGCTGTTCAAGCCCCTTGATCCCATCACTGGGGCAAGGGTGAACTGCAAGGGGCCATCATTAAAGCAACCATCAGAGGTGTTTCTTGATGCAGTCTTTTAAGCGCCTACCATTGTGCTCAATTAGTGACAACCAGTGGGTGGGATGTACAGTGGGCAACAGTGCTGAACTGCCCCCATGTCCACAAGAGGTTGATGCCATTGGAACGCTATGCTTACTCACAGATAGCAGCATGCGGCAGGTTCCCAAGTCTGCACCAGGAGAATTCATCCTACACGTGTGTCCCTGAGCATGTTCACTTCCTCCCCACAGGAATGGCATGCTGAATTTTACTTGCCTGCACCATCAGCCACATGAACCACTAATCGAACTCTGGTTGCCTGGGCCATAGTTAGAGCTCGGTTGCTGTATGCTCCCAGTGCAGGCTGGATTGTTTGGACTTGAAGCTCATGAAAAAAAAAAAGTTACATACAGTTGTTTGACAGCAGAAGACAAGTATGTCTGGTCTTCATTTTAATTACCTCAGCATTCTTCATTTGTCCATATCAGCCTTACCCTTTTCTACTTCTCCCGTGCCCTCTTGAAAGCTTCCATGGATTCAATTTCCACTGTCCATTCTTGTAGCCCATTCCATAGGTCTAAAACCGTCACTGTGAAAAATACTTCCAAGAATCTTAGGAGTAGCTTGTTCTACAGTCTCCTGCTAATGCCTCCCATCTCTGTCTGACCTTCCTTTTCAGAATGACTCCTTTACATTTCTGTGGCATCATCCTGTTCACTGATAACTTGTTCTCCCACTCTAGTAGCTTCAAGTGAGAAGAGCTCTAATTCCTTTAGCCCCTGGTCATATTCCTTCTTATATCCCATCATTGTGATAATTCTTTGAATCCGTCTGCATCCAGAATTGTATGCAATACTCAAGGTGTGGTTTGACCAGAGCTCTTAAGAATGGAAGTATTCTCTTTGATTCTGGAATCTGCCCCCAAGGATACACATAAGCATTCTGTTTGCTGCTGCCATTGTCCTCTCACTCTGTTTCCAGTAGTCCAATCCAGGTGTGATCACCCCCATGTCCTGTTGGGCTGTGTTGCCATCAGTTTCTTTCCTGCCAGCTGATACTTCACACCAGAGTTATTAAATCCCAGTAGCAGTACATTCCATTTGTTTATTTTGAACCTCAATTGTCAGTGAGCAGAAAGGTTGACAATGTGTTCATTCTTTCTAAACCCTTCACTGGGCTCATTATCTCCACAGCTTGCCCTGCTGCACCTATCTTTATGTCATCAGCAAAGAAGTTAATCCTGTTCTCTGTGATATGTCTGAGACAAGCATGCTTACTGAACCCAGACGGACCCCTTTGTTGCTCCAGTAGTAACCTCCCTAATTCCTTACATTGTCCGTTTCAGCACAGACCTCTGTTGCGTACAATTTACCTATGTTGACCAGTTCCACAGTCTTTTGTAAACAGAAAACAGCTTTATTAAATTATCACATGTATTTATATACATGAAAAACCATCCTGACAAAGTTCTAATTGCAAACATTATACACTGCAAACCACGTTGACGCAATTATAGTTTCAAACATTATGCATCACTTGTAATCTATCCAGTTATTGTCAGTCAGACATTAAATAGCTCATTCAAATCCTGCCTTTTTTTAAACCTCATTCCTCCTCTGCATGTATTGTTCCCACAATTCCCATCTTTACCTATATAATTTGCTCCTACTCATTTCTAAAGATCTCAATTCCAGTTTTTTATCTCTGTTACTACATTCGCTAATTCTAGTAAAAGTTGGTTTAGACTTTGATTTCCATTTTCTAGTAATTGCTTTTTTTTTGCAGCCACCATAATTAGACTCAGCAAGGCCTTACTATGTCTAGGCAATTTTGATACTGTATCATAGCTAAAAAAAAAAAAATAAAAAAATAATTTCCTTAGTTAAACCAAATTGCTCACACAGTATCTCTGACAAAGCAATATGCAGGGAATCTTTACAGTCTTCCAACTCATTACATTCCAAGAAAATATGTTCCCAGCCACCTCTTTCTTCTCCATCACACCTCCAACATTTGCTGTCTACCCGAGGAAAAATTCTTTGGTCTGTACTTGAGGTATAAAAATACCTATGTAAACACTTCTAAGCAAAGATCAAAACAGTGTATCAGGGCAAATGTTCGCAAACTGCAAGAAGCAAATAAACCAGCTAGCATTGAAGGAAGCCTTAACAACAACACTCAAAGTTGAAAGCAGGCTTTATTAAGTGAATTCAGTAATATAAATGCAGGAATAATCCACACAGCATTTTCTTCAGTTAAAAACAGACTTCATCAGATAGAGCAAGTGAAATGCTGCTGCTTGTTAAGTACTGAACCTCATTTTGATTAACCAATAAGAAAAGTACATTGTCATTCAAAAAATTAAAATATATACCCCTATGGTAAAATGCTTTAAAAACCTTCATAATAACAATATGATCCATAAAAGTGATACTAAAAACTTGTTCAGTAAAAAGTGTTACATATGTTATAAAACAGAACAAATACAATTACATCTGTATGACGCCATATGGAGTTTTTTTTTCCTTTTTCTTTTTGCTTAAATGTTGGCTGAAAGGATTTCACCTAGATTTTATTTATTTTATAATATATAAAGTTGAACCCACTGAGACATTTTATGTAACACTTTATTGAACAAGTTTTTTTTTCAAAATTAGATTTAGTACTTAACAAGCAGCACCATTTCACTTGCTTTATCTGATGAAGTCTGTTTTTAACTGACAAAAACACTGTGTGCATTATTCCTGTGATGTCCTTCAAGGATGCATCTGCAGTCCTTACAAATGGGTTGTCCTGTCGTCAGGCAGCCCCTCGGTCGGCCGGATTCCAAAGTCTGGGTCTGGCCTCGACTGGTGTCGCACTTCACCCGACGTCATAGCTGCAGTTATTCGGGTATAAAGGCATCAGCCGACGCCATTTTCCTCAGTCTTTCTTGCCGCGTGGCGCCCAAAGCAGAAGCTGTTCGCAAGTGCCGGTCGGTCAGAACCAGAGATTACTACTACCGAAAACTTCTTCGAAGACTTCTAAAAAGCTAAGTACCCCATTGGGGACTCTTGCCTCAGCCAATGTCAGAAAAAGTGAATAACTGTTTAACTTGTGGGAAACAAATACCTCATAAAGATTTCCACTCTTACTGTTTACCTTGTCTAGGCCCAGACCACGACGTCGCAGCTTGTCTAGCCTGTGCTTCTTTTAACCGTCGGACGCTTAGACGTCGGTCGGAGTTTGCTGAGGAGATGTTCTTCGTTCCCCATTGCTGCAGTCCTTACTATTGGGTATAGTCCGCATCCAGTCGGCCCGAATACCAGAGTATAAGGCTGACGTCGGTCAGGGCGCATTAGACTGACGTCAGTACGTCAGGGTACTAATGCGCATGACCGACGTCATATCCTCAGTCTTTTTTGCCGCGTGGTCCGATGCAGAAGCAGTTTTGCGAGTGCAGGTTGGCGTTCTGAAATCTTTCCGAAACCGGAGTTTCAGACCGAAACAGAGTTGGCTAAGTACCCCGTTGGGGAACATTTTTGTTTTTTCTTGCCTCAGTATTTTACCGGATGTCAGAAAAAGTGAATAACTGTATTTCTTGTGGGAAACAGATACCTCATAGGGATTACCATACCTTGTGTATACCTTGTTTAGGGCCTGAGCACGACGTTGTTGGTTGCCGCTCTTGTGCTAGGTTTAACAAACGCACTATTAAGAGGAGGTTAGACTGTGCCAGGTTAGTGTTTGGGAAGCGTTGCAATTATAAAATGCCGTCGGATGCTCCGACGCCCGCTTCCTCCAAGAAGCGCAAGGACAAAACAGCGAAGCCTAGGGTTGATGAACCGGCAGTCCCGGACGTCGGTTCTTTAGGAGGCTCAGTGGAGCCTGAGGTTTTGCCAGGAGTTTCCATGGAGTCCCAGGCAGAAACTTTACTGTTACAGGATGTGCCTTCTCAGGAGGTAGGCCAGGCTGAGGGGGCTTCTCAGGTGACTGTTCTTCCCTCTCTTCCCAAGGTAGTTAGAGCCTCTCCTTCTGTTGCCAAAACTTCTTTGAGAGGTAGGCCTAGTTTAGCTTCAGTGGGGGCTTCTCCTAGCATTTCGGGTTCTGTGCCTAAGAAACATATGCTTAAAATGGCAGAAGATTTGATTACTATGATTAGAGGTTCTATGCCCCCGCCTGATAAGAGGCCTAGGGTGGAACCAGAGTTTGATAGTTTTGAACAGTGTTCAGAGGCTTCAGGGTCTTCTGCGGAAGACTTGCAGGAGTATCCTGCTTATTCTGATTCTGATGTGGATGATTCCACTCCTACAGCTACTCCTCCTGAGGATTTCTCATTTTCAGAGACTCTGCATTCCATGAGGGAGCACTTTAAATGGGAAGGCCAGGATTACTCTGATTCCAGGAAAAGGCTTAGGGAATTCTTGTTTTTACCCCAGCATAGGCCCTTAGCTATTCCTCCTGTGTTGAATGTGGTGGAAGATGTTTTGCAGAGGCTTCCCTGAACCCTGACTCTTTGCCTCCTGCTCCTGTTAAGCCTGATAGGTATTATAGGGTGCCCGAAGCTCATAAGTATTTGTTTGAGTCCTAGGGCGGACCCAGAAACTATTTCTCAAGGGCCTAAAGGTGTTAAAGCTTCTGTGGTTAAAAATCCTGTTCCCACTGATAAAGAGGCAAGGGCTTTGGATAGGTGGGGAAAGAAAGTGTATACTTCTTCCACTCTAGCCATGAGAGCATTGAATTGTCAGTTTCACATGCTGAAATATCAGAATTACCTCCTTTCACAATTGAAATCTAAGGTGGATGCTTTGACGGGAGGTATTGAGTGTAAAGAGTTGCTGGATTTGGTTCATGTGTCTGAACAAGTGGGTAAGCATTCTTTGCAATGTGGTTTTGATGCTGTACAGGCCTCCTCGAGGGTGGCCGCTACTAGTTCTGTTCTTCGCAGGCATGCCTGGTTGAAGGATCAGAATTTAGCTGAGCATGTTAAGACAAGGATTTTGGATGCTCCTTTACAGTCTGATGTGTTGTTTGGATCGCCTGTGGAAGCAGTTTTAAAGAAAATGGAGGACAAAGCTAAGTCTATGCAAACTGTTAAAGATTTTTGCAGGTGCAGCCACCGAAATTTAGTAGAAATTGGCCGGCTAAGGGGTGGACATATCCTGCTTATGATTCCCAGTCTAGGGGTAGGTCTAGACGTGGTAGGGGCAGGGCTCAAGGTTCTTTTAGGCCTAGAACAAGGAGTTCGCCTGCTCAGACTTCTGGTGAGGGCAGGGGTCAGTCCTTTCGTAAACAGACCCAATGACCTGTCTTTTCAGCTGCCAGTAGATTCCCGTCTGGCAGCTCCTTTGGGAGGAAGACTGTCTCTTTTCAAAGAAAATTGGGATTTAATTACTCAAGACAAATGGGTGTTGGATATCATTCACCACGGTTACAGATTTTATTTCCATACAATGCCCCCTTTCAAAGGCATGCCAGACGTTCCTCCTCCACAAAGAAAAGAGGCACAAGCAAGTTTCTCAATTACTCCAGATAGGGGCCATTCAGCCAGTCCCTGTATCAGAAAGGGGCCTAGGATTTTATTCTCGCCTGTTCCTAGTGCCAAAGAAAGGGAACACGTGGAGACCAATTTTGGATTTATCTCTCCTCAACACTTTTCTGGACATTCCCAAGTTCAAGATGTTGACGTTACAACAGCTTTTACCTCTGCTGGGCAAAGATCACTGGATGGTAACTCTAGATCTCAAGGAAGCTTACCTTCATGTGCCTATCTGGCTAAGTTGCAGGAAGTATCTGCGGTTTCGAGCTGGAAATTCTCATTATCAGTTCTCTGCATTGCCCTTTGGCTTATCTACTGCGCCCAGAGTATTCACAAAGGTTCTGGCTCCAGTGATAGCTTACTTCAGGCTTCAAGGAATTCAAATCTATCCTTACTTGGACGACTGCCTGATTCTGGCTCAAGAAAAGGAAGACCTTGTACAGCATCTGGAACATGTTATAGCAGTGCTAAGATGCCTAGGGTATTCTGTGAACGAAATAAAGTCCAGTCTAGTACCCTCTCAAGACATGTGCTTTCTGGGTATGAGACTGAATACAGCAGCCCAGATGGCCTTTTTAACCCCGGACAAACAACAGAGTCTATCACTTTACTTCCATCAACTATCTCATCAGTCCGTGCTGACTGCAAGGACAGTCCTTCAGGCATTAGGGTTCATGGCATCTTGTATTCTGGTACTTCCCAATGCCAAACTGCATATGAGGAAGCTACAATGGTATCTCAAAAATGTATCGACACAGCACTGCCAGGATTTGGACACTGTCATTCAAATAATACCTTGCCTTCAAAGAGAATTTTTGTGGTGGGCTCAGGAATGTCACCTAAACAAGGGACTCTCTGTGACCCGGCCGGAGGCGAGTCAGATTTTAACGACAGATGCCTCGGACATTGCTTGGGGAGCTCATCTAAAGGGAAAATGGATACAAGACAAGTGGCCTGCCAGACTACTGCATCTACATATCAACATGAAGGAGATGTTAGCAGTCCAGTTTGCATTAATGGCTTTCAAGGAGTTACTTCTTCCAGGGCAGGTGTTGATTCTAACAGACAACACAACTGTCATGTGGTACATCAACAAGCAAGGGGGAACACATTCTTATCCTCTATGCAGGCAAGCAATGATTTTATGGGAGACTGCGCTAAGCTTGCAACTAACTCTTCAGGCAAGGTTTCTGCCAGGAGCACAGAACTCCTTAGCAGATGTGTTAAGCAGACAAATCATGGATCCCCACAGTGGAAACTGGATCTTCATGTATTTCAGAAATTGACAGTGTCATGGGGAACTCCAGACATAGATCTGTTCGCTTCTCCACTAAACCACCAGCTGCCACAGTATTGCACAAAGGGGTTTCATCACACAGCTTGGAAAGTGGATGCTCTGTCTTTCAGTTGGAAAAACCTTCATGTGTATGCCTTTCCTCCTCTACCTCTTCTTCCAAAGGTACTATTAAAGGTCAGACAAGACAGGCCAAGGATGATTTTGATAGCTCCAGATTGGCCTCGGCAACACTGGTACCCACTACTACGGAGTCTGGTAAGGAAGCCTCCATGGCCTTTGCCTCTGATTCCTCATCTGTTATCTCAGCAGGATGGTCATCTGCTCAATGTCAAGCTTCACTCTCTTCATCTAACAGCCTGGCATATTCTGTGTTGAAACACAGCAGGTCTCAACTTCCTCAACAAGTTTTAAATGTGATTATGGAAGCTAGAAGACCTAGTACAAGGAAAGTGTACGCAGAAAAATGGAAGAGATTTTTATTTTGGAGTACAGCAAAGAATTTGCAGGTTTCTGAGCCTAATTTGAGTGCGGCTCTTCAATACCTTACTGAGTTATTGGACAAAGGTTTGTCCTTCTCTTCTATTAAGATTCATGCTGCAGCAATTTCAGCTCACTATGATTGTGACCCACCATTGTTTTCGCATCCTTTGTTCAAGCAGTTTCTCAGAGGGGCAAAGAATATAAGACCCCCACGTAGAGCTCCTACTCCTGCTTGGGATCTCAATTTTGTGTTGGAAAAACTTACTCTACAACCTTTTGAGCCTGCGGCTACTGCTGATTTGAAATACTTGTCATGGAAGACTGCTTTTCTGTTGGCTATTACTTCTGCAAGAAGGGTGTCTGAGTTGCAGGCCCTTATGGCAGTAGAGCCATTTTTGATTTTTCATAAGGATAGGGTATCATTACGTACTAATCCTTCCTTTATGCCTAAGGTGGTTTCTAGTGTGGCTTTAAACCAGACTATTCATTTGCCTACTTTTTATGCAGACCCCCAAGATAAAGGGGAAAAGATTTTGCACACTTTAGATGTACACAGGCAATTGCGTTATTATTTAAGCAGGACTAAGGATTTTCGGCAGTCTCAGCAGTTGTTTGTTTCTTTTGCTTTGAGTTCGCAGGGCAAGCCTGTGTCAAAACAAACTATTTCTAGGTGGATTGGCTTTTGCATTGCATTTTGTTATTCCCATCATGGCAAGGAGATTCCAGCTGGGATTAGGCCTCATTCCACTAGGGCTGCTGCCACTACAACAGCATTTCTAAGGGGGGTGGCAACTAAGGATATTTTGGAAGCAGCTACTTGGAGTTCAGTGCATACTTTCTCTAAGCATTATCACCTTCCTATCTACTCTAAGTCTAGGGCTGGTTTTGCCACAGCTGTTTTGCAAGGCATGTTGTCAGCTCCTGCTTCTTTATGATTTGCCAGCCTCCCTTACCTCTGCTTTGGGATTCTACCCAATAGTAAGGACTGCAGCAATGGGGAGCGAAGAACATAGTACAGTTTTGTACCTACCATAAATGTAGATGTTCGAGGATCCCATTGCTGCAGTCCAATTTACCCTCCCTCCTTCCCTCTGTGTTTAGGGGTGGTTGTGTAGGTGAGGTTTCATGCTTATATTTTTGTATATCTTCTTGTATATATTGTGCATATTTTTGGTGCAGGTATTTTGGGCCTTGTCTTTTTAGGGTCTTCTGACATCTGGGGCAAGAAAAGACTGAGGATATGACGTCGGTCATGCGCATTAGTACCCTGACGTACTGACGTCAGTCTAATGCGCCCTGACCGACGTCAGCCTTATACTCTGGTATTCGGGCCGACTGGATGCGGACTATACCCAATAGTAAGGACTGCAGCAATGGGATCCTCGAACATCTACATTTATGGTAGGTACAAAACTGTACTTTTTTCGGCTCCGATTTTGCTTATATTATGCCGTCGGATCCTCCGACTTCGCAAATATCTAAAAAACGCAAGGAAAAGGACCGACACTCGCGGTCCGAAACCGCGGTTAAGCCAACCGCGAGTGTCTCGGTTTCGGCTGAAACCGAGCAAGCGGTTCCTCCTTCAGCCGAAAACTTTCCTCCTGCCGAGGCCTCTTCTAACCTCGTGGAATCGGCTTCTGATATCCCACATACTGTTACAGTTTCTCAGGAATTATCAGACACTATTCCCTTAAGATTTTTAATCTTCTAGACTTTGTTGCATGTTTGGGAGATATGTATATATCCCCCCATTGTTTCTTTGAGAATTGCTTATCCAATCTCTCTTCCCAATCCTTTCTAACCTCCTTTGATTGAGTCTTATACTTATCATGCAATACCTTATATGATCTACTAAATATTCATGTTTTAACGGCAGCATCTGTTCTAGATTCTTCTAAAAACTCTACCAGTGCTGGTTCTTCATGTAGGACCCCCCCCCATTTCTTTCTCCTTGCCTGTAATTCTTGATAGGGAAGGCAATTTCTAACCTGCAGTCCAAATAATTTATTGGCATCTTCCCATTCTGTTACCTTCCTCTCTAGTTATTTGCTCCCAATACATTACTTCCTTTCTAGTTTTCTCCAATACATTCCAGCCCTCTTTCGCCTATTGTCTGTATTCTTAATTGCAGTTATCCCTATCGACAGAATCTCCTTTCCCCATTTCCATGTTGGCTTAATTCTTGGAATACTTTTTCTTACTTTATGAATATAGTATTCTGTATAATTATTAATGTTAAGTTGTCAATCTCGCCTTCATTCTTGCTTGATGGGTTCGGAGCCGATCCCTCGGCTCCGACTCGGCACTTGCTAAGCTCGAGAGTTTCTTCTACCAGCTCGAGGCAGCCCCATATCCCATGATGCAAGGCGGTAAGTACCCAGATCTTGTTTGCCGCTTCGCTTAGGAGGTCTTCTTTTTACCAGCTCCTGGTAAGTTGTTCACTTTTGTGAGTTTTAAGCCCCTTTTAGTTAAAAAAAAAACCTTGTATTGATAGTTTTAAAGTTATATTATACCCTTTCTGACAGAAATTCCCTGTCTCCTTTATTTTTTGTTAGTGTATCTTAAAACCCTATCCCATTCCCCCCCTGTTAGGGTGTGTGCATTGGTTTTGTAGAATACCTTTTGGTATTTTATTTAAGTTATTTTTGACTGGTGTGTGTGTGTGTGTTTTTCGGCACCATGTCAAAGGAGAGGGTCTCAGGTTTTAAGAAGTGTGACTCGTGCTGTCAGAAGATGTCTCTGACAGACGGTCACACTTCTTGCCTGTATTGTCTGGGCCCTCTTCACCTGCAGGACTCCTGTGCTATTTGTCACTCCTTCAGCCAGAGAGTCCTGCAGGAGAGACATAATAAACTGGTTCTTAGGGGCCTTCTTAAGCCGGAGGGCTCTCCGGCTAAGTCGGCTCCACCAAAACCAGCAAAAGTTTCCAAGGCCCAGGCTTCTGTTTCTAAGCCTGCGGCCTCAGCTCCGACTCGTACTGAGTCGAG
This sequence comes from Protopterus annectens, assembly GCF_019279795.1. NCBI lineage: Eukaryota > Metazoa > Chordata > Ceratodontiformes > Protopteridae > Protopterus > Protopterus annectens. The sequence continues at coordinate 134,558,290 of NC_056749.1, forward strand.
ATCGGCTCCGGCTGGAGCCGATTCTGGCTTGACAAAGCGTTCGGCACCGATGGCTATCGGTGCCGAACCTATTTTGACCACTTCGATGTCGGCTCCGATCGGTTCCGACACCCATGTGGCTCAGGCATCGGTGTCGGCTCCGTTCGGCTCCGACACCGTTACTTTGGTGGCTGTATCGGCTCCGGCTGGAGCCGATACATCGAGGCTTCCTGTCGGCTCCGAGAAGTCGGCTCCGACAGGATCTATTGTATCGGCTCCGATGGCCCATTCCAGGAAGAGGTCGAGGTCTCCTTCCTTGGAGCCGATACTGTTGGCTCCGGCTTCGCCTCTTCTATCGGAGCGGAGCCATCGGAGCCGATCTTCAAGGTCATCCAGGTTGTCAGACCATGACCTAGAGAGAGTGGTCAGTAGATTACTCAAGTCACAGGTACTGGCCCAAATGTTACACAGTCCGTCTCAACAGACGACTGTTGGTCCACACCCAGTTACAGTTCCTCCTTCAACTCTACCCCAGAGCTTGGAGTTGGAGTCTTCGGGAATGGTTACTGCTACGGCTGGAGGACGGATACCCCCTTCTGTTCCTTCAGCCTCTACTCTTATCTCCTCTTCCTTAGAGGGATTTGGTGGTCGGGCTTCCATGGTCTCCTCCGAGGGGGTGAGTGGCATCGGACCCTTGTCCGAGCCCACTCTTCCCCTTGGAGCCTCGGCCTTGGTTAGCTCGGCTCCTACATCTGCCTCGGAGACTTCCCTTGCGGTGGTCCCTGGAGTTCCTAGCTCTTCGGAGCGGGTTCTCTCGGAACTGCCTGGGAGGGGAGCATTCGAGGTGATGAAGAGTGTACTGGCCACTGGTATCAGTCAGCAGTCTGTTCCCGTAGCTCCTCCCTCTATAGTACCTGTTGACATCTCTGCCACTTCTCTTGCTACAGGACCCAGAGATCCTCCGCCTCAGGTTTCCCCATTGGGAATTTCCCCCTCTTGCGAGGATTCTCCTGATGTTTGGGGAGATCCTCCTAGGAAGAGGACTTGTAAGAGGAAGCATGTAGACTCCCCGAGTCTGTCACCCGGATACTGACTTTGATGAGTCAGAGGGATCCCTAGATCCCCCTCTGAGGATGTCTCCTTCTCAGACATCCTAGAACTTCTAAAACAGAGGGGAAACTGGCCCACCAACAATCCCTCTGAGGATGAGTCAGTATACCTAGAGGCGTTTGGATCTCGGCCCTCCACCTCCTGGGTGTCTCCGCCTTTCGACCCCCTTATGCAGGTTATTGCACGAGGCGTGGGCAGCTCCTGACTCTGTAGAGCCAGTCCCTAGGAGGCCTTCAAAATTTATCACTGCTCCGAGTGACAAACAATTCCTTACCAAGGGTGTCCCCGCTGATGCCATGGTGGTGGCTGCGGCCACCAAAAAGGAACTTGCAGATCCTTCCGTGCCCGTCCATCCTCCTAATAAGGACTCTAGGACTATGGATAGGTACGGCAAGCGGATGTTTTCCTCAGCGACCTTTGCTATGCGTTCGCTGAATTATCTTTGTCACTTCACCAGACTCCAGAGATATCCTGAAGGAGCTGGGAGAAGTAGTTCAGGATCCTACAGCTGCAGGGGCTCAAGAAAAGATTGCTTCGCAGCTAGGAACCCTCAATTCCATTGCTAACTCCTCCATGCGGCTAATATCTTATGCTGCGGATGGAGCAAGTAGAGCCGCAGGCACAGGTGTGGCTCTTAGACGCCAAGCCTGGATGCGGCTATGTGATTTTGCGGATCCCTTTAAGGCGTCCTTCACAAATTCTCCCTTTGATGGGTCAGCTTTGTTTGGCCCTCAGGTGAAGGAAACCTTGACCAGGTGTGAGCAGGACGGCAAGACTCTTTCTGCTGTTGGAGTCCGTTTTTCCACCCCTTCTAGGCCTTATCCCAAAGGACAGAAGGGTGGGAAGATGTGGTTCCGTAAATCCCAAGGAGTCACGCCGATTCACGTGGTCAGTTTACCCCTAGAGGCAGAGGGGTAACAACAACAGACGCTCTAGAGGCAGAGGGGTCCAAGAACCAGGGAAACAGGGAGCCTCTCTCTGATAAGCCTTTTCAGCATCCCTGAGGTGTTGCCCGGCTGTCCCTCCTTGGAGGCAGTCGGGGGAAGATTATCACTGTACCCAGAAGCCTGGCATTCCCTCACTCAAGACAGATGGGTACAGTCGATCATATCCAAGGGTTACATAATTCCTTTCGAGGAAAGTCCCTTCCCCTCAAGTTCCCTTCCAGATGTACCACCCGCTCTAAGGGAGATTGCAGAGTTAGAAATCGCAAAACTACTGCAAAAAAGAGCCATTCAGCCAGTTACAATAGACCATTCAGAGCCCGGAATCTACTCAAGGTTCTTTTTGGTCCCCAAAAAGACGGGAGACTGGAGACCAATATTGTATCTCAGCAGACTCAACAAGTCTGTCAGGAAGACAAGATTCCGAATGGTCACTCTTCAGTCAATTCTGCCCTTCTTACAGAAGGACAACTGGATGTGCTCAATAGATCTTCAGGATGCGTACTATCACATCAAAATTCACAGACGTTCCAGGAGATTTCTCCGCTTTTGGCTGGGGTCCAGTCACTTCCAGTTCAGAGCCCTGCCCTTTGGTCTCACTACAGCCCCCAGAGTGTTCACCAAATGCATGGCAGTGGTCACGGCTCACCTGAGACGTCAAGGATTCCAGGTGTTTCCGTATCTCGACGACTGGCTCCTGTCAGCCACCACCAGGCATCAGCTCATACAAGCCAGGGATTACACAATAGACCTTTGTTCTCATTTAGGCATCTCAATCAACTTCGAAAAGTCATCCTTATCGCCCTGCCAGTCTATTACCTTCATAGGCGCAAACTTAAACACTGTTCGGATGTCAGCTATCCTTACAGAACAAAGAGTTTCAGACATTCAGACTCATGTCAGGATCATTCTGGCCAGCAAGAAAGTACAGGCCAGAATGGTTCTAAAGGTATTAGGTCTCATGGCTGCGGCCATTACTCTTCTTCCCCTGGCTCGATTCTACATGCGCCTCCTTCAGTGGATGCTGTTCACACAGTGGTCATACCAGCAACTCCCAATGCGTCACCAGATTCTGGTGACACAAACATGCAAACAGCATCTTGCTTGGTGGATCACATCGTCTCAGGTTCACCAAGGCAGGTGCTTTGTACCCCCGTCCCCGATAGCCACTGTCACCACGGATGCCTCCCTGATCGGGTGGGGGTCATTATCAGCGCAGGATGGTTCATGGGACGTGGCAACCGTTCGAGTACCATCTGCACATAAATGTCCTGGAGATGAGAGCAGTGCTTTTAACGTTGCAAGCCCTCAACGACTTTCTTCCCGTAGGGACAATTGCAGTCCACACAGACAACATGTCTGTAGTTTGGTATATCAACAAACAGGGCGGAACCAAGTCCTACCCCTTGTGTCGAGAAGCGTTCAGACTTTGGCAATGGGCGATCTCCTCTCATCGGTTTCTGGTAGCAACGCATATCCCTGGGAAAACCAATATTATAGCGGACAGATTGAGCAGAGCTATCCTCATGCCTCACGAGTGGTCTCTCAAGCAATCTATAGCGGAAGAGATTTTTCTGGAATGGGGTCGTCCATGTTGCGATCTTTTTGCTACTCCCCTAAACAGCAAATGTCCAGACTTCTTCAGCCTCTTCCCTCTATCAGGCCATCCCCCCAGAGACGCTCTGACCCAGGATCGGCCCCAGGGACTTCTTTATGCCTTCCCTCCATTTCCTCTGATCCCTCAGGTGATCCAGAAAGCTACCGCTTTGAGAGCCAAATTGATTCTCATTGCCCCTTACTGGCCTCGACAAGTTTGGTTCCCGTTCCTCCATCATCACCTTTTGGTGCAGCCGTGGCATCTGGACCCAGTGCCAGATCTACTGATTCACCAATCCGGTCAGCTGCACCGGTCAATCCCTTCTCTCAACCTCACAGCATGGTTGCTCCACTTCCTTCCTTAGCCAGGCTTCCTTTGATCTCTAACCCAGTTAGAGACATCATAGTAGCTTCACTAAAATCCTCTACCAGGAGGATTTACACAAGCAAATGGAAGCGTTTCTCTTATTGGGCTAAGGCCCAAAATATTGATCCTTTTACTGCCCCTGTTCAGGCAGTTCTGGACTTCTTAGCAGAGATTTTTCATGCAGGCTCCTCTTCTTCCACAGTCAGAGTTCAATTGGCTGCTATTTCTAATTTTCATGTCGGGATAGCAGATCATAATATTATGTCCCATAGGCTCTGCCGGGCCTTCTTGAAAGGAATTTTCCTACTAAAGCCTCCAATCAGGAATCCTCCTCCTCAGTGGGATCTAAATTTAGTGCTGACATCCTTGATTCTTCCCCTTCGAGCCAGCTGTTTCTTGTTCCCTGAAATATCTTTCTTGGAAAACTTTATTCCTAGTGGCTATTACATCTGCCAGGAGGGTGTCTGAACTTCATGCTCTTTCGGTTCGACCCCCCCTATTTGATTTTTCACAAAGACAGAGTATCTTTGAGAACTAATCCATCCTTTTTACCTAAGGTCGCTTCAAAGAACAATCTGAATCAATCCATTGATCTCCTGTATTTTTCCTAACTATTCAGATAGAGCTGAACAAAAGCTACATTATCTTGACGTCCACCGTCAACTTAGATATTATTTGGGCAGAACAAAAAAATTTTAGAAAATCTGATCAACTTTTTGTTTCATATGCGGATAATAAAAAGGCCTTCCTGTTTCTAAAGTGACTTTGTCCAGATGGCTTTCTTCGGTCATCACTGAAATTTATACGATCAGGGAAAACAGCTGTGCTCAAAACCTAAAGCACATTCAACTAGGAGTTTAGCTACTTCTACAGCTTTTCAAGCTAGACTTCCTTTGGACACTATTTGTGCAGCGCCACTTGGGCCACTCCTCACACTTTTGTTTCCCATTACAAATTGGACTTGGCCTCCAGGGACAGAGCCAGTTTTGGCTCTACAGTCCTCAAGAGTTTGTTCCATTGTGCCACCCAGGATAGAGGTGCTAGGGACGCGGTCCCATCAAGCAAGAATGAAGGCGAGATTGACAACTTAACATTAAGAAGTTATGTACCTACCATAACGTTCCATGTTAGTTGTCTTCTCTCGCCTTCTTTCTTGCGACCCTCCCTCCTTCCCCCTGGCCTGGACAGACCTTGTACAAGAAACTATTATGCTAAAGACCATTCAGACCTGGTCCTTTTTTACATCTGTAAGTTTCTTCTTCCTTTGGGAAGTATTCTATGCTTGGTGCTATTGCCCTTTGTTAACAAACGAGATCTGGGTACTTACCGCCTTGCATCATGGGATATGGGGCTGCCTCGAGCTGGTAGAAGAAACTCTCGAGCTTAGCAAGTGCCGAGTCGGAGCCGAGGGATCGGCTCCGAACCCATCAAGCAAGAAAGAAGGCGAGAGAAGACAACTAACATGGAACGTTATGGTAGGTACATAACTTCTTATTATCGTTAAAGCTCTGCATCCAAAATCCCAGCCTGTCGTTGTTTCTTGAGCTTCCCCATTTCATTATCATCCCTTTCCCTTTGAATTATAATTTTTTGTTTGTGCTATGTATTGAGCCCTTAATTGTGTTGCTCTGAAATATCCCTTCAAATTGGGTAATATTAATCTGCCTTGTTTTGTTGGAAGAATCAGCTTATCCCACTTGACTCTTGCTGTCTTCCCCCTCAGATAAAATCTTCCAGCTCTTTATTAATTGCTGTCCACAACTTCTCTTGTTGATAAAAATATGCCTGACCTGTGTATAAGACTAATGGGACTAAAAACATTTTAACTGCTTGTATCTTACTATCCATATCCATATAACAGAGCTTCCATTTTCCCAGTTTTTGTATTATATTTTGTTTAGTCTCTTCCCACATATCATTTGCTGCCACATCAGAATCATTTTTAATCCATGCTCTTAAATGCTTCATTTTATATTATCCCCTTAAATGTGGATATTGCTGAACCAGTTCATGTGTGGGTGCATAATGTACCTCTGTTGCCTTTGTTTTAGCTTCATTAATTTTGTATCCAGAAAAGATCTGAAACTATCTCAGAATATTCCACCTTTTCTAGTTTTGTCAGATATAAAATAATGTCATCTGCAAGTAGAGCCACCTTTTCTTGACTACTATACCAAGTATATCCTTGAATTTCTGAGTTACCTATTTTCTTTGCCAGTGGTTCTAAATGTAATACAAATAACAAAGGGGAGAGAGGACACCCTGCCTGGTTCCTGTGCTCAAGCAGAAATTATCTGAGAGGACCCCACCCAGTTTAATTTTCGCCTCTGGTCCCTCATATATCCTCCTAATCAACATAATTTTATTAAGGAATGCAAATGCTTCCATTGCCTGCTCATAATGTCCTAGCTTACTCTAGGAAAGGTCTTTCCAACTTCCAAGCAGACTACATCAGCCAGTGCTCCCTTGTCAAATTCTCCTGTAATTCAGTTATAAAACTGGATCAGGTTTGATTGGCGCTTCTTTTTTGTTGTGAACCCATGTTGGTTTTTGGTTGCCATCCTGGAGATTGCATTCCTTTAGAGATTCTACCAGATTCTTCCCCTCAAGATTTTCACCATGACATTCTCCGCTGCTACTGTTAAGCTAACAGGCCTCCAGTTCCCCATATTTTTTCTGTCCCCACCATCCCATTCAGTTCTACCTCAGCAACTGTCCTCTTGTCTTCTGAGATGTTTACTTCTTTCAGGCCAGCTGTTACGGTTGAATGTCTCTTTTCAGGATATTGATTTTTAATAGTTACCCAATCAAACCTTGTCAGAGTGGTTGGCCATTGTTTTGCTATTTTGTATAACAGTTGTATTAAAACATTGTCAGCACACACTCACGAGGACTGCTAATGCTCTTTCTGCTTATTTTTAAAAAGTGTGCTAGCTAAGGGCGTATATAAATTTATAATTAGGACAAGTGTTCACCCATTTACCAAAATGCTGGAAGCTAGATGGCCAATCTGGAAACAAGGCAGCCTTTGTGGTTGCTGTGTTAGACATGATTCATTTATTAGCAGTCCTCCAGCATGGATTAGCAGTCCTCCAGCATGGATACTTGCACTGTTTGGCATTATGCTGTGAATAGTATTGCAAGATTTTGCTAAAAACAAAATAAGTGCAGCTGTGTGATGTACTCGCTAAAAAGTATGCTCATGTGGGAAAGGTTCTTGTAGCAGTACAAGGTCCCTTCCACCACTACAGCGATCTAGGTAGTTCTGAGATGGAGTAAGTATACAGTTAGTGGGTGTTACTTGAATATAGTTCTAGTGTGCTTCCATTTTTGTTCGATTGCTGTTACACAATGAAGATATTAAAGGTTTATAATTCTTGTAATGTGATTGTCTGAAATGCACTTTGTATGGATACAACATCCAGAACTTTCTAAGAAGAAAACTTACAAATAATTGACTGGATTGTGTAGCAGCTTTACCATTCTTAGTGTTGTATACAGTGTGGACTTGCTATCTTTATGTAGTGCATACTGCATGAGAAGGACAGATACTATCCAAAACAGAAATGCATTTTAGGTGCATAACAGAGCCACAATATAGAAAATAAAAGTAACCTTAGTTGTATCAAGGATATCTCCAAAATTGTTTTGGGAAAAGAAGGTGACAGAAGCTGCAGCGCTATTCCATGAGAAGACTGAGCATGTTAGAGTATCCAGTATGTGCACATACTCGAGAAAAAAGTATCTGTGTCAACCACAAAGCACCACCAACAGGAAAGAAATGTAAATACATTTCATTTATTTAAAAATACACTATTTTTTAAATGAATGAGTTATATAGGAATAAATCTTGAAAGTAAATTTCATGTTTACTGTGTGAAATTGCTTTTGAAAAATTATTATAAACTTTTGAGGGAAGTTCTATGCCTTGCCTTCTGTGCCATTAGGGGTCAAGTGGTCTTGGATATGTTGTATCTTAACAAATCTAGTACCTCCACAAATACCACACAGAGAGATCTAAATTTGTATCAGCAAATAAATAAAATACTGTGGCAAGAGAGGGTCACTTTGCAGTGCCCTCCCACCTCTGGAATAGACTCTGGTGGCAAATTAAGCATTGTGATATATTGTCTTCTTGCATATGGGAACTGGATGATTAATTAATGGGTTTTCACAAATGCATCCCAAATAGTCTCCTTGAAAGAGTATGTACTGGCAAGGTATAAATTATCCAAAAAGTCTGTTTGTATTTCCTCAGTCCTGTGACAAGAAAATGTCTGTCATTTTTGTGAGAGAATGACTGCTGTGCACCGTTGTGGTGTGTTCTTGAATATTATGTAATGAGAGTGAATTGTACAATCTCAATATATTTCTGCTTGTGTTGCAGTGTACCTTGCTAGTGCTTTATGTCCATTTGCATTGCATTCTGAGGAACACTATTCATGATTTTAAGTTACCTGTGTCTAATTTGTGCTTTTCAGCTGAAACAGTACTGACATCATCCAATGAAGTGATGAAAATGATTGCTAATCTCCACTACAGGGAACATAAACGAATTGCTTTTTTGGGCTCTATTGCTTCTGTTCGCTACATCCATCATTCCTGTACAGCCAAAGTGCTCCCAGCAATGGATGTAGAAGAGGTATGGAAGTTCTGACTTAACTGAGGTGAAGAGCTGAGAGCTTTTGCAATGAAGATATATATCAACCATACACCCTGTAACTTTGTGCAAGCATACCTTGGAAGGCAGTACATGTTTACTTTTTGAGTACATAAAAGTAAATGTTTTCACCAGGTTTCATACTATTATTTTATAGCTTTTCTTAATAGTTTCATGAGTGTGACAGGTGTGCCAAACTGCTTTCTTGTATGTTTATAATATATTTTGAAACTCAATGACATTGTCTTGACATTTCCAAGACTAAATTGGCCCCTGTATGTCAGCCATGTGTGCACTGTAAATTTGGTGGCAGTATTGTGTGGTTCTCTGTTAGGTACCCAGTATGAAGAGTTTAAATATCCTGGTCTCCACTTGGATTTTCGCTGATATTTCCTTTTTTAAATCTACCCCAAAGGCAAGAGACAGAGAGGTAGTTTGTTGGAGATCTCTATAAATTTGCCTCTTAAGGTGTGTGTGTGTGTGCGTGTGTGTGTGTCTGTGTGTATGTGCACGTTCACACTCTGCAATGAAGTGACAACCCAGCCAGGAGTGGTGTTATACCCGCGTCTTGCTTGGATAGCCTTCAGCTACCTGTTGACCCTAAACAGTGTAAAACAGGTATAGAAAAAGTAATAATTTTTCCTTGAAAATGAATTGCCCGTTCTACTAGTAATAATATTTGATACGGATAAAACTTGATGCAAGCCTAACTGCAGTCCTTATCACTGGTAGTCTGCATTATTAGAAATAGTCCCCTCCCAGATTCCACTTAGTGTCGCTGGATGATGTCACAAAAGTTTGTTAATTGTGGATCATTGTGTATTGCTGCATGCAGGTGAATGTTTGAACGGTAACTGGAGTTAAGCCAGCTTGTTCTCTCATTCAGAAGGCTTTTTGTCAGAAATAGTTGCTCTATGAAGGAAGTTACTTCTTGTTTTCAGTTATTTTATTCCTCCCAAGTGCTGACTTTCTATAACAGTCAGATTTAAAATTAATATTAATATTTTTTTAAGAAATCAAAGGTATATAGTTGTTAACGTCTTCTCAAAAGCTATTTTTGAAATTTTTTTGTCTATGTTTAAAACTTATCTGCTTTGTATTGCTGCTTTTGTTTTATTTTTTTAATGTGAAAGACTCCTATGGAAAAGTCAGACATCAGTGGGTTAAAACTTTATACTGGTTGCAGTTATTAACAGTTACAGTCCTATGTTTTGTTTTCCTGTACTGATTGTGAAACCTGACTCAGATCCTGCCCTGAGACTTAACTTCATTGACTGCTTTTTAGTCTGTTGAATTGTATACATGGGAGACTTTTAGGCATTGTTTGTAAAACAGTATTTGTAAGCAGTGTACTTTTTATTTAATTTTATATTTTCATGACATGGTAAGAGAACTGTTACTGAATGGACCATATCAACATAGTAATATAATAATTAAATATAAGCAAATGTAAAGAGAGTTATACAGTGGTAGACACAAACCTACAGGAAATTGTGGTCAAACCTAGTATCAGTGATTTTATTGGCAGAGTTAAATAGGAGTAAGGCAGCTTGTTTTCATTTTGAAGTAGAGACCAACTTTAATTTAACTGGCTTAGTGAAGTGGTTGCTGTTGGACTCTTTTCAGCCATGAGCCAGACTTTAAGAGTAGTTTAAATGCAGTACATTTTGACATTAAAGTAGCCGGTCAAGTGACATGTTTTTGAAAGATGGGAATAAAATCCTTGTAGTTTTTAAACACGTTTATTGAATTATCACTAGTGACATAGGCAAACCTACATTTATATAAAAGTAATCAAACCATATTAACAAGATTATTTATTTATTTATTTGACATTTGTTACCCAGGTTGGTCCAACTGAGCCAAGGGCTCATTTTCAGTGGAGACCCGAGGAGAAAAGCTTCAAACAATATACAGACATGCAAAAGACATACAATAACAGTAACTGTCAGAAGTACAATCACATAACATGAGGAGATAAGCTTCAGTCTATAGCATAGAAACTCAGTAATACAATGAAACTTCCATTACAAAAGTATACAGTGTAAAAGAGGTACACTCAGTTGTTTAACGAAAGAGTTAAAGCATTGGAATAAGCTCCATCCTTTTGATGCAAGAGGGTAAAATCACTGAATTATATGTCATAGTGTAAATGAAATAGAAGGAGATAATTCTAATAGAATAGAAGAACAATTAGTCCAGAAGAGGGGATGTAGAGACAGTAGTGATGTCATGTGGGGGCTTGGCATAGGCAGGACCAAGTCTTTTTTGAGATAGTGTTTTAATTCTCTTTTAAACTGGTGTTTTTGGGAGATATTTCTTATATTGAGGGGGAGTGTGTTCCAGACTTAAGCTACTTGTAAAGGGACTTTCTAATGTTTTTATTGGGTTTGTAGATGTCAAGAAGCTGTTTGTCAGTTGTGTGGATGTGTTGGAGGGGGCTGTAATAAGATAGTAGGTTGGTGAGGGAGGGGCAGGAAGAGAGAGATTGTAGTTGAAGTAGTAGTTGAGAGAATTCAATCCATTGATGTTTCTTTAGGGCGAGACAGTGATGAGAATTGTTAGGAAGGTTACTGGCAAATCTGGCTGTTTTATTTTGGGCAGTAGAGTAGACTAATATTAGTAAGGATAGTGACATCATAAAGTAGACATGGTAAGACGATTGTCCGAGTCAGAGAAAGTTTGGAGGTAGGTGTAAGGAATTTCCGATTTCTGGAAAGTACTCCAAGTTTCTGGTGGTTGGATATGTTGGTTGAGTTTTAGTTCGTCAATTATGGTGCCAATTAGTTTGGTATGAGGTTCAGCTTTGATGATGGTATTGTTGAGAGCGGTGATGGCAAAGGAGGATTTCTGTTGTGCCAGTGTTCTAGGAAAGAAGAGGAATTTTTTTTTTTTAGGGTTTATTACTATCTGATGAGTCATGATGTTCATCGTGTTACACTGCTGCAGTCATTACACTTGGGTTATCCTGCCATCAGGCAGTTCCCCAGTTGGCCTGAGTTCCAAAGTCTTGATCCAGCGTCGGTTGCTGTCGCCTCCTCCCTGACGTCAGTGCGAAGATGCAGCCGACTCCATTTTCTTCAGTTTTTCTTGCCGCGCGGTGCCCGAAGCAGAAGCACTTCGCAAGTGCCGGTCGGCCGACTCCTGAGATTTTCATTCCGAATCTTTTTCTTGCCTCAGACAGATGTCAGTAAAATTTAATAACTGTATTTCTTTTGGAAAGCAAATACCTCATAAGGATTTCCACTCCTATTATATTCCATGCCTAGGCCCTGACCACGACGTCACTGGTTGTCGGTTTTGTGCTAGGTTTAACAAGCACACTATTAAATGTCTGTTTGATTTTGCCCGACATTATTTTGGCAGAAAATTCAATTACAGCATGCCGTCGGAACTACCAATGACTGCAATGCATAAAAAGCACAAGGACAGGCATCCGAGGCCCAAAACTGACGAGGCCTCTTCTAGGCCGGTCGCCAGTTCTCCGGTTTTCAGCGAGGTGCCTACGCAGCCCCCGGCGACCACTTCCACAGAACCACAGACCACCTCCGACTCCCACGTGGAGCTGGCTGGGCCTTCGGACACACTAGGTTTTCAGCTTTCCGATCCTAACCCTACAGAGGGAACCGAAGTAGCTGAGCAATCCACAGCTGCAGAGGGTGTTTTCAGACCTACCCAGTTAACCATTAAACCCTCTGTTAAGTCTAAGCCTCCCTTAAAAGCAAAGAAACAGACACAACTCTCTCCAGGACAGGCTTCCATGCCTAAGAAACAAATGCTAAAAATGGCCGAGGACCTAATCACCCTGATCAGGGGGTCCCATCCCCCTCCTGATAAAAGGCCCAGACAGGATGCAGACTATGAATCTTCCGACCAGGTGTCCATTTCCTCAGACTCTTCCTTGGACCTAGGATATTCTTTACACCCTTATGAGGATTCTGATGCTGAAGAATCAATTCCATCAGCCTCTCCGTGAGGCTTACTCCTTTGGGGAGACCTTACATACCATGAGGGAACATTTCCATTGGGAAGGCCAGGATTACTCAAAATCCAAGAAAAGGCTCAGAGACTTCCTTTTTATTGCCTCAACACAGACCCCTTGCTATCCCGCCAGTTTTAGATATTGTGGATGATGTGTACACTGAACCCAGTTTAAACCCTGACTCCTTACCCCCAGCCCCAGTCAACCTGACAGGTATTACAGAGTCCCTGACTCTCACAAATTTCTGTACAAAAGCCCAGTTGCTGACCATGAAACTATTTCTCAGGGACCCAAAGGGATTAAGGCCTCATCAGCAAAAAACCCAGTTCCCTCTGACAGAGATTCCAGAGCATTAGACAGATGGGGAACGAAGGTATATACGTCTGCAACTTTAGCAATGAGAGCCTTGAATTGCCAGATGTTATGTGATCCTATCTCGCCTACATTCTGACTGATGGGTTCGGAGCCGATCCCTCGGCTCCGACTCGGCACGCTTATGCCAAAGAGCGAAGTCTCTTATTGGCTGAGCTTACTATATCCCAGGATGCACCACTACCAGTCCCCCAGATCTCGTTTGCCGCTAACTAGCGAAGACGTGGTCTCGAGCTGGCTGAGCTGAGTAGTAAATTTTACTTACTTTTTTATGTCAGAAAATTGTTTTTCCTGTCATAAAAAGCTGTTTTAACGGCTACTCTGTGCTTTGTGTAGTGATTGAAAGTTTTTTGTGGAAACTTGTTGAGTGATTGGGTGTTGTTGCTGATTTCAGGCCTCCCTTATCTGTAGGGCCTTTCCCGGTCAGTTAACCCCTCTCAAACTTTTGGGATTTCAGATCCCCTTGAGTTTCTTGTTGTTCGGATTGTTAAACCGGCAGTTCTAAACTGATTTTTGTAGAGTCAGTTAAGTAAAGTTAAATTTGGATTGTGTGTTCTTACTGCATTTTTGGTCATAATGTCTCAAAATCCTAGGCCTTCGGGCTTCAAAAAATGCACCAAATGTAATTTTAAAATGTCAATCACAGATGACCACTCTCTCTGTGTTTATTGTTTGGGTGCAAAACATTTACAGGAGTCATGCAGCGTGTGTCACGCTTTTTCCTCTAGGGTCCTCCAGGAGAGGAAAAATAAGCTTATTCTTAAAGGCTTAATCAAACCCTCCTTGTAAGAAGCACTAGCACCCTCTCCTTCTCCAACCAAAGAAGGCGGCTCCGACCAGTCCGTCGGATCCGCCGCCAAAAGACATAGGCAGGCTTCTCCTTCGGCTCCAAGGACTTGGAGCCGAGGCGAACGGTCTGCCTCGATGCCACCAGTCTCGACTCCTCGGGCTTCGGAGCCGATGGCTGGGGCATCGAGGCGGTCACCTTCGCCGGCTCCACTGGTCTCGGAGCCGACTAAGGTTGCCCGCTCAGACACTCCTCCTCCTCGGCACCGATGGAATCTACTGTGGGTATTCCCTCGGCGCCGATAATCATCGAGTCGCCTCGGAGCCGGTCCCCTAGTCCTTTGAGGCCGTTGGAGAGGCCTTCTCGAACCCGTTCAGTATCCTCTAAGTCCTCGAGGATGTCGGATTCGGATATAGACAGGGTGCTCCAAAGACTGTTCCAGTCCCCAGTCTTTCAAAAATTTGTTTCGGCTCCAACCCAGTTGGCTTTGGAGCCGATAGCCCATGCCCATCCCATGGCTGTTCCTCCTCCGACCGCCGGCTCCGCCGGAGCAGATGCTGTTGGAGCCGGTGGAGATCTTAGGGTCGGCTCCGACCCTTACTCCAACCCGGGCCTTCGGGTCCGAGTTTGGTACACGGACTTCTTCGGCTGGACCCGGGGGTGATGTTTCGGGACCTATGCTTTCGGTTCCAAGCCTCCCTCTCGGTGCTTCAGCTGCGGGATTGCCGTCTGCTATCATGGCTCCGGAGACTGGACACTCCCAGGATTCTGGGGGTCCGGCTTTCAGGGCTATGAGGAGTGCCTTGGCCAAGTCTTCGGCCATCTCTCCGGCTTTACCGGCACCTTCCCTGGGCATGGAGACTGGGTCTTTGGCAGTTCCCCTGTCCGTAGGCAGCGGAGCCCCTGGGCCTGAGGTTACCCCCATTGGGGTTCCCTCCTCCTGAGGGTTCTTCGGAGTTGTCTTGGAGGAACCCCGAGGAAGAGATCGTGCAAGAGGAAGCACGTGGACTCCCCGAGTCTATTACATCGGACACTGATCTTGATGATGCGGAGGGGTCCCAGTCGTCCTCGGATGATGTCTCATTTGCAGACATCTTAGAGATCCTCAAACAACGAGGCGGCTGGATATCCAAACCCCTCTGCTGATGAGTCAGTGCTCCTCAAGGCCTTTGGGGCTCAGCCCTCCGCCTCCTGGGTGTCTCCGCCTTCGACGAGCTTCTGGATTTAGTTTGTCGAAGGCGTGGGAACATCCAGATACCGTGGAACCAGTCCCTTCTCGTCCTAATAAATTTTTGTCTGCCCCACCCGAGAAGGAGTTCCTCACTAAAGGCGTGGCTGTAGATGCCATGGTGGTGGCATCTGCTACACAACAGGACGTGGCAGAGGCTTCAACGTCCGTCCATCCTCCTAATAAGGAGTCTAGGAGCATGGACAGGCAGGAAGCGCACCCTGACTTCAGCGGCCTTTACTTTAAGGTCTCTGAATTATTTGGCACATTTTACCAGGCTTCAGAGGGATCTGGTCAAGGAGCTGTCAGATTCCTCTCGGGTAACCTACCTGAGCAGCTAGCCCAGTCGGTTAGCTCTCAGTTGGCTATCCTTACGTCAATTTCTAACTCGTCCATGAGGCTCATTTCCTATGCGGCCGAAGGCGGGTAGAGCGGCAGGCACAGGCGTGGCTCACGGAGACAAGCCTGGCTTCGCTTGTGTCAGTTTGCGGAGGCATTCAAGTCTTCCTTCACGACGCTCCCTTTGATGGGTCCTCTTTGTTTGGACCCAAGGTTAAAGACACCCTTACCGCTGTGAGCAAGAGGGAAAAACTTTATCTGCCATAGGTGCCCGTTATTCCACTCCCTTCGGCCTTATCCCAAGGCCAAAGGAGGGGAAGATGTGGTTCCGAAATCACGTAAGTTTTTTCCTCAACAGCAGGAAGATTCCCCTTCCAGAGGCAGAGGACGGGGAAATTTTTCTGGGAGACGCCGTCCCAGAGGCGGCAGAGGGCCCCGCAATTCTGGAGACCGCGAGTCCTTTCGTGGCTCTTCAGCCTCCCACACATCATGAGGGATTGCCCGGCTGTGCTGCTCCGGAGCCAGTCGGGTGTCGTTTTGCCAAGCACCTAAAAGCCTGGGAGTCAATCACTCAGGACAGATGGGTGCTTCGGATCATTGCCGGAGGTTACACCATCCCATTCACATACTCACCACCACCGTCCAAGAAAATCCCGGACCCACCACCCAGTCAAAGGGAAATTGCAGCCGCAGAAGCTTTAAAGCTGCTAGAAAAAGGAGTCATCCAACCGGTCCCCACAGACCAGATCGGATCCGAAATTACTCCAGGTTCTTTTAGTGCCAAAAGACAGGGGACCTGAGACCAATATTGGATCTCAGCAGACTGAACCAATCCGTCACGAAATCCAAATTCGAATGGTCACGTTACAATCCATTCTCCCATTGTTGGAGAAGGATGTTTGGATGTGCTCCATAGACCTCAAGGACGCCTATTATCACATACCGATACATCAGGCGTCCAGGAGGTATCTGCGCTTCAGCCTGGGAGTCAGTCATTACCAATTTTGTGCTCTGCCCTTTGGTCTCACCACAGCCCCCAGGGTGTTCACCAAGTGTTTGGCGGTAGTGACGGCTCACCTGAGAAGTCTTGGATTCCAAGTGTTTCCCTATCTGGACGACTGGCTCCTGACTGCCGCCACCAGGCATCTACTAATGGACAACCTCAAAGCCACCATCTCCCTAGGTGCTACCCTGGGGATCACATTCAATTAGTCAAAGTCTGTCTTGCTGCCCTCTCAGCGCATAAGGTTCATAGGAGCAGAGATAGACTCAAAATTGATGCGCGTCTTTCTTCCTGCCGAAAGGATCCAAACTTTACAGGGCCAAGTTCAAGCTCTGGTCTCGAGATCCAAAGCCCCAGCCAGGATGGTTCTACAAGTTTTAGGTTCAATGTCTGCCACGGTTCTTTTAGTTCCTCTGGCAAGATTGCACATGAGGATTCTTCAGTGGCTATTGTCAACTCAATGGTCCTTTCAGGATCTTCCCCTCAATCATCACATCATGATTACGGAAACATGCAAACGGGACCTTCGCTGGTGGCTTCAGACATCCAATCTAAATCAAGGAAGCCCTTTGTTATTCCCTCTCCAGTGGTTACCCTGACGACAGATGCCTCCCAGATAGGGGGCATTGTCTGGGCAGGTTAGTTCAGGGCTCCTGGCTTCCAGACGAAGCTCTTCTCCACATCAATGTGTTGGAGATGAGGGCTGTACTTCTATCCCTACAGGCCTTACACAAGTTTCTTCCTCAGGGCATCATCGCCATCCACACAGACAACATGTCGGTGGTCTGGTATCTGAACAAACAAGGAGGGACCAGATCTTACCCCTTTGCAGAGAGGCCATGAGGGTGTGGGAATGGGCTGTAGCTACCAACCGCTTCTTGGTAGCGACCCACATTCCGGGGAAATCAAATATATTGGCAGACAAATTGAGCAGGACAATTCTCTCCTCACGAGTGGTCCCTAAACGAAACAGTAGCAGCTCAGGTTTTCAGGAGATGGGGAACGCCGTGCTGCGATCTTTTTGCAACACCACTGAACACGAAGTGCAAAAGGTTCTTCTCCTTGACTCCACATCAAGGGGAACCAGCTATGGATGCTCTAGCACAACCTTGGCCAACAGGGCTACTTTATGCCTTTCCTCCGATACCACTTCTCTCCAAAGTCATTCAAAAAGCTTCTCAATTGGGGTCCGCAATGATACTGATTGCCCCATACTGGCCTCGTCAGGTATGGTTTCCTTACCTGAAGAAACATGCGGTGGACGATCTGTGGACTTTAGACCTAATTCTGGACCTATTAATTCATCAGTCGGGACAACAGCACCAGTCCCTTCACTCCTTGAAGTTGACAGCTTGGCTCCTCCACTTCCGACTTTAGTCAGAAGTCACACATTAGACCCGGAAGTTATTCACATTTTATCTTCGGCCCACAAACCCACCACTAAGAAATTGTACCTCAGTAAGTGGAAGAGGTTTGCTATCTGGGCTCAACTCAGGGGCTTAGACCCTATCACTGCTCCTATCCCAGAGGTTTTGAAATTCTTAACATCCCTGTTTAATCAAGGATCTTCTGTCTCTACTATTAAAGTCCAACTAGCGGCTATCTCTAAATTTCACGAGTCCATGGATCCTCCATTGATGAGCAGCAGACTATGCAAAACTTTCATTAAAGGTGCGGGTCTGTTAAGACCCCCAGTTTTTCATCCTGCCCCTCCGTGGGATCTAGATTTAGTGCTTCATGCATTGACATCTTCCCCTTTCGAACCGGCTGCTACATGTGAGTTAAAATATCTGTCTTGGAAAACTGCCTTCTTAGTTGCAATTACTTCTGCAAGAAGAGTTTCAGAGCTTCAAGCCCTGTCTATTAAACCACCGTACTTGATTTTCCACAAGGATAGAGTATCACTTAGGCCTAATCCATCCTTTGTCCCAAAGGTCTGTTCTAATCTCTGTCTCCAACAGTCTCTAGAGCTGCCAGTTTTCTTCCCAAAATTCTCCAATGAAGCAGAATACACTCTCCATAAATTGGATGTTCACAGGCAATTGCGCTTCTATTTAGACAGGACTCAGCAACTTCGTAAGTCAGACCAGTTGTTTGTGTCCTTCTCAGACAATAAATTGGGTAAAACCATCACAAAAGCTACTATCTCCAAATGGATTAGAGATTGCATAACTCAGGCTTATTCTTCTTTGAATAAGCAACTTACAACATCTATCAAAGCTCACTCTACCAGAGCTATGGCTACTTCTATAGCTTTTCATTCCAAGCTCGCTATATCGGAGATTTGTGCTGCGGCTACTTGGTCCAGTCCGCACACTTTCATTTCCCACTATAAATTGGATGTGGCATCTAAAGGACGAGCATCATTTGGTTCCACGGTACTCAGGAGTGTTTTCCAGTGAGCCACCCAGGATTCAGGTGCTAGGACGCTGTCCCATCAGTCAGAATGTAGGCGAGATAGGATCACATAACATCTTTTAGTTATGTACTCACCATAACTTCAGATGTTTGGGATCCATCTCGCCTACATTCCTAATACCCACCCTCCTTCCCCTGCCTTGGAGATCAGAAGAGATTGAACGGTTTGAGTTCTACTGTTTTTATCTTGTTCATCTGACGATGTTATATAATCAGAGCGTGCATGTGTGCATGTATGCGGACAAACTAGATCTGGGGGACTGGTAGTGGTGCATCTGGGATATAGTAAGCTCAGCCAATAAGAGACTTCGCTCTTTGGCATAAGCGTGCCGAGTCGGAGCCGAGGGATCGGCTCCGAACCCATCAGTCAGAATGTAGGCAAGATGGATCCCAAACATCTGAAGTTATGGTGAGTACATAACTAAAAGTTTCACATGCTAAAATATCAGCAAATTTTGATGTCTCAATTGAAACAAAAGATGCTTCCAGATTCAGATCCTCCTAATTTTAAAGAAATGCAGGATTTAGTGCATGCAGTTGAACAAGTGGGAAAACACTACTTTGCATTGTGGGTTTGATTCCTTAGAGGCCTCCTGTAGAGCAGCAGTTACAGGCTCTGTCATTAGAAGGCATGCTTGGTTAAAAGAACATATGTTACCAGATCATGTTAAGGTCAAATTATTGGATGCACCTTTGCAGCGGGATGTGCTGTTTGGAGTTAAGGCAGAGGAGGTATTAAAGAAGATGGAGGATAAGGCAAAATCTATGCAAATGGTGAAAGATTTCTTACAGGTTCAGCCTCCTCGTTTTAGCAGAAATTGGCCAACAAAGAATTTTTTCCTTTCCAGTCACAGATAGACCTCAAAGGGGCAGATACAGACGTCCAAGAGGTAGATGTCAGGCACAAGGCCCTTATAGGCCTCGACAATGGGGTACACCAGGCCAGAAAGAAGGGGAAGACAGGCCTCAACCTTATAAAAAGCAGCCTCAATGACTTTCCACTACAGCTGCCAAACAGCTCTCTCTTGGCAGCCCCCTTAGGAGGAAAACCGGCACTTTTCTATCACAACTGGCATTGCATCACCAAAGACAAATGGGTTCTCAAAATTGTATCTCAAGGTTACAGGTTCCACTTTCACACTCTGCCAAGGTTAAAAGGAATGCCAAATCTGCCACCAAATCAATGGGCAGAGGCTCCAAAACAAATGACAGCACTCATGGACATGAGAGCTATTCAAAAGGTACCACCACAGGAACAAAGACAAGGATTTTACTCAAGACTCTTTCTGATTCCCAGAAAGGACAAAGCCTGGAGACCCATTCTGGACCTTTCTTCACTAAACACTTACCTGGATGTTCTGAAATTCAAGATGTTGACACTACAGCAGCTTCTTCCCATGCTGGGCAAGAAAGCTTGACTCGTGACTTTGGACCTCAAAGAGGCATACCTGCATGTACCTATCAGACAAAACTGCAGAAGATACCTCAGATTTCTAGCTGGTTCAATGCACTGTCAATTCTCTGCACTGCCCTTTGGCTTATCTACTACGCCCAGGGTCTTCACAAAATGCCTGGCACCAGTAATCACATTTTGCAGGCAAAAAGGAGTTCACATTTATCTGTACCTGGACGACTGCCTGATTCAAGCAGAGAGCAAGGACATTCTCCTAAAGCATGTGGCGTACGTAAAAAAGTTATTAAGTTGCTTGGGGTACACAGTAAATGAAAAGAAATCAAAACTAGTGCCGTCACAACAGATAATATTCCTGGGTGCCAGCTTGAACACAACAACCCAGATGGCTTATCTCGCGCCAGACAAGCAAGGACAACTGACTCAATATTTTCATTTAATGGCAACAAAGACCCAACTCCCTGCAAGAAAAATTCTGCAGGCCTTGGGCTACATGGCATCTTGCATACTACTAATTCCATATGCCAGACTGCATATGAGGAAACTACAATGGTACCTAAAAAGTGTATGGTCTCAACACTGTCAAAGTTTGGAAACAGTTATACCACTAATTCCTTGCCTACAACAGGAGTTTCGATGGTGGGCTCAAGCTTGTCACCTCAGCAAGGGACAGCCTTTCACTCGACCCACAGCCAGGCAAACACTGACAACAGATGCATCGGATTACGCCTGGGGAGCACACATGGCAGGAAAATGTATCCAGGGCGAGTGGCCCACAGAGCAAAGACATCTCCACATCAATCAAAAAGAGATGCTAGCTGTACAAAATGCTATTATAGCTTTCAAGGACCTGCTGCATCCAGGACAATTACTACTAAAGAAAGACAACACCACAGTTATGTGGTACATAAACAAGCAAGGGGGCACAAACTCCTACCCCGTCTGCAGGCAAGCCATGACCTTGTGGAACACAGCTCTAAACTGCCAAGTTCATCTGCAAGCACAATTCCTGCCAGGAGAGAAAAACACACTGGCAGACGACCTAAGCAGAAACATCATGGATCCCCACGAATGGGAATTGAACCCACAAATATTCAGAATGATAACACAAAAATGGTGGAGCCTGGACATAGTTTTCTTTGCTTCCCCAATGAACTGCCAATTACAGAAATTCTGCACAAGGAGCTACCATCCACAAGCATGGAAAGTGGATGCCCTCTCATTCAGCTGGAAAAAACTACAAGTATATGCTTTCCCTCCTTTACCTCTCCTTCCAAAGGTACTCATAAAAGCCAGGCAGGAAGAGCCAAAGATGATCCTGATTGCACCAGACTGGCCATGCCAGCACTGGTACCCAATCTTAAAGAACTTAGCACAAGAACCACCCTGGATTTTGCCTCAAATCCCACAGTTGCTGACACAGCACAACAATCAGATACTTCACAGCCAGCTAAAGACCTTAAATCTAGCTGCATGGAAAATTCCTTAGTCAAGCAAGCAATGCCTCTCTCCAAAGCTGTTATGGATGTCATTCTGGAGGCCAGAAGGCCTAGCACCAGGAAAGCATACTCGGATAAATGGAAGAGATTCTGTGCCTGGAACCAAGCGCACAGTCTTGACTCTCTTGTCCCAAACATTCCTCAGATACTTCAATACTTAATTCAGATGCTGGACAAGGGCCTCTCCTTTTCATCCATCAAGATCCACGCCTCAGCTATTTCTGCTCATTACAACACGGATCCACCAATTTTTTCTAATCCTTTGCTCAAACAGTACCTCAGAGGGGCTAAAAACATAAGACCGCCCCGTAGAGCACCTACACCAGCTTGGGACCTCAACTCTGTTTTGGAAAAATTAACTTTACCTTCTTTTGAGCCAGCTAACACAGCAGAATTAAAATACATCTCTTGGAAAACTGCTCTGCTACTGGCAATAACATCAGCACGAAGAGTTACAGAATTACAGGCACTAATGGCAGTGGAACCTTTCCTCATCTTCCACCAGGACAGGGTGTCTTTAAGAACTAACCCTACGTTTATGCCAAAGGTGGTATCAAGTGTGGCTCTAAACCAAACTATTCACTTGCCAACTTTTTATCCAAAACCACAGAACAAAGGGGAGAGACTACTACATTCTTTGGACATTCACAGACAGTTACACTTCTACTTGGACAAAACCAAACCTTTCAGAAAATCTGAGCAGTTATTGGTAGCATATGCTGCAGGAACACAGGGAAAAAGCCATTTCAAATCAGACTGTTTCAAAATGGATAGGACACTGTATACATTTCTGCTATACCCACCATGGGAAACCTGTACCTAGTAGCATTAGATCTCACTCCACCAGGGCAACAGCCACTTCAACTGCCTACCTCAGAGGAGTACCTACCAAGGATATTTTGGAAGCAGCAACATGGAGTTCTGTATATACCTTCACCAAACATTACCATTTGCCTTTATACTCCAAATCCAGAGCTGGCTTTGCCACTGCTGTATTGCAGGGCCTTATAGCCACCCCTAATGCCTTATAGATCCAGCCTCCCTACCTCAGCTTTGGGATTCCACCCAAGTGTAATGACTGCAGCAGTGTAACACGATGAACATAGTACAGTTTTGTACCTACCGTAAATGTAGATGTTCGAGTGTAAACACTGCTGCAGTCCAGGTTACCCTCCCTCCCTCCTTCCCCTCTTACTTTCTGGTACTTACCTTGGTCATCTACCCTTTATTACCCATGGGGAGTATTTGCTGGTAACTAAAAATGGTTGTTTGCTTTTCTTTTGTATTTTTTTACTAGCAATTTGAATTGCCTACCTATTTGGGGGCACCCGACATCTGGGGCAAGAAAAACTGAAGAAAATGGCGTTGGCTGCATCTTATATACCCCTGTCGCACTGATGTCAGGGAGGAGGTGACAGCAACCGACGCCGGACCAAGATTTTGGAACTCAGGCCAACTGGGGAACCGCCTGATGGCAGGATAACCCAAGTGTAATGACTGCAGCAGTGTTTATACTCGAACATCTACATTTATGGTAGGTACAAAACTGTACTTTTCGACAGATGAGAAGGTGTCCTGAGTGAGTGTTAAGCGATTAGAAGTACTATGGGTGGTGGTGATAAGTGTGGAGTCATCAGCATATTTTAGTAGAGTTGAGAGTTTACAAGCTGAATGTAATTTGTTAGTGAAAATATTGAACAAGAGGGGGTCCAGGATTGATCCTTGAGGAACTCCTGTGTTGACAGGAAGGAAGGGTGAGACGACAAGTTTGCCAGCGAACGGATTGTTGCCTATTTGAGGGGTAGCTGGAGAGCCAGTTTCCTGAGGAACTAGGGTGTTTGAGGTCTGAGAGTTTATTTAGAGACCGTATCAAAAGCCATAGAGAGATTGAGAAATAAGCAGGATATCAGCATGTTCTTGTCACAGGCCTCAGTTACTGTTCGGATGAAAGAAAGTAGTACAGTGGATGCATTGTGGTGGGGCCAGAAGCCATGTTGGGTGGAGGTTAGCAGGTTATTGTCAAGCAGCTGTTTGAGTAACTGGGTATGTATGCATTTCTCAAGAATTTTGGAGATAGGGGACAGGATGGCAATGGGTCTGTAATTAGAAAGGTCATTAGAGTTTCTACCCTCATGTAGTGGGATTGTAAAGGAGGATTTCCATATGTCAGGGACACATCTTCATTAATGGATCTATTTATGAGTGTAGAGACAGGCTAGATAGTGGATTCCACAGTAATTTTGAGAAAGTAAGAAGGTAATTTATCAGCAGAGATGGAGCAAGGTTTGAGTTTGAGCAAGAGAGATGTGATGTAGGTGGTGGGAATCGTTTTAAATAAGCTATTGGAAGGTGTTTTGTTGAGGGATGAAGGAGGGGTAGAGGAAGTTTTATTTTGAGTTAGTTTTTGGATTGTTTCTATGAAAAATTTGTTTAGGAGGGTGGCTGTTTCAGTAACAGTGTTGTGTGGGAAGGGGTTGGGAGTGGTAGGGTTTCCAGGATAAAGAAGATTATTAATGATTGTCCAGAATGTTTTTGATTATTCTGTGGATTGTTATTGGGTGGAGCAGAAAAAATTCTTCTCATCATTGGTAACCAGTTTTTAGAAAGGTTTCTGAGCGCTTCATACTTTTGAAGTAGGGGAGGGGATTTGTTTTTGACCTAGAATTTCCAGACACTATCTCTTTTATGCATAATGGAGTGGGTATGTGTGGTTAGCCAAGGGGCAAAGGTAGATTTTAATTTGATTTTTCTGGTAGGTGCTAGTGAATTAAATATATCTAGGAAAATCTAATTGAATGATTTAACAGCCTCGTTGAGAGGGAGATTGATGAAGGAAGGACCTGACATGCTGACAGTTTAGAATTAAAAGTATCTGGGTTGAAGTTGCTGAGTTTACAACATTCTCTATAAAGGTGGTCTTTAGGTGGTTGCTGGGAGTATCTGTGGATATGGTAGGAGAATGGTTGCTAAAAGAGTTTGGAAGTGTCCTAGGGTTATGATAAAAGTTGGGATATGAGGCGAGGATGCAGTCCAGTAATTGAGTTTTTGTTAGTGCAAGTAGGGGAGGTGATGAGTTGGTGAAAGCCGTAAAGACTGATGCTGAGATTAGGAGATATAGTTGTAAATTTAGTTCAGTCTATGTTTTCATCACCAAGGATGATGGTTTTCTATGCTACATATTGAGCGGTCCATGAGAGTATGTTCTCAAGGATAGGAATATTATTCCCTTTTGGGATATAGATAGAAGCTATGGGAAATTTTTTATGTGAGTTTAGGTAGCAGTTTAAAATGAGAAATTCAGCAGGCTCAAAGCTAGGTATAGAAATGGAAAGTGGGGAGAGATTAAGTTGGTCAGAGTAGAAGCTGGCAATGCCTCCACCCCTCTTTTTGATTCAGTCTGAGTGAAAGATGTTATAACCTGTGGGTAATATTTCGGTGTTTGCGATATGTGGTTTTAACCAGGTTTCTGACAGGGTTAGGATTTGGGGGGGAAGTGTTAGCAATCCAGGAATGCAGTTCTGTGATCTTATTTACAAGGCTTTGAATATTTAAAAAGTAGATATTTAATGTTTTAGGAGAGGAAGAGGGGTGGGGGGTGAGAAGTGGGCGGGGTGAGGTGTTTGAGGTATATAGTTGTGAGAGGTAGTGTCAGGTAGACCTGGGTTGGGATGGATGTCCCCATCCAGGAGAAGTGTATATATAAAAGTAATAATATGTATAAGGAAGTCTGTATTAGCAGATGTTCTTGACTTTAAGTACAGGAGAATGAGGTGTTTGGAAAGTTGTTAATCTTGATGAGGTGTGAAGGTGAGAAATAACAGAGAGATTGAGAGATTAGATGTGAGTGGAGGGTGATGCTGTTAATGTGAGTGATGGAGAGAGTGGGTGGTGGTTTTTGATGAGAGTGTGCAATGTGGTAAGAGGCTGAAAGAGATAGGAAGAAGAAAAGTAAACCGATATGCATAGATCATGATGAAAAATAAACAGTGAGTCAGATATAAGGAGTGAGAGTTTAAAGATAGTTAAGAGTAAGTGTCAATAAGGATAGTGATGAACAGGGATGTAGTTAGGGTTATTGGAGATATAGGTAAGGTAGGAGGGTGAGGAGGGGGAGATATTTAGTGAGACTAGGAAGGGGAGGTTATAGTAGGAGTGGGAAAGCAGAGAGGATTGTTAATTGGTGGAGAGAGTTGATTGGTTTGAGTAATATGAAGAGGTGTGGTGTAGAGAGTATAAATTTAAAGAAAGTGTGGGTGGGAATGGGGGTGGGGAAGGGTAGTGGAATGGAGTGGGCTGGCCGTGGTAAAGCTTGTGAAGGAAACAATCAGCAAGGTAATCTGTGATGGAGTGCAAAAATGCTTAAAACCTGTAGGGAATGAGAAAGATTGTTTTGGTGGCTGTGTGTAGTGCAGAAAGGCTCTCAGGAGGGAGAGAGAGAGTTTGGAGGGCAGAGAAAAGTTAAGAGAAGACAAAGGGGAAGATAGTTAGAGAGAAAAAATGAAGAGACGATAAAACGGGGAAGAAAGTTACCAGATAAGGAGATACACGGTTGAATAGAAAGGTTAGTGCTGAGGCTAGGTAAAAAGTAAGACAGCAGAGAACACTGTTGGAAAGACAGATGTGTGCCAGTGTGGTAATTTGTTACTACTGACAGAGGTAAGTTAGAGTCTGGGTTGTTGGAATAGTAAAATAGCATGATGGAGAGGGGGACGGAGAGGTAGGAGGTGATGTACGGGGGTGCTGCTGGGTTGGAGAAGAGAGTTACAGACAAGTAAGATAATTTAACCTGTTTCATTACAAACACTAAGTTTTCAGTTATAGGTACTGGGGTGCAGTTTCAGGCATCCACAGGAAGGAAAAGTTAGCTTTCACTTGGTTTGTGGTTTGGACTCTCAAGAACCGCCATCCAGAAGCAATGGTTAGTTAATTGGTGTGCTACACTAAGTTCACATTTACAAACATTATACATTACATACATTGTTATATACAGTAAAATCTAAGCAACATTACATAAATTATTAAATTCCTGCCCTCTCTTAAACCTCAGTCCTCCTTCAAAACATTTGTCTGCATGTATTATTCTTACAATTTCTATTTTTTCTATTATTTCTATTTTTTATGTAATTTACTCCTACCCTTTTCTAAAGATCCCACTTCCTGTTCTTTTGTCTCTGTTAAAATATTCACTACTTCAAGTATAGTTGGTTTAGATTTTGATTTCCATTTTTTGGTAGTTGCTTTTTTGGCAGGTACCAGAATTAAACTTAACAAGGCCTTATTATGCCTAGGCAGTTCAGATCCTGTATCCCAGCTCAAAACAAATAATTTCTTTAGTTACACATTTGTTCACCCAGTATTCCTGACATAGGATTCTTTAGGGAATTTATAAAGTCTGCCAATGCATTACACTCCCAAAACATATGTTAACAGTTACCACTTTCTTCCCCATCACACCTCCATCATTTGTTTGCAACATTTCGTTGTAGTCTGCTTGGGGTATAAAAGTATATATGCAAATGTTTCCAGGCAAAAATCGTAAATCTTTTGGATTTTTATGCATACTTGGGAGACATACATATGTACCTTCATTATTTTTTGTGAATTGGATATCTAATCTCTCTTTTTGATTTTTTTCTGACTTCATAGGTAGGTACTAGACTATTGGCCCAAGGGGCGGCCACGATGGTGCAGTGGTTAGCATTGCCGCCTCACAGCAAGAGGTTCTCCGGTTCGATCCTCGGCTGGGGTGCCTTCTGTGCGGAGTCTGCGTGTCCTCCCTGTGGTCGCGTGGGTTTCCTCCGGGTGCTCCGGTTTCCTCCCACATCCCAAAGACATGCTGCAGGTGGATTGGACACTTTAAATTGGCCCTAGGTGTGTGTGTGAGTGTGCCTTCTGTGGAAGGTTGGGCGCCGGGCTGGCAACTCGACACCGTAAAACTCCACTGCCATTCAATGTGCGGACAGGTGATCCGCTGTGGCGACCCCTAACCGGGATAAAGCCAGAAGAAGAAGAAGAAGAAGAAGAAGAAGAAGACTATTGACCCAAGGGCCTACGTAAGCCTAGCCAACAAGGTTCCCTGGCTTACGCCACCCAAGAAAGTTATTTTCCTGTGCCACTATTGAGCAGAGACACAGAAGTGATCCCCGGGGTGTATTTCCTATTTCCCATCCACTTATCAAGATTTTTCTTAAAGAGTGCTAATGAAGAACTTTGCTTGACATAGATGGGTAGCCTGTTCCAGAATATGGGAAGTCTCTGGGAAAGGAATCTATCCCTCCAGCATGTCCTGTTTATTGTGGTGACAAGGTTTAGGTCCCTAGAGTGTGTAGCTCAGAGAGATTGGGATTTCTTTAGGTGTAGCATGTCCAACAACTCTGGGTTTGACATAGCTTTATATGTTAGGCAGAGATCACCTCGGAGTAGGGATATGATTCCTGTAGTTATTGTGCAATATTTTATATGCCCTACTAGTTATCCATTTTTTAACTGCAGCTTCTGTTCTAGATTCAATTGAAAACTCAAAACAGTGCAGGTCTTTCATTTAGTATTTCCATGGCTCTCTCTATTTGTCTATATCTATCTATCAATCCCTGATAGGGAAGGCAGTCACTAGGCTGCAGTCCCCAATGTCTTCTTAGACCCTTCCATTCTATTACCTTTCTTTCTCTAATTATTTGTTCTCAATACATTGGTTCTTTTGCCATCTTCATCCAATAAATTCCAGCCTACTCTCGTCTGTCTTTGTATCTCTAACTGCACTCATCCTCATTGGTAGAATCTTCTTTCTCCATTCCAGTGTCGGCTTAGTTCTTAGTGTACTTCCTGCTACTTTATGCATATAATGTTTTGCCTTTTTTTAATTTTTCCAAATCTGTTGGGTTTCTTATACCAAGACAGGAGTGGATCCCAATCCTAAGTCAAAGTATGATTAAAGTTCATGAAATTAGTATTGTTTCAGTCTTTGATGTTAGCCAGAAGTGCTCCTCGCAGCACGAGCAATGTGCCCAGTAATGACTCCTCCTGCAGTTCATATGGGGATGTTCTTCGTGTTTCACTGTTGCAGTCATTACATTTGGTTTATCTGCTCGCAGGTAGCCCTCAGTCAGCCTTATTAACAATGTCCTGGGTTGGTTGCTGTCCCTTCTTCCATGACGTTAGGTCATCAGGGGTATAAAACATGCAGCCGACGCCATTACATCAGTCTTTCTTGTCGTGCGATGCCCGAAGCAGAAGCAGTTCGCAACTCCTGACATTTTCGTTTTCGAGTTTCAGAACCGAAGTCTTCAACTAAAGCTAACTACCACGTTGGGGAAACTTTTTCTTGCTCCTTTCCGATGTCTGTAAAAGTTAATAATTGCATTACTTGTGGAAAGCAAATACCTCATAAAGATTTTCATTCATATTGTATTACTTGCCTAGGCCCTGACCACGAGGTACCTTGCTGTCGATTTGTGCTTTATTTAATCAGCGCACTATCCATCGTCGGTATATTTTCGTCTCTAAATATGTTGGTTCTCAGTTTAATTATCCAGAAATGTTGTCGGTTAGCCATCCGACTACCGGGATTCCGAAAAAACGCAAAGATAAAGACAGAGACAGGCCGCCGAGGTCCAAAACTGCCAACGACGCTTCTCCTAAGCCAGTCACCAGTTCGCCGGTACTCAGTGTGGCTCTTTCGCAGCCCCTGATACCCACTACTTCTGATTCGCAGGCCTCTACTTAGACCCATTCGGAGTCCGGTATGCTGCGAGATGCTTCAACTATGGAACCCAAGGATGTCTCTACCTTGGATGGGTCTGGAGCCGCTGTGCAAACACGAGCTTCTGAGGATGTATTCAGGCCTACAGACTTGCATATTAAATCAACGCCTCCTTCTTTACTTAGACCTAAATCTCAATCCATGCCTAAAAAACTGATGCCCAGGCCACATGCTCAGGCCTCTATGTCTACAAAAACAAATTATAAGAATGGCTGAAGCTCTAATAACTCTAATCAGGGGTAGCCAACCCACCCCCCCCCCCTTCTAAGAGGCCTAGGACTGAAGTTGATTATGAATCTTCTGATCAGGATTCTGTTTTTTTTTTATTCTTCTGATTATCTGGATTTGCCCTTATCTACTTATGAAGATTCTGATGCAGAGGACTCCATTCCCTCTGCTTCCCCTCCTGAGGATTTTTCTTTTGGGGAAACCCTTACATACTCTAAGGGAACATTTCCACTGGGAAAGCCAGGATTTTTCTGATTCAAAAAAGAGGCTTAGGGTTTCCTTCTCCTACCTCAGCATAGGCCTTTAGCTATGATGCTTTTTCGGAATCTAGTTTGGCCCCTGATTCCCTGCCTCCTGCTTCCAGAAAACCTGACAGATACTACAGGTTCCCCAAGTCCCACAAGTTCCTTTTTAAAAATCCTATTGCAGATCCAGAGACTATTTCACAGGGGCCCAAGGGCATTAAGGGTTCTACTGCTAAAAATCCTACCTCTTCTGTTAGAGACTTCAGGGCGCTGAATAGATGGGGTAAGAAGGTTTACACTTCTGCATTCTTGCCCATTAGGGCTTTAAACTGCCAGTTTCATATGTTAAAGTATCAGCAACATGTTATTGGACTGCATAAACAGAAAATGATGTTGATTCCTGACTGTGTGGAAAATAAAGAATTACAGGATTTAATGCATTCTGCCGAACAAGTTGGAAAACTTTGCAATGTGGTTTTGATTCATTAGAGGCCTCTTGCAGGGCTGCTGTTACTGGGTCTGTGCTCAGAAGGCATGCTTGGCTTAAGGAGCAATCTTTGCCTGATCATGTTAAAGCTAAATTGTTGGATGCTCCTTTAAATCAGGACCGCCTGTTTGGCAACAAGGCTGAGGAAGTTCTTAAAAAGATGGAAAAATAAACTAAATCTATGCAAACTGTTAAAGATTTTTTACAAGTTCAGCCTCCTAGATTTAGTAGGCACTGGCCCTCTAAGAATTGGTCCTTTCCAGCCCCTTCCAAGTCTTCTCAAACCAAACCCAGACACAACAAAAACCCCAGGTTTCAGTCCCAGGGGACACACAGAACTAAGCAGTGGGAGGCCTCCACTTTCAAAAGTGGGAATAATAAGACTCCCCCTATGGTAAATTGTCTCAATGACTTCCTTTTAAAATTTCCAAGCATTTGTCAACTGACTGCCCCTTTGGGGGGAAAGATTGCTCTTCATGCAAAGAATTGGGAACTCATTACCCAGGACAAATGGGTTTTAAATATAGTGTCCCAGGGATACAGATTTCACTTCCACATGTTGCCAACACCAAGCGGGTGGCCAGACCTACTCCCAAGTCAGTGGGCAGAGGCCCAAAAACAAGTACTTTCTCTCTTAAGCATGGGGGCTATTCACTTGGTATCAGAAAAGGAAAAGGGACAAAGTTTCTACTCAAGACTTTTCCTGGTACCCAGAAAAGACAATTCATGGCGTCCTATCCTGGACCGGTCTACTCTAAACACCTTTTTGGAGATGCCAAAATTCAAGATGCTCACTCTTCTCCAATTACTTCCTATGCTAGGCAAAGATGCCTGGTTCGCAACACTAGATTTAAAAGAAGCATATCTGCACATCCCAATTAGGGAAGCTTGCAGAAGATACCTACGCTTCAAAGCAGGCTACACGCACTGTCAGTTCTCTGCACTGTCCTTTGGCTTATCTACTCAGCCCAGAGTATTCACAAAGTGCCTAGCTCCAGTTATTGCATTTTGCAGGCAAAGAAATATTCTAATATACCCATACCCGGACGATTGTCTAATTCAGGCAGAAAGCCAGGACATACTTTTGAATCATCTGGCCTTTGTGCAAAGGGTTCTAACTTGTCTGGGGTGCACCATAAATGAAAAGAAATCACATCTGGTACCCTGTCAACAAATTATATTCCTGGGAACAAGTGTGAATACAACTTCCCAGATGGCTTACCTCACGCCAGAGAAACAAATTCATTTGACAACCTACTTCAAACAAGTGGCCACAAAAACCCTGCTATCTGCAAGACAAATACTGCAAGCCTTTGGGTTCATGGCTATCTGCAAGACAAATACTGCAGTCATTTGGGTTCATGGCCTCTTGCATTCTTTTAATTCCATATGCAGGACTGCATATGAGAAAACTACAGTGGTATCTAAAAAGCCTTTGGTGTCAACATTCTCAGGACCTAGAAACAATGATTCCTATCATACCTTGCCTACGCCTAGAGTTCCTTTGGTGGGCAGAGGCCTGCCACCAAAACAAGGCACTGCCTTTTACACCACCCCCTGCCGCCCAAACCCTAACAACAGACGCATCAGACTATGCATGGGGGGCTCTCCTGGCAGGGAAGTGCATGCAGGGCAAATGGAACCCAAGTCAAATGCACCCGCATATCAATCAGAAAGAAATTCTAGCTGTACAGAATGCTCTGACAGCCTTCAAAGACCACATTCTTTCAGGGCAACTAATGGTAAAGATGGACAACACCACTGTTATGTGGTACATAAACAAGCAGGGGGATACACATTCTTACCCCCTCTGCAGACTAGCCATGGCATTGTGGAACACAGCCTTGAGCTACCAAATGCACGTACAAGCTCAATTCCTGCCAGGAAAATTAAATACACTGGCAGACGGACTAAGCAGAAACCTCATGGACCCACATGTGTGGAAACTGCAACCAAGGACTTTCAACATGTTGACAAGCAAATGGGGGAGCCCAGATATATACCTGTTTGCCTCTCCCCAGAACTATCAATTGGACAATTTTTGCACAAGAACTCCCCACAAACAAGCCTGGAAAGTGGATGCTCTGTCCCTCAACTGTAAAAACCTGTCAGTCTATGCCTTCCCCCTTCTGCCTCTGCTCTCCAAAGTACTACTAAAAATCAAACAGGACAAACCAAGGATGATTTTGATTGCTCCAGACTGGCCGCGCCAACACTGGTACCCCCTTCTGCGCAGTGTGTCATGGTTGCTTCCATGGCACCTGCCTCAGACTCCCTCCCTGCTTTCTCAGCAGGAGAACCAGATTCTGCACCCGCAGCTTCTAACACTGAACCTTGCAGCCTGGCTAATTACTAATCTCTCCTTTACCATCCCTCAGCAAACCTGTGATGGATATCATTTTAGAGGCAAGGAGGCCTAGTACTAGAAAATCTTATGAAAAATGGAAAAGATTTTGTGCCTGGAACCAATCTCAAGGGATGAGCACAGCAGCTCCCAGTTTACCTCAGATTTTACAATACATAATTGAGATGCTTCACAAGGGCCTGTCTTTTTCCTCCGTTAAAATCCACGCCTCAGTCATTTCAGCTCATTATAACACAGAACCTCCCCTCTTCTCTCATCCACTGCTCAAGTAGTTCCTCAGAGGGGCCAAAAATTTGAGACCACCCAGGAGAGCTCCAACCCCAGCCTGGGACCTTAACTTTGTCTTGGAGAAACTCACTCTACCTCCTTTCGAGCCAGCTGCAGAAATTTCTGGCAAGTACTGGTTGTGTACTACATGTGACAACAATCTCCCTTATTCTCCATACGTCTGGACTAAGGGGTAGGGTTGCAAGACGGAAGCCTTTTCTTACACAGAAAAACATCCAGGCCTGGCTAAAATTTGCAAAACAGTACATCATGTCTCCCAAAAGCATGTGGGTAAATGTGTTATGGTTTGATGAGACCAAGGTTGAACTTTATGACCACAATTCCAAAAGGTACGTTTGGCGCATTAACAGCAGTTCGCTTCACCAAAAGAATACCATCCCCATGGTGAAGCATGGTGGTGGCAGTGTCATGCTTTGGGATTGCTTTTCTTCACCTGGATCTGGCTTTAGTCAAGGTGGAGGGAATCATGAACAGTTCTAAATACCAGTCACTTTTGGCCCAAAACCTTCAGGCATCTGCTAGAAAACTGAAGATGAAGAGGAATTTTACCTTTCAACACAACAGTGACCCCAAGCATACATCCAAATCAACAAAAGAATGGCTTCACCAGAAGGAAATTAAAGTTTTGGAATGATCCAGCTAGAGCCCAGACCTAAATCCAATAAAAAATATGTGGGGTGACTTGAAGAGGGCTGTGCACAAGTAATGCCCTCGCAATCTGACAGATTTGGAGCACTTTTGCAAGGAAGAGTGGGCAAGTATTGCCAAGTCAAGATATGCCATGCTCATAGACTCCTACCCAAGAAGACTGAATGTTGTAATTAAATCAAAAAGTCCTTCAACAAAATATTAGTTTAAGGGTGTGCACACTTATGCAGCCAGCTTATTGTGCATTTTTTATTTTTTATATTTTTCCCCCTAAGAGATTTCTTTGCTTTTTAATTGAATTGTACAGGTGATATCTCGCATTAAAGGTGGGAAAAGTTTTGAAGTAATTTGTTGCGGTCTCATTTTTTTATGTCATAAAAACATTGCATTTTAACAGGGGTGTGTACACTTTTTATATCCACTGTACATAGCTGTATGGACTCAGCAGTACTCGACAGGACCAAATCATCTTCCACAAGGAAGAGTAAACCTGTCAGGTGGACAGCAGCAATAAACTAACTCTGTAATAAAAGGAAAAAGTTGCTGCCCAGGACCAGGTGCTAAGTTGGAAGCAGTCTCTCCTTTGTCTGAACAAGCAAATAAGGTCACTGATGAAATCCTCTAAGGCTAACAAGTCCAAATTGACCACATCCACTAAAGACAATCACAAGTCCTTCTTCATGTACGTCCGCAATCTCTAAGTTAGCACCTAAATCTGCTCTGAACTGGTGGTCAAGAACAACACATGAGCAAATGCTGTAGATATAGCCAACCTGCTGGCAGACGGGTTCAGTGAAAACTTCACCCCCCCTTTCCCTCCATCAGTAAATAAGGACATCACCAGCACTTAACACCATCATTAGGGAGCAGGTCTTTAATGCCCTCTCAAAGACAAAAAGTACAGTCTCCATGGAAACTGATAACATCCTTGGCTTCGTCCTACATGAACTCAGGCATGAGCTCTCAGCTTCATTAAGCAGCCTATTCAACCAAAGCCTGAGCACCGGTTTCATCCCAGCTGAATGGAGGACAGCCACTGTCATCCATCTACACAAAGGTGGAGTGTCCACTGACCCAGGCAATTATAGGCCCATTTACCTAACTAGCCTGATCTTTAAGACCATGGAAAGGATTATCGTGGACCTTATAAACAAGGACATTGGCAACCTCCAAATGCTTGACCCCACACAGTTTGGTTTTGTCAAATGGAGATCATGCTTGTTAAAGTTGGTCGACTTGTTCGAAACAGTCACTAAAGCAGTGGATGAAGGGAAGATGATGCACACTGCCTACCTTGAACTAGCCAAATCCTTCGACACTATTCTCCACTCTGGCATAATAGATAAACTCTCCCAGCTAGGCATCAACCCGTATGTTACCAGATGGGTATCTAACTGGCTCACTGATAAAACCCACTCAGTCTAGATAAGGGAAAGCACCTCTAGTAGTAGACCCGTAATAAGCGGTGTACCCCAAAGTTCAGTCTTGGGGCCTCTACTGTTTGGGATATACTTTTCTGAGGTGCAAGCCAAAACCAGTGGTCTGTGACTGACCAAGTTTGTAGATGACTGCAAGCTGGGAGCTGTCTTAAATTACCCTAGTGATGTGAACATCCTCCTAGAGGGCCTTACCCAAACTAGTGACTGGTGCCAGAAGCATGGCCTCAAACTGAATGCCAAGAAAAGCATCGTTATCCCCTTTGGAGAAAATGGCATCCCCACTAATTATCACATTAATAACAACGTACTAAGCACGCAATCAGTCATGAGGGACTTTGGCACCCAGGTTGATAGCGATATGACTTTTGACCACCACATTGCCTCCATTGTACTGAAGGCTTTCTGCATGGCCCACCTCATAAGTAAGGTTATTTCATCCAGGAATAAGAAGATCGTAACATCCCTATACTCCTCCCTTATCACACCCATTATCGAGTACAATGCCCCTTTCGGTATGTACCTTGCCAAGCACATGCAGCAGCTGGAGAGACCACAGAGGTTCATGACTAGGAAAATCCAGGGTCTCAAACACCTATCCTATACAGATAGGCTAAAAGCCCTGTCCCTCTACTCAGTCTCATACAGACTGCTCAAAGGTGACCTGTGTCTGGCATACAAGTCTATCTCAGACCCTGGAATTGCTGCATATCTGTAAGTCAAATTCCACTCGCGCAACCCATATGCAAGACCTCAACCTGGTCTTAATATTAACTTTTTGGCAGGATAGAATTGTGTGCTCAAGACTACACCCATCTGTGGAATAGACTCCCTCTAAATGTCAAGCAAAGTACCTCACTAGCCGTCTTTAAGAGGAACCTGGATGACTGGATGGGAAGCAGAAAGTACACCCCTGGGTTTCCACCTGTGTCCCTGCTGGACAGGGGAAACAGGTGCTGACTTTGTGGGAATACGGGCAAAATTTATGGCTAGGTTTATAAGGGCATCCGGGCCAATAGCCTAGTATCATCCTATGAACCTATTATAATGTTTGCACAATCCCCAGTGCAACAGTCTTGTCACATTATTATTCCTTTCAGTATACAGTCCTTCTGCCATTAGTGTGTCACAACCAGCAATAAGATGTGCAACTGTTTCCATTTCTGTTTTACAAAACTTAAATTTGTCTGATTCTCTTACATGTTTAGTGGACTTTGTAAACCAATGTGAACATAGTCCACTGTCTTGGGCTGCCAGTATTAAGCTTTCATGTTATGGTTTGAATTTGCCTCTCCTTAACCATTCCTGTGTTTGGTCTAGATCAACATGAGGTAGTTCCAGGAATTTTCTATACTTGAAACTATATTTATGCGTTTTCCACATTTCTTGCCCTCTCATCTGATCCTTCACCTTATATACTTTCTTTTCTTTATTGGCACATTCAGTTGCTGCCTGATTTTTATGTACTTCTGGTTTGAGTTCCATTCCCGCTTGATGCCGATATGCTTCTGCTAGACGAAGCGGGGAAGTCATCTTAGATTTATTCTCCTCATGTTTCAAAATTTACACAATGTTTGGGT
Organism: Protopterus annectens; assembly: GCF_019279795.1. NCBI lineage: Eukaryota > Metazoa > Chordata > Ceratodontiformes > Protopteridae > Protopterus > Protopterus annectens. The sequence continues at coordinate 134,595,021 of NC_056749.1, forward strand.
CTTGTGAGATCTGCAGATATGTATGCAGTCCTACGATTGCAGATCTATACATGTAATCAATTTCAAAGAGCCCCATACCTCCTTCAGAATGGGGAGTATATAATCTTGGTATGCACTTATTTTTATTAGTCCTATGATGAGCATGAAGCATCCTTTTTGTTTTCCTGTCTGATCTATCCAACACCTTTTAGGGACAGTCAAGCACTCTAAAACTGTAGGTTAGGACAGGAAGAGCAAATTGGTTTATAGCTTGAACTTTGTTCTTGGATGTCAATGCTGTTTTCAGGCTTAATTTAAATCTTGTAAAATATTTCTTACTAAGTTTTATTCACATTTGTTCATGTTTTATTGCTGATCCTTCAACAATTCCCAAATATTTATACATTCCCTCTTGCTCACATTCTTTTATATCACATTCTTGTTCCAAACTGATGTTTTCTTGGTGCTGCAGTTTTCTTGCTTTAAAGGTTGCATTTGCACATTTATCAAGACCAAAGGACACTCTTATACCATCTGAAAAAGTTTTGACTACTTGCAGTTGTGTTTTCAGTTTCTTATATTATGAGCTATACAGTTTTAAATCATCTGCAAATGGAAGATGAGAAGTCTTTACACTTTGTAGCTTTCTGGGAGCCAAATTATAGCCGTGATGTAATCCAGGGCTGTCCAACTGTGAGGCTGTCTGGGGCCACATATGTTACGTGAGCTCAGTTCGAGGGCCAAGTGCACTTCAAACCGTACATACCATCAAGTGTGGTAGTCCCATGCAACTGTTTTGTAATTAGTTGCTATAAACATAAATTCTCTAGTGGCCTGGATGTTTCACCATTCCCGTACTACAGAAAAATACTCAGAAGAGTCAATACAGTGCAATGATTTATTAATATTGTTATTTGTCATTATGTTATGAATTTCCTGCAGAGTGCAGAATGCAGATACTGCAGATAGCAGAACATACATTTGCAATACAATTTACTGCTGATAATCAAAATGTAGGGAACCATCACATAATTTTAAAAACTAGCCAAGTCAGTGGTAGTATTACTAATCTAATGGGAATTTTGATGAGAGACTTTATCGCATGCAACGGCAGTAAAGTCAACAGCACAACTTGTAGCTAGATGCATGCATGCACCCATATTGTTGCTAAGACTGTTGCGCACCTTAGATTTTATGTGTTTCATCAGGGAAAATGTACTTTCACAAATATTAGTGCTGCCAAACACTGAACAGTTTCAAGGCAAAGTCATGTAAGTCGGGGAAACGGTCAATTGTAACCATCTTCCAAAAGTCTTCGCACTTCACTTTCTGTGACTGGAAGAACGTATCTGCCTGCAGCTCGCATAGTTCTAGCTGGAACACTGATGGCTGCTGACTGACTGAAGCTTGCATTGGGTTATTGAACAACTCCAGGTTGGATCAAAGCTTCTCGAAGTCCTGAAATCTGTCACCAAAGTCAGCGATATGCTTTCAAGAACCTCAACGTGTGCACGAAAGTCTGCAAACTGAATGTCCGACACGAGTTCAAGGCATAACTTGAAGTGTGTAACATCATTGTTACGCAACGAGTCTGTAAAAAGTTGTATTTTCTTGCGGAATGACTCAGTGTGACCCACGAGTCGATACATTCTGATTTTTCCCTTGCAGTTTTAAATTCAAAGTGTTCAAATAATCTGTTATGTCAGTCAAAAAAGCCAGTGAGCAGAGAAAGTCTGTGTCTTGAAGTTTCAGTATGAAGTCTTCAGTCTTTGGAATGTTTTCTTCATTAAGAAATGACAAAATTTCTTTTCTCAGAGAGAAAAACAGTGTCAAGCACTTGCCAGCACTCAACCAGCATACGTCTGAGTGAAGAGGTGAGTCCCCATACTGTGTTTCAAACTCTTCGAGAAATGCCACAAACCTCCTATGCCAATGCACTTTATTGCCGCCATGGATGATATTGACGATGGCTATGACCGTGTTCATAACGTTGTGAAGTTTGACATAACGGTCGCAAAGGGCCTCGTGGTGTATAATACAGTACAGGTGTACACAGTCAATTCCATTTTGCCGCAAAAGTCCTACCAAGCCACCTTATACGGCCCATCATCACTTTTGCCCCATCAGTTGTAATGCTTGAGCATTTTTCAAATTCACCGTACTTTTGCACTGCTGTCATCAGTGCATTATAAATGTCAATAGCTTTCATACCAAAATTCAACGCCACTATCTCCAGTAGTTCTTCATTCACAGTGAAATTATCATTGATCTAATAAAAATAACAAGCTCACTGATATCAGCAATGTCGGTACTTTCATCCAGTGCCAACAAATAATATTTGAATTGATCGATTATGTTTTTCAATTTTTTTTCAACATACACATCCAAATCAGCTACTCTCCTGCTGACTGTAATCAGAAAGAGAAATGGTTTCAAAATTCTTTTTCATCTTCTCATCGCTAAATGCTGTGGCCATTTCCATTGCACAACGCTTTGCAATCTCACCATCTGTAAACTGCTTCTTACTTCTGGCCAATTCAAGACTGACAGCATAAGACACAATAACACTTTGGGTTTGGCTAGTCAAGGGTTTAAGCATAATGTCTTTCTGCTTGTTCATCTTGCTTTCCAAGTCGTTAAAAACGAACAAACGGCTTGATCTGTGTACTGGTCATACTTTTTCTTATGGTGAATTTCATAATGTCTCTTCAAGTTACATTCTTTTGCGACAGTTATCACTTGCAAACAGACTAGGCATTTAGGCTTACCACCATTTTCTGCAAACAAGTACGTCTCCTCCCACCAACTTTGGAATGTATGGTTTTCTGCGTTGACCTTACACTTGCCACACATGATTATCCCATCACTGTAGCACACTACAAGAGTTTCATATTGAAACTTCAAGATGCAGACTTTCTCTGCTCAGTTGCGTTTTTGACTGATTTGACATGTGATGAACGTGTGACATAATCTTGCAATGCAAGAATCGGCGAATCCTACCGAACATAGCCAGAATTTGTCAGTGCATTGTGGAAATGCAAACAAAACTAATATTAATTGTAAAAATGTAAAATTTGTCCTTTTTATAGATTTAAGGTTGCAGACTGGTCATGGGCCGGACAGTAACCCCTGGCGGGCCGCCAGTTGGACAGCCCAGATGTAACCTGTTAAGCAGACACCCTAATGGGTTAAGGGCAGTTCGGCTGTGTAGAATATATCATGTATCCTGTGGATGCTGCCATAGTGCTCAGTCTATAGGTCAGTACTTACAGCAGTGAAGGTTTACACACGTGCAAGTCATTTTATTCAAACAGATCTTTGGCTGTTACAGTCATAGCCTTTGAAATGCAGACATTGCATCTGTTCCTAGTTTGGCACCAACCCTTCAGATGGGAAATTTTGAGAGATGCATACATTCCCTGCTATTGCTCTCTGTTTTCTGTAAATTCACATTATCTATTGGGACTAAGCTTTTCTGCATGCCAGTGCAAATACTCAGATAAAGTTGAACCACTTTTTCAGTTTGCCTGCCCTTTCCTTCCGAGTTATTTAAATGAAGGTGAATATTTGTTGCATTGTGTGGTTGGTTATAGACTGTATGTAGAAGAATTCATAACCTTTCATTTATTCCTTATGAAATGATGGCATCTTCCAGGTAAGCTGTGTGTCTGCCATTGTGATTGAATTAAGTTTAGTTATCTGAAGTGTGTTTTGTCTTTCTTGGCAAACAGCTGTTTTTCCAGAGCTATGGCTATTTTTCGAGTTGTTCCTAAGAATGCATCCTTGAATGATATTTGTATGTCCAGTAAACTGGATGTACTATACCCTGTTCTAACACTGGTATTGGATCTGTTTGTGATCTACCACTTAATGTGCTATTTGCTATCAACATTTTATTTAGTCTTTATCTTTTCAGTTTACAGCTCATTTTTTACAGAGTTGTGGCTATCTCTTTGCAGTCTGAGTGCATCCTTGGTAATATTTATGTAAAATTTGCATAGGCTGTAATATCCCCTTGCAAGATTCTTCAAACTGGATCTCAAGTCTGATCTACATTTTGTTTTAGAGCTGTCATTATTAGGTGCATGTTCCTTCATGCAGCCACCCAAGATTGCAAGCTTGGGATTGTTCCTGAAGGTCATGAAGGTGAAACTCTAAATTCCAGATCAAAAAGTTATTTAGTTATCAGAACAATAGATGTGGACTGGTGTTTCCATCTTCATCACCATACCCCTCCGTCTGTCCCCCTACTATATTCCTAGTGGAACAACAGAAGCTTAGCTGCAGATGAACTTGTTTTTTGTTGTTACTCCTTGTATATGCGTCTTGCTAAAAGTTAACATGAGCTTGCAGAGATCTGGGGAATGGTCCTGATAAGCTGATTGTTTGTGGGTAAAGGAGAGGGGCCTGGTAGCCTGGAGAAGTGTTTAATGGCAAGCAAAGTCCTGCTGACCATAGTCCTTATGATGATAAAGAGGATATCATATATGTCATTAAGGTGGTGATATCAAATATGTCATTATGGTAAGTCCATAACTTTCCTTTATAGTGGGTGCCCTCCACAGCTGTACTTTGCATTGACTGAGGTGAGAAGGCTAGCAGGTGTGTGAATGAAAAGAAAGTCTCTGTACAAAAAAAGAGAAGTTTGTTAAGATACTTAGTAATTCTAGTCTTTTCTCCAAGCATCTTTTTTGAAGTTACCGTTTATGTAAGTTAACATACAGCAGTGTTCATGGTCAAATATATTATTATTTCAAACTAATAATTGCTTTTATTTACATGTGCAATAGGAAGAAATATTTTTTTCTGCAAGATCTTCACCCCCATCTTCACAAGAATCTGATGGTCTTGCTCAGAAATCCCCAACCCAGAAGAGGAAATCTGAACTACATCAAGAAACAGAACCTCTTACTGCTCCCATCATGCAGTTACCTGATTTCTCACCTTCCAGCAAGTTTCCCTTCAGGAGAAAGAGACAACAGCGCTATCAGACAGAGGAGTATGTATATTGCTTTTTTATGTTTATATTTCTTATTAGCATGTTTCTTTTCTTAAATCTGGTGATAATACCATAACATTTAGAAAGTGAAAAATAAGTTTTAAAAGCTTGTTAGGTCTTACATGATCCAGTCCATCCGCTTCAGCCATTAGGACTAGCTACTGAGGGAGATATTAAAGTCATCACTTGAAAACTTTCTCAGTCTCAAAATTTCCCCTATTCCCAGAATACTGTTGGCCTCCTTTCCTTGGCAGAACTCTGTTACCATAGAGTCGCTCACATCAGAGAAAATAGCTGTGGAATTTCAGTAAGAAAAAAGGAAAAATATGACAATAGCTAATTTCTTGAACTTTAACCATACCCTTACTTAGGAATGGGGTCTATTCCTGTCATTGTGTTACAAACACAAAAGAGTGTGAGACATTATACCACAAGAAAGTGTTCCCAGACCATATTCATGCTTTTAGAAGCATTTAGAGCTCTGTTTCTGTTCTGGATTATTTCCAGGGGTAGGTCACTTTATCATTTACAAATCTGCATTGATTTTAAGGTCAGACTTTTCTTTTTTTTTTCTGTCAGAGTTTGCAGAGCTACAGTTGCCTCATCTGGTCTAGAGGCTGCTAGGCTGTCATTTTGTTCTGATTACTTTTAGAATTTGGGAGTTTTCTGTGTGGTACTGTAATCCCATTTGTACATTGGTGAATACACTGAAGTAGTGATGGAATACATTTCAGACTGTGTTGATGGGGTGTTGATGCGGTAACAAATACCAAGAGCATCACTATTAGAGCTAACCAGAAGTCATGGCTCACCCCTAAGGAGTGAAGGAGAGAAATGCAGTTTACAGAGGGCTAAGGACAAAGCAGCCCTAAGCGTAGCAAGAGGTAATCTGAGCGAGGGTGTAAAGGGGGCTAAAAGGGAGTATAGCAGAAAGGTACAGAGCCACTTGAAAACATGAAAGATGCAAGCAGACTATGGCAAGGCATACAGGAGATCACTGACTACCACAGCAAGGGATCTTCTGATGAAGAAGCTATTGTACCTTAGATACATTTTAGTTTCACAAAACACCCCACCTGTGGCAAAGAAGTTTCCTAAAACACAACCTGTTATAGTGCAAGTGTCTGGTATAAGACAGACAAAGAAGAGCTCATTTTACTGCTACAAGGAGCTGCTTTTTTATTTTTTATTACTAGAGAAGGGTCAACATAAATAATTTTTGGAAGGGGCATCTTTAAGAGCCTTCCTCATTCCTCTTAAGAAAATATTTAGTTTCCAGCCAGTGTTAAAAGTGTGCAAGCTTGCTAGTCTGAGAATGTTCCTGTTGTTTCTCAGATTGAGATATTAGCAGTTCCTAGAAAAAAAATGCTGAACAGTTTCTTGTCTATGCCATACCATTATTTATTTGTTTGTTTATTTTATTTAACATTTATTTACCAGGATAATCTGGCTGGACAACTGATGTCCGTTTTCAGCGGAGTCCTGGGGAGAAAAGCTCCAGACATTACAGAAAGTAAAGTAATGACAATAATTAGTTACAAGTTATAATATAGTATAAAAAGAAAAATGAAAAAAAATGTATACAGTAGTATAATAAGAAACATGAAGTTACACAGCAGACTTAATCAGGATAGGTATGAGATGGTGTAATAAGCATTAATTAATAACATTTCTTCCCTCTAGGCCTTCTGTTGCCTTGTTGGTGCAGTTTTCTCATTATTTCTGTGTTATCCATTCTTCAGTCAGCTTGGACTGGGCGAGGATAATGAGGGCATTAATAAAGTTCTCCCTGACATCCATTTTAATGCCTTCTCAGCTGCCCCTGTTTGGTGCTAGTAGACTAGAGAATGATGCACCCACTTCAGTCTCTACTGTGGATATTAGTCTGTCCTATAGCTTTGTTACCAAGTTGTCCAGTGAAGTCTGTTACCTTAGTGCATGCTCATTTGGTGCCAAGCAATTAAGTTGTGGTACTGATGCCCATAAGACCATTATGGGTATTGTCTTTGTTGCCTGATGTCCCTTGCATTAGTGTCCACATCTGGAATGGCTTCTGAGCTGGCATCAGAGGTGAAAGGCTTAAAATCAGTGTCTTTGGCTGCAGTGGCCTGTGTGTCTTCAGGCGTGTCAGTTTTGGTCCATCTGGAAGGGACATTGATACAACATGGTTTGCTGACAGCTCAGTCCCCAAAACTTGCAGTGGCATTGATCTCAGCCCAGGACACCCACAGTTCTGGGTCTTTGGCTTTCACTTATCTCACCAGAGTGGAAGAGATGTGGAAGGCCACTGCAGAGATAGATGCAGAGTGTAGAGTCTACTTTCATCTTCCTGGTTTTTGAGCTGCTCTCCCAAAGTGAGTTAAGAAAATGAAGGCGGAAGAGGAAACACATAGACCGTCCATTAGACATTCACATCCTGGACACAGAAAGGCAGTGGAGAAGACTCCTTGTTTTCCCGTGCTGAAGACACCATATTAGAGAAATTCCTTGACCTAATGAGCTAGGTGGAGGTTTGGGGAGCTGACCTCCTCTCTCTTCATCTGAAGGAATTCTGTAAGAGACTGTTTTACTCTCCCTCACCTTCCTTCTAGGTGGTTCCCTCATACTGACAGGATAGTTACACTTGTAATGCAAAGGGACTAGGCAACAACATTTTCCCTGGATGTTCTTCGTGTTTCACTGTTGCAGTCATCACATTTGGGTTATCTGCCTGCAGGTAGCCCTCAGCCAGCCTGAATACAAGAGTCTTCGGATTTCTGCGTCGGATGCTGTCACTTCTTCCATAACGTCAGCTCGTCAGGGGTGTAAAACATGCAGCCGATGCCATGACATCAGTCTTTCTTGCCATGCGGTGCCCGAAGCAGAAGCAATTCGCAAGTGCCAGTCGGCCGACTCCAGAAATTTTCATTTTCGAGTTTCAGACCTGAAGTCTTCAAAAAAGATAAGTACCCCATTGGGGGTCCTTTTTTCTTGCTCTAACCGATGTCAGAAAAAATTAACAGTTGTCTTGCCTGTGGAAAGTAAATACCTCACAGAGATTTTCATTCTTACTGCGTCACCTGTTTAGGCCCAGACCACGACGTCCCTTGCTGTCGGTTTTGTGCCTTGTTCAACGCCTGAACTATTCGTTGTTGGGCTATTTTTGTAGCTAAATACTTTCATTCTCGATCTCCGAACTTTGAAATGGCTTCGTTAAGCCATCCGACTACCGATCTTCCGAAAAAACGTAAGGATAAAGACAGAGACCGCATAGGTCCAAAACTGCCGACGACGCTTCCGTTAAGCTAGTCGCCAGTCCACTGGTACTCAGTAAGGTGCTTTTGCAGCCCCTGATACCCGCTACTACAGATTCGCAGGCCTCTACTGAGACCCATTCGGAATCTGGTATGCCGCGAGATGCTTCTTCGACTATGGAACCTGCGGATGTCTTTACCTTGGATGGGTCTGGAGCCGCTGTGCAAGCACCGGCTTCTGAGGGTGTATTCAGGCCTACAGACGTTCTTATTAAACCAACGGCATCGTTGCCAACTAGAAGTATCAAATTCCTAAGGCCTAAAACTCGCACTACGCCTAGAAAACCGATGACCAAACCACTGACTCAGGTCCATATGCCTCAAAAACAAATGCTTAGAATGGCTGAAGACCTTATTACCTTAATTAGGGGAAGCCAGCCTTCCCCCTCTAAGAGACCTCGAACCGATTTTCTTTCTGATTCTTCTGATCAGGAATATGATATCTCTGCTCCTTCTGATTAGCAGGATTTGCCCTTCTCTACTTATGAGGATTCTGATGCAGAGGATTCCATTTCCTCTGCTTCCCTACCAGAAGATTTTTCTTTTGGTGAAACCTTGCATTCCCTTAGGGAGCATTTCCGCTGGGAGTGCCAGGACTATTCTGAGTCCAAAAAGCGACTTAGGGAATTCTTACTCCTGCCTTAAGACAGGCTTCTAGCTATCCCTCCTGTTCTGACTATTGTAGATGATGTTTTCTTGGAATCTAGCCTTACCCCAGACAACTTACCTCCAGCTCCTAGAAAACCTGACGGGTACTACAGAGTACCTGACTCTCACAAGTTCCTCTTCAAGAATCGATCCAGAGACCATTTCCCAAGGACCAAAAGGCATTAAGGCTACTGCTGCCAAAAATCCTACCCCTTCTGATAGGGATTCTAGAGCCTTAGACAGATGGGGTAAGAAGGTATACACTTATGCTACTTTGGCCATTAGGGCTTTAAATTGCCAGTTTCATATGTTAAAGTATCAGCAACATATTATGGGACTACTTAAGCAGAAAATTATGTTGATTTCTGACTGTGCTGAACACAAAGAATTGCAAGATTTATTGCATTCTGCTGAACAAGTTGGTAAACATACTTTGCAATGTGGTTTTGATGCTTTAGAAGCATCTTGCAGGGCTGCTGTCACTGGGTCTATACTTAAAAGGCATACTTGGCTTAAGGAACAAAACTTGCCAGATCATGTTAAAGCTAAATTACTGGATGCACCCTTAAACCAAGACTGCCTTTTTGGCAACAAAGCAGAGGAAGTCCTCAAAAGGATGGAGGAAAAAGCTAAATCTATGCAAACTGTTAAAGATTTTCTACAAGTACAGCCTCCCAGATTCAGTAGGCATTGGCCTTCAAAGAACTGGTCCTTTCCAGTCCCTTCCAGGCCTTCTCAGTCCAAACCTAGGAACAGCAGACCACCAAGACTTCAGTCTCAGGCTACGCACAGATTTAAGCAGTGGGAGGCTCCCACTTCCAAAGCAGGGAGTAGTAAGCCACCCCCCTACGGATACATGGCACAATGACTTAACTTTAACTCTTCCAAGCCGTGCTCAACTACTTGCTCCCTTAGGAGGAAAGCTCATCCTGCATGCAAAAAATGGGAACTCATTACCCAGGACAAATGGGTTTTGAACATAGTTTCCTGAGGATACAGATTCCACTTCCACACACTGCCATCCCCAAATGGTTGGCCAGACCTCCCCCCAAATCAATGGGTGGAGGCCCAACAGCAGGTTCTCCCTCTTCTCAGTATCAGGGCTATCCAACTGTCCCAGAAGATCTAAGGGTACAAGGTTTTTATTCAAAACTTTTTCTGGTACCCAGAAAAGAAAACTCCTGGCATCCTATCCTGGACCTCTCTATTCTCAACACCTTTCTGGTGGTTCCAAAATTCAAAATGCTAACTCTTCAACACCTTCTTCCTATGCTAGCCAAGGATGCCTGGCTGGCAACCCTAGACTTAAAGGAAGCTTACCTGCACATACCAATAATACCCTACGTTTCAGGGCAGGCTTCATGCACTTTCAGTTCTCTGCACTTCCCTTTAGCTTATCTACTGCCCCCAAGGTGTTCACAAAGTGTCTAGCTCCAGCCATTGCATTTTGCAGGCAGAAAATTATTCAGATTTACCCATACTTGGACGATTGTCTGATTCAGGCAGAAAGCCAGGACTTGCTATTACAACATCTGGCATTTGTAAAGAAACTTGTAACCTCACTGGGGTACACCATCAACGAAAAGAAATCTCACCTAGTACCCTGCCAACAGATTGTATTCCTGGGAGCAAGCTTGAACACAACTTCCCAGATGACATTCCTCACTCTGGAGAAACAAGTTTATCTGACAACCTACTTCAAACTATTGGCCACAAAAACCCAGCTTTCTGCAAGGAAAATACTGCAAGCTGTCTGGGGTTCATGGCCTCTTGCATTCTGCTAATTCCATATGCAAGACTGCATATGAGGAAACTCCAATGGTATCTAAAAAGTCTATGGTGTCAACATATCCAGGACCTGGAAACAATGATTCCTATCATTCCTTGTCTAAGGACAGAGTTCCTTTGGTGGGCAGAGGCTTGCTACCGCAACAAGGGACTCCCTATCACTCTACCCCCTGCCGCCCAAACCTTAACAACAGACGCATCAGACTATGCATGGGAGGCTCACATGGCAGGGCAAATGGAACCCGAGACAGATGCACCTGCATATCAGTCAAAAAGAAATGCTAGCTGTACAGAATGCTCTGACAGCCTTCAAAGAACTTATTCTTCCAGGACAACTATTGGTAAAGACAGACAACACCACAGTTATGTGGTACATAAACAAGCAGGGGGGAACCCACTCCTACCCTCTCTGCAGACTAGCCATGGCTCTGTGGAACACAGCCTTGAGCTACCAAGTGCACCTACAAGCTCAATTCCTGCCAGACAAACTAAATTCACTGGCAGACGACTTAAGCAGGAAATCTCATGGACTCACATGAATGGAAACTAAAACCCGAAATATTCAACCTCTTGAGGAACAAATGGGGGACTCCAGAGGTAGACCTGTTTGCTCCCCTCAGAACTACCAGTTGAACAAATTCTGCACCAGAACTCCCCACAGTCAAGCTTGAAAAGTGGATGCCCTGTCCTTTACCTGGGAAAGCCTCTCAGTTTATGCCTTTCCCCCTCTGGCTCTCCTCTTGAAGGTTCTACTAAAGATCAAACAGGAAAAGCCAAGGACAATACTGATTGCACCAGACTGGCCAGCATTGTTACCCCCCTCTTGCGCAGTCTGACACTGCTACAACCATGGCACCTGCCTCAGACCCCTCCCCTGCTGTCCTAGCAGGTGGGCCAGATTCTGCATCCTCAGCTTCAAACCCTGAACCTTGCAGCCTGGCTAATTCCATGAGCTCTCCTCTAGCATCCCTCAGTAAGCAGGTGCTGGATGTCATTCTGGAGGCAAGGAGGCATAGTATCAGAAAATCCTATGCTGAAAAGTGGAAAAGATACTGTTCCTGGAGCCAGGCTTAGGGGATAGGCACAATGGTGCCTAGCGTACCTCATATTCTAGAGTACTTAACAGAAATGCTCCACAAGGGCCTATACTTCTCGTCAATTAAGATGCATACCTCTGCCATTTCAGCACATTATAATACTGAGCCATTCCTATTCTCTCACAGCTTGCTAAAACAATTCCTTAGAGGGGCCAAAAATTTAAGACCCCCCAGGAGAGCTCCCACTTCAGCCTGGGACCTTAACTTTGTGTTGGAAAAGCTCACCCCCCCCCCCTTTGAGCCAGCTGCAACAGCAGAGTTGAAATTAGTTTCTTGGAAAACAGCCTTACTTCTAGCCATCACTTCAGCGAGAAGAGTGTCTGAAGTACAGGCCCTCATGGCAGTAGAACCCTTCATTATCTTCCATGCGGTCAGGGTTTCCCTCAGGACTAATCTTTCCTTTATGCCCAAGGTGGTGTCTAGTGTGGCCCTAAACCAGTCCATTCATTTGCCTACTCTTTTCCCTAATCCACAAAACAGTGGGGAACGGATACTGCACTCTCTGGACGTGCACAGACAACTTAGATTCTATTTGGACAGAACTAAGCCTCTCAGAAAATCAGACCAGCTGCTAGTTGGCTTTGCTGCAGGGGCAGAGGGGAAGGCCATTTCAAAGCAAACCATTTCCAAATGGATAGCCCATTGCATTCATTTCTGCTACAAGCACCATGGAAAACCTACCCCACAGGGGATAAGATCACATTCCACCAGGGCTGCATCTACCTCTACAGCATTTCTCAGAGGAGTCCCTACTAGCTGCTACCTGGAGCTCTGTACATACCTTCACCAAGCATTACCACCTGCCTATCTTTTCTAAATCCAGAGCTGGATTTGCCACAGCAGTCTTGCAGGGCTTAGTAGCTGGCCCTAATGCTCTTTAACTACCTCCTCCCTTCCTTAGCTTTGGAAATCAACCCAAATGTGATGACTGCAACAGTGAAACACGAAGAACATAGTGCAGTTGTGTCATGTACCATAAATGTAGATGTTCATGTGTATTCACTGTTGCAGTCCTGGTTACCCTCCCTCCAGCCCCCTGACTTCTCTTGGCTCTACCTTTCTTTCTTGTTTGATATATATTTTATCATGTGTATTTGCTTTTTGATGGGGGTGTACCATACCATATAATCGCTTCCTTTTGGGGGGCACCTGACATCTGTGGCAAGAGAAACTGATGTAATGGCGTCGGCTGCATGTTTTATACTCCTGACGAGCTGATGTCATGGAAGAAGTGACAGCATCCAACGCAGAAATCCGAAGACTCTGGTATTCAGGCCGGCTGAGGGCTACATGCAAGCAGATAACCCAAATGTGATGATTGCAACAGTGAATACACTCGAACATCTGCATTTATGGTAAGTGTACACAACTGTACTTTTCCCACCTCCCCATGCAACTGGCATGTGATGCAATTAGTAGGGCACTGAGGACAAGCATTACTGTTCACAGGCTGGCCTCACTGAGGCATTGTGACTTTCTGAGAACTTCAAGACATCCTTTACGAGTGCCTCCTTTGAAGGTGACTAGCTTTTTGGTTCTAAGATAAAAGCCAAGTTGCAGATGAACTGACGGATTTTAAAAATTCCCTGCAGAGTTTCTGTCAGAAATATTCGGTGAGCAAATTAGTGTAAATAAGGAAATTATTCTTTTGACCTGGTGCACAGGATCTGAATTGCCTAGACATGGTAAGGCTTTGTTAAGTTTAATTCTGGTTGCTGCCAATAAAGTAGTTACTAGGAAATGGAAATCAAAGTCTAAACCAACTGTATTTGAAGTACTGAATATTGTAACAGAAATAAAAGAACTGGAAGCAAGATATTTAGAAAAAGGAAGTAGCAAATTACATAGAACTAAATAGAAATTGTGGGAATGATACATGCAGAATAGTGTTCTGGAGGAGAACTGAGGTTTAAGAGAAGGCAGGAAATAAGCAATTTATGTAATGTTGGATTGATAGTAAAACATACATGATGTATAATGTATGTAACTGGGAATATGTTAATGTGGTTTGTTTTCTTTTATATTAATGTATGTTTGCCTATATGATAATTTAATAAAGGTGTTAAGAAAAACAAAGAAAAGTGGAGCAAAGTCCAGCCACCAAAAAATCTGGACAGAACACGAAAGGCAACACACAGGAAACTCCTGGTTGTAGTAAAGCAGACTTCTTTATTGAATTAACACCACAAAAGAAAAAAAACAGCATTTTTGTTCGTGTCCCTCAGACTTCCTCAGATATAGTGAATAAATGAATACTGTTACATCACTATATGTACTCTCATTAAGTAATTAATCAGTTGAAACAATCATAAATATTTAAAGGAATAGTGTATGTTCATCGTGTTTCACTGTTGCAGTCATTACACTTGAGTTATCCTGCTGGCAGGCTACCCGCAGTCGGCCTGAATTCCAAAGTCCTGGTCCAGCGTCGGTTGCTGTCGCCTCCTCCCTGACGTCAGTGCACCAGGGGTATATAAGATGCAGCCGACGCCATTTTCTTGAGTCTTTCTTGCCGCTCGGTGCCCGAAGCAAAAGCAGTTTGCAAGTGCCGGTCGGCCGACTCCTGAGATTTTCAAAATTGAATTTCAGATCCGAAGTCTTCAGTAAAGCTAAGTACCCCATTGGGGAAACTTTTTTCTTGCTCCAGACCGATGTCAGAAAAAGTTAACAGTTGTATTTCTTGTGGGAAGCAAATACCTCATAAGGATTTTCATTCTTACTGTATTCCTTGCATAGGCCCTGACCACGACATTACTAGTTGTCGGTTTTGTGCTAGATTTAACCAACGCACTATTAAGCGTCGGTACGATTTTGCATTTCATTACTTTGGCCGAAGGTTTAACTATATAATGCCGTTGGAACAGCTGACGACCAGAGTTCATAAAAAGCACAAGGAAAAAGAAAAGGACAGGCATCCGAGGTCCAAAACCAACGACGAAGCCTCCTCTAGGCCAGTCGCCGGTTCGCCGGTTCTCAGTGAGGCGCTTTTGCAGCCCCTGACACCCGCTACCTCAGAGCCACAGGCTGCCTCCGACTCCCACGTGGAGACAACTAGGCCTCTGGAAACTCAAGGTATTGAGCCTGCAGAAACTAATCCCTCAGATGGGTCCAGAGCCGCTGAGCAGGCATCGGCTTCTGAGGGTGTTTTCAGACCTACACAGCTTTATATCAAGCCAACTTCAGCATCCAAGACAAAGACTAAAACAGCTTTAAAGACAAAGAAACAAGTACAGCATTCTCCTGGACAGACATCCATGCCTAAGAAACAGATGCTCAAAATGGCCGAAGACCTAATTACTTTGATCAGGGGTTCCCATCCCCCTCTTGATAAAAGGCCTAGGCAAGACACTGACTATAATTCCTCTGATCAGGTTTCCATTTCATCTGACTCTTCAGAACAGGGATATACTCTCTTCCTCCCAGTGAGGACTCTGATGCTGAAGAATCTATCCCTTCAGCCTCTCCTCCTGAGGACTATTCTTTTGGGGAAACCCTGCACACCATGAGGGATCATTTCCACTGGGAGAGCCAAGATTATTCAGAATCAAAGAAAAGGCTCAGAGATTTTCTTTCATTGCCTCAACACAGACCTCGTGCTATTCCACCTGTACTAGACATTGTAGATGATGTATTTTCAGAGTCTAGTCTGTCTCCTGATTCTTTACCCCCTGCACCAGTTAAGCCAGATAGGTACTACAGGGATCCAGATTCACATAAATTTCTTTATAAAAACCATGCTGCTGACCCAGAAACTATATCTCAGGGTCTCAAAGGGGTCAAGGCTTCCACTGCAAAAACCCCTGTTCCCTCAGATAGGGATTCTAGAGCACTGGACAGATGGGGGGAAAAAGTTTACACCTCTGCTACTTTAGCTGTAAGGGCTTTAAATTGCCAGTTTCATATGCTTAAATATCAGCAATACCTAATGTCTCTGCTTAAACAGAAAATGCTGACAAACTCTGAATGTCCTGAAAACAAGGAAATGCAGGATTTATTGCATGCAGCTGAACAAGTGGGAAAGCATACTTTGCAATGTGGTTTTGATTCACTAGAGGCCTCTTGCAGGGCCGCAGTTACAGGCTCTGTCATTCGAAGGCATGCTTGGTTAAAGGATCAGAGTCTACCTGGTCATGTTGAAGCAAAATTATTGGATGCTCCATTACAGCATGATACTTTGTTTGGTGTTAAGGCAGAAGAGGTGTTAAAGAAAATGGAGGATAGAGCGAAATCTATGCAGACAGTAAAGGATTTCTTACAGGTTCAGCCACCCAGATTTAGTAGGAACTGGCCTTCTAAGAATTGGTCCTTTCCAGTGTCAGACAGGCCACAAAGAGGCAGATACAGATGCCCTAGAGGCAGATCTCAGCCCCAAGGCTCATACAGACCTAAACAATGGGGTGCTTCTACCTCCAAAAGTGGAGAAGACAAATCACAACCATATAGGAAACAGTCCCAATGACTTCCCACTGCCAGTGCCAAGCACTTATCTTTTGGCAGCACCCTTAGGGGAAAAGCTAGCACTTTACTCAAAAAAATTGGCACATGATCACCCAGGACAAATGGGTACTGAGTATTCTTTCTTAGGGCTACAGGTTCCACTTTCACACTCTTCCAAAGGCAAAAGGTATGCCAGACCTGCCACACAATCAATGGGCAGAGGCACAAAAGCAAATTTCATCTCTCATGGACATGAGGGCTATTCAGCGAGTACCACAGCAAGAGCAGGGACAAGGATTTTACTCAAGGCTTTTCTTGGTACCCAGAAAGGACAAAGCATGGAGACCAATACTGGATCTGTCTATTCTAAATACTTTTCTGGACGTTCCAAAATTCAAAATGCTGACACTGCAGCAACTTCTGTCCATGCTGGGCAAGAAGGCTTGGCTCGTAACTTTGAACCTCAAAGAGGCATACCTGCATGTCCCGATCAGGCAGTCTTGCAGAAGATACCTCAGATTCATAGCTGGCTCAATGCACTACCAATTCTCTGCACTGCCCTTTGGCTTATCTACTGCACCCAGGGTCTTCACAAAATGCCTGGCACCAGTAATTGCATTTTGCAGACAAAGAGGAATTCAGATATATCCCTATTTGGACGACTGCCTTATTCAAGCAGAGAGCAAGGACATTCTACTAAAGCATCTGGCATTTGTAAAAAGATTACTAATTTCCCTAGGGTACACAGTAAACGAAAATAAATCAAAACTAGTATCCTCTCAAGAGATAATATTCTTGGGTGCAAGCTTAAATACAGCTGCCCAGATGGCTTATCTCACGCCAGACAAACAGAGGCAACTGACTTATTACTTCCAAAAGATGGCAATAAAAACCCAGTTACCTGCAAGAAAAATTCTGCAGGCTTTGGGCTTCATGGCATCCTGCATTCTGCTAATTCCATATGCAAGACTGCATATGAGGAAGCTACAATGGTACCTAAAAAGTGTTTGGATTCAACATTGCCACAGCTTGGAAACATTAATTACCCTCATTCCCTGCCTGCAACAGGAGTTTCGATGGTGGGCACTGGCCTGTCACCACAACAAGGGACAGCCATTCACTGTACCCACAGCCAGGCAGACTCTAACAACAGATGCATCGGATTATGCCTGGGGGGCACACATGGCAGGAAAATGTATTCAGGGCACATGGCCCGCAAGCCAAATGCATCTTCATATCAATCAGAAAGAGATGCTAGCTGTACAGAATGCCCTGACAGCCTTCAAGGATCTACTCCATCCAGGCCAACTACTGTTAAGCACGCACAATACTACAGTCATGTGGTACATAAACAAGCAAGGGGGCACACATTCCTACCCCCTCTGCAGGCAAGCCATGACTTTGTAGAACACAGCATTGGCCTATCATGTGCATCTGCAAGCACAATTCCTGCCAGGAAAGACAAATACTCTGGCAGACGAACTAAGCAGAAACCTCATGGACTCTCACGAGTGGAAACTTGATCCACAAGTCTTCAGTATGATAACAATGAAATGGGGATGCCCAGACATAGATCTATCTGCCTCCCCTCACAACTGCCAACTACAGAGATTCTGCACAAGGACTTATCACACACAAGCATGGAAGGTGGATGCTCTATCATTCAGCTGGAAAACCCTGACAGTATATGCCTTTCCTCCACTGCCTCTCCTCCCCAAGGTACTCCTAAAGGTCAGACAAGAGAAGCCAAAAATGATTCTGATTGCCCCAGACTGGCCACGCCAGCACTGGTACCCAATCCTAAAGAGCTTGTCTCAAGGCCCAGCCTGGACTTTACCTCAAATTCCTCATCTTTTGACCCAACAAAACAATCAGATCCTGCACAGCCAACTCAGAACCTTAAATCTGGCTGCATGGTGAATAATATAACCACTCAGAACACACCTCTCTCTAAAGTAGTTATGGATGTTATTTTGGAAGCCAGGAGACCCAGCAACAGAAAATCTTATGCAGAAAAATGGAAGAGATTTTGTGCTTGGAATCAGGCACAAAGAATTGACCCACTTGTTCCAAATATCCCTCAGATTTTACAATACCTAACTGAGATGCTGGATAAAGGCCTATCCTTCTCATCAATTAAGATCCATGCCTCTGCCATTTCAGCTCATTACAATACAGAACCACCTATTTTTTCAAATCCACTGTTAAGGCAGTACCTCAGAGGGGCCAAAAACATAAGACCCCCAAGGAGAGCACCGATACCTACATGGGACCTCAATTTTGTCTTGGAAAAGCTCACACTGCCTCCTTTTGAGCCAGCCAATACAGCCGAGATAAAATTCTTATAATGGAAAACAGCTCTGCTCCTAGCAATAACTTCAGCAAGAAGAGTCTCAGAGTTACAGGCATTAATGGCAATGGAACCTTTTATCATTTTCCATCTGGACAGGGTTTCTCTAAGGACAAACCCAACATTTATGCCAAAGGTAGTATCCAGTGTGGCTCTTAATCAAACCATTCATTTGCCTACTTTTTATCCAAATCCCCAGAATAAAGGGGAGAGACTTCTGCATTCTTTGGACATACACAGACAGCTACGCTTCTACTTGGACAAAACTAAAGCTTTCAGAAAGACTGACCAACTTTTAGCGGCATATGCTGCAGGATCACAAGGAAAGGCTATCTCAAAGCAGACTATTTCAAAATGGATAAGACACTGCATTCGTTTCTGCTATGCACAACATGGCAAATCAATGCCTAAGGGCATTAGGCCACATTCAACCAGGGCAGCAGCCACATCAGCAGCTTTTCTCGGAGGAGTACCAACCGAGGAAATTTTGGAGGCTGCAGCTTGGAGTTCAGTGCACACTTTTACTAAGCACTACCACTTACCTCTTTACTCTAAATCCAGAGCAGGCTTTGCCACTGCAGTTCTGCAGGGCCTCATAGCCACTCCTAATTCTATTTAGATCCAGCCACCCAACCTCAGCTTTGGGTTTCAACCCAAGTGTAATGACTGCAACAGTGAAACACGATGAACATAGTACAGTTGTGTACCTACCATAAATGTAGATGTTCGAGTGTATTCACTGTTGCAGTCCAGGTTACCCACCCACCATCCCCCTTTCTTTGCTGGGACTTATCTGTACTTCTCTATTCTATACAACCTATGTGGTGTATTTGCTTGTAGATGAAGGTATTGTTTATTTTAGTGCATGCTTTTTTAAGCAATGTTTTTAGCCTACCCTTTTGGGGGTACCTGACATCTGGGGCAAGAAAAACTGAAGAAAATGGCATTGGCTGCATCTTATATACCCCTGGCGCACTGATGTCAGGGAGGAGGCGACAGCAACCAACACCGGACCAGGACTTTGGAATTCAGGCCGACTGCGGTTAGCCTGCCAGCAGGATAACCCAAGTGTAATGACTGCAACAATGAATACACTCGAACATCTACATTTATGGTAGGTACACAACTGTACTATATAGCTGATAAGTATGCAGTAAAAAGCTGGAAAGTGAGTATTTAAAATTAGTTGACATAAAACAAAGTTATTACACCCACAATTAAAAATAAGTCCTTGTTAATTAAGAAATATAAAAAATGACAAGTATATGTATTTTTAAAAAAATATATATTTAAAGTAATAAACTGTATAAAAAGCCTTGTGTGTAGTAACATTTAACATGACAGGTACTGGTTGATCAAAGTTTTACAGACCTTAGCTTTAACAGGGTTACCAAGGAAATACTATAATTTAGACCTGGAGGTTTATTAGCCTCAAGTACTATCTGCCAAAAGGTTTCTCTGCATTCTAACTTAGATTCCCAAGGCCCACCTCTCAAATCCTTGGGAACTGTTTCAATCGCAAAGAAGAAGAAACTGGCTTTCAAATATAATAATATATGCCTATATAAGGGATTACTGTTGTTTCTTTTGCTAACATCATTAATATGTTCATAAATTCTTCGTTTTAGTTGCCTCTCAGTTTTTCCAACATAAAAGCCTTTGCAGGTACCACAGGCAACTAGGTAAACTTAACCCTGAGACTTGCAATTGGAGTAAGAATGTGCTGTCGACAATTTCTACCTGGAGGTGACCAGGACCTGCTCTTTTTGTGAAATGTAGGCACACAGAGTGCAGGCACCGTATTTGTATGTACCCCTCCTTTTGTGTGAGAAGACATTGGAATAGTTGGCATATTCAAGTAAGTTTTTGATGTTGTGTCCCTTCCTGAAGACTACCTTTACAGGTTTGTCTTTCAAATTTGGAAGGTCTGTAAAATCCAAAAATCTCCCCCATTCTTTCTCCACTATGCTCTTAATCTGGTATGCATTTGCACTAAAACTGGTGACAAATGCTCTACTATAACCCATATCCGTGTGCATGCTAGCACCATGTTTTTTTAAGAAAACCATCTCCAGTTCCCAAAATAGGACTGTATTTGTGTATCCTACCTTGTGTGACCCCCATTATGATATTTGAAATAAGTTCACTAGGGTAACCACGCTCCAAAAACATACGTTCTAAAACAGTGCATTCGTTGTCGTAATCAACATCAAGGGATGTCATATGACTAACACGTACGTATTGTCCCTTTACTATCCCTTTCTTCTGAAAGAATGGGTGTGCAGTCGTAAAACGAATGTATGTGTTGGAGAAGGTAGGCTTTCTGAAAATGGTGGACTTGAAACCCTGTTCCACTTTGTGTAAGGAAACGTCCAAATAAATAACATTTTGCATAGTAAACGTGATAAGTAAACTTGAAAAAAGTAGTGGTTTGGTTCAAGTACTGAATGAATTTGTCTAGAAGTTCCAGGCTCCCCACCCAAAAAATATAAATATCATCAAGAAACCCGGCATATAAAGTCCAATACCTGGTATACCTACAGGTATGCATATATTTGTTTTCCCGCACTGATACAATAATGTCTGCAAATGTGGGGGCACAACTAGCCCCATGGCCACTCCGGTTTCTTGATGAAAGAACTCCCCCTCAAAAAACAAAAAGTTGTTCTTGAGGACAGGTTCGGCCAATTCCAAACACAGAAAAATATCAGTTTACTCCTGGTCTCATTCTAAGAGCTTCTTCCTACCAGGTTAACCCTGTATCGTGTGGGATGACAGAAAATAGATCCACAACATCTATTGTAACAAATTAGATCAGATGAAAAATGTTCAGATTTAGCCCTACTCAAGAATTCCCATAAATCTTTTAGGATATGGGTTTCCCCTCCCCATAAAAGTTTCAATTTCCAATTTAGATACTTGGCTAAAGGGGAGATTTTGGAACCTTCTGAAGCAACGATGGGTCTAAGGGGGGGGGGGGGTCCTTGATGTTCTTGTCAACTTTGGGTATCGCAAAGATGGGAAGGTACCCTAGTAGTATTGTTTTCCAAATACTGGTAGGTTTCAAAATCTATGACCCCCTGGTCAAAAAGATCTTTTAAGTGCCAAGTCAATCTTTTTGTATGAGATATTGATCTCATTGATAGAAACCTTACTATATCTTGAATTGTCCTGTAAAATGGAAGACATCTTGCCCTCATACAAAATTTTGTCTATAAGGACAATACCCCCTCCCTTATCCAGTTCCATAACACAAATGGTAGGGTTAGAACACAGTTGAGTCAATTTTTTCTCATTGCCATCTAGGTTGGATGTTGCTTTAGTACATTTAAACATTTTCCAGGTTCCTTAGCTGTGGATGAATTGGGGGTTGAAAACACTTGTTTTTTTAGGGGCCATTGATCTGGATGTTAAAGAACTGTCACCAAACATGTTCTCTAAATTAGGTTTTCTGATAAACATCTTTAAATCCAGAATGACCTGTGTAAGGTTGCTCTTTTTCATAGGAACAAACTTAAAACCTTTGATAAATAAATTGAAAAATCATCAGTAACTTCTAAACCACTGTAGTTGAAAATATGAAAACCCGATCCACTAACTACTTGAGAGTTATCACCATGGAGGGAAGTTGCACTAGCAACAAATTCTGGTAACGGTTCACCCTGTACCTCACTCCCCCCTGGTGATAAGTCCCCCTGTAAAAATGATTATTATTGTTATGTTTGTTACGAAGTCTCTCAGATCTTCGTGGAACAGAATCCTGATAAACAGGTTGAGCATTTTCACCAACAAATACATCCTAATTCACCTGAACTGGATGTTGTTTGAACTGTAGTGGAATTAGAAGGTGAACTACGCTCAAAGTCAGGTTAATAATTTTGAAAGCTAGGTGGGGAGGGTGTTGTTTACCTTCCGTGTATTCCTTGGTATCTCTGTCTAGCTTCTTATTTTCTGTTCAGTATCTCATCACATGTTTTGTCAATATGCACCCTCAACTCAAAATACCTATTTTTTTCAGCTTCAGTACCAAACAGTAGATCATTAGTAACCTGTGTGTTGTACAGGTCAATCTGCTCCTGTAAAACGTTCATTTCATGCTCATTATTTCTTACAATAGCCTTCAAAATATCAAGACCACAGTTATCAAATATGTTAAGAAGTTCTTTATGAGAATCACTTCCATTAATTACATTTATTAGGATATTTGTGAATCCGAAGCCCTTTAGGTACAATGTGTAACTTAATACACTCATTCAAATATGCATTGTCAATACTAAAAGACTTGTACTTGAAGAGAGCATTGTGTAATTTATTTAAAGTGTCCCTGTAGGTATCGGATACGTCAGCAGTAACTTGTGCCATAGTAGGTTTGCAAAATAGAGGTTTGACCTGAAGCCATTCGTTTAAATCCACTGGTGGTCGAGTGGCAGCATTAGAATCAGTTGCTGCATCCGTTGGTGTATCCGAATTGACTTGTGCACGCAAAATTGTAGGAGTACTGTGGAAAGTCTGTGTAACAGGTCCTGAAGCATGCGCATTCGTGCCCAGCGTTGCACCTTGATGCTGATTATGACAATGAATGCACTGTTTTAGAACGTATGTTTTTGGAGCGTGGTTACCCTAGTGAACTTATTTCAGATATTATAATAGAGGTCACACAAGGCTGGATAGACAAATACAGTCCTGTTATGGGAACTGGAGATGATTTTCTTAATCATGATGCTAGAATGCATATGGATATGGGTTATAGTAGAGCATTTGTCGCCAGTTTTAGTGCAAATGCATACCAGATTAAGAACATAGTGGAGAAAGAATGGGGGAGATTTTTGGATTTTACAGACCTTCCGAATTTGAAAGACAAACCTGTAAATGTAGTCTTCAGGAGGGGACACAACATCAAAAACTTACTTGAATATGCCAACAATTCCAATGTCTTCTCACACAAAAGGAGGGGTACATACAAATGCGGTGCCTGTACTCAGTGTGCCTACATTTCACAAAAAGAACAGGTCCTGGTCACCTCCAGGCAGAAATTGTTCACAGCACATTCTTACTCCAATTGCAATTCTCAGGGTTTAGTTTACCTAGTTACCTGTGGTGCCTGTGAAGGCTTTTATGTTGGAAAAACTGAGAGGCAACTAAAATGAAGAATTTACGAACATATTAATGATGTTAGCCAAAAGAAGAAGAAGCAAAAGAAATAACACTAATGCCTTATATAGGCATACATTATTATGTTTGATGTTTGAATGCCAGTTTCTCCTTCTTTGTGATTGAAACAGTTCCCAAGGATTTGAGAGGTGGGCCTTGGGAATCTAAGTTAGAATACAGAGAAACCTTTTTGCAGATAGTACTTGAGGCTAATAAACCTTCAGGTCTAAACAATAGTATTTCCTTGGTACCCTTGTTAAAGCTAAGGTCTGCAAAACTTTGATAAATCAGTACCTGTCATGTTAAATGTTACTACACACAAGGCTTTTTATACAGTTTATTATTTTAAATATTTATATTTTTTTTAAATACATATACTTGTCATTTTTTATATTTCTTAATTAACATGAACCTTTTTTTTAATTGTGGGTGTATTAACTTCGTTTTATGTCAACTCATTTTAAATACTCACTTTCCAGCTTTTTACTGCATACTTATCATGCTATGTGCACTATTCCTTTAAATATTTATGATTATTTCAATTGATTAATTACTTAATGAGAGTATATATAGTGATGTAACAGTATTCATTTATTCACTATATCTGAGGAAGTCTGAGGGACACTTGGACGAAAACGCTGTTTATTTTCTTTTGTGGCATTAATTCAGTAAAGGAGTCTGCTTTACTACAACCAGGAGTTTCCTGTGTGGTGCATTTCGTGTTCTGTCCAGACTTTTTGGTGTTTGTTAAAAAAAACAAGTTGTAGTTGAGTGTGCAAGAAAGAAAGGCACTCATGGCCGTTGGCATCAAGTTCTGCACAGCTTGGTAGACATTTTCATGAACTCAGAGAAATGCCTAGAAACTGCAGTTTAAAAACAGACAACAAAAGCAGGACTTGAATCATTATTCTGGCAGAAAGCACAGATGTAGTGGTTTCTAGAATGGATGCTGCTTGTGCAGCAGAGGTGACAAGTAAAATCAGGGATTCTGCAGTTCTCCTCCTGTGAGCCAGTTACAGAACCCCTGAGGAATTACCCAGCTTTTTTCCTGTGGATGCAGTTGGGGTTAAATATCCCTGAAATTGCCTACATGGTAGACCTTTACACAGGAAAAGTGTGTAAGGGCTGTCAGATCAGAGGCTATAATCTTATGTACCTCTTACTGTTGTAGCAACATAAGGTTCTTCTTCCAGACGATCTGCGAGGTTAGGAGAGTGTGGTTATAATAACTATTTAATCCTGTTAAGAATAAGGGGCCAACCAGTTCAATAATGGCATGGGTATTATTCAGAGTGAATGTCGTTGCCAAAGAGTAGAAAGAACTGCAGGCCAATTTTAAACATCAGAAGCCTAAACCAGATAATTCCAGAAATGAGGTTCCAAATGATAATGGTACAGCTCTTTGAACATCCAGGATGCCTGTTTGCACATCAAAATTGCAAAGGAATCCACAAGGCTCTTGCACCTCCAGGCTGGTGTCAGTCATTTGTCATTTGGTCTTAACACAGCCCGTAAGGTAATCACCAAGCAAGGATACAGTGGCAGCTCAGCAGTGAGTTTCAGGGACAGAACCTTTCCGTTGTTTGTATGACTTGCTCATAGCACCTTCCGGTTAGGAGTTGGGAGGGTGGCCAAATGGTTAAGGTGTTTGCCTTACAAACACAAGGTGCAGGGTTCGAGTCTCACAAGGGATAATTGGCTAGGCTTACAATGGCTCGCAAGGGTAGTTAGCCTAGTACTAACCTATGAACCTATGAACCTATTTCAACAAGGAGCCCCAGGTGTTCCAATCCTTGAGGATTACTGTAAGCACTGCAGAATCCCAGGTAGATCCTTCACAAGCACAAACTTTTGTCACTTTGATACACTGCCTTGCAAAGCTAGCCTTTCTCAGGACAAGATGTAATTTCTTCAATGTCATGTTCACCAACTTATTTCTTCAGCGAGAGTGCCTACAGCTTTGTGTTGCAGGATTTTGTGTCTCATGGCAGTTACCATCTTCATGGTCCCTCTCATCAGATTATGAATTGTTGGTTCAGATCTGAGGATCGCGTCTGACTTGGCCACATACTTAAGCTCTAGGATCCAAAATCTGAGCTCCTCCCCTACACATAATGCCCTGCTCCCTCTGATCTCCTCAGATCTCTTTTGCTACATTTATGACAAGCATTGGGATTGCTTTTTTCTGAGCTGCTTGGGGGGTTTCAGTGAGTTTATTGAGAAATGTTCCTTTTTGTCTTCATATTTACTCCTGCAATGTATTTTCTGTTTGTAATATATATCTTGTAGTTGGTTTTGTCTACCACTAGGGTTTTTTTATATCCATTTCTCTTTACCCTTTGTAGCTACTATCAGTTGTTTTTTTCCAGAAAAAAAAAGTTTCCTGTTAAATTTGTATGTTTTTTCTCTTAGAGTTATACAGTGCTTTCTAGTGTTAGAGTTGGTGTTTTTGCTTTTAGTTATCTTGATTATTGCTGTATGGCTGACTCCAAACCTGCGGGTTTAAAAAAAATGTGTTTCATGTGGGCACAAAATCCCTGTCTCCGATGCCCACTCTGAATTTGTAGTTTGTCTTGAAGCCACTCACTTAGATTCCTCCTGCTCCATATCTGCTGATTTTAACCAGCGGGCATTAACTGACAGGAGGAACAAGCTTATCCTAAAAGGCCTCCTCCTTTCCACTATTTCTTCTTCTGCAACACGTTTCACTTCAGGGTTTCAGTCCTCCTCTAATATGCATAAAAAATATAAGAGGTCCCCTAGCAGATCCCCACCAATCCAGGGAACCTCCTGTGAAGTCTTCTGAATCATTGGCTCCAGCTAGCTTGGCTCCGCTTGTTATCCACGCTCCCCCTCAGTGCTGGTCTAGTCGTTTTTCACCAGCCTGTTGCCTCAAGGCCTAAGTCCACTATTTTTCATTCCCCCAGACCAGTTTCCAGACCACCATATGTTGCTTCTTCCACTAGCTCTTCCAGACAGTATGATGGTGAAGTTCTTCAAGGCTCAAATCCAGCTGGGGATCTTGCCTGCACTGTCCCCCCCTCTGAATCCGTGAGCCACATCCCTGCCTTTGTTGTGATATCTCCTTCTCCGATTTGACCTCTGGTTTCAGAGTTGTCTGGCCAGAACATACCTGGAATCGAGCCATCAGAGCCAACATGTATGGTTAACTCGAATCCAGTGGTGTCCCTGACTTGCCTGGCTCCAACCATTTTGGAGCAGAGCAGTTCTGGGAGCCATAGTTATGGCATCGAGTCCATGGGGTTGACATCAGCTACAAAGTTTTCTGAGCTGTCTCTCTCCCTTGGGGCCTCGGCGTTCGATAGCGCGGCTCCGACTCCTCAATAGGATCTGGGGATGGTGGGGATTCATGGAGCTTCCCCTTCAACACCTTCCACTCTGGTGGGGTTGCCCTCGGTGTCTTGATCTCCTTCAGTATTCGAGGTGGCAGAGAGTGTTCTTTCTGTGCCCAGAAGAGCCTCAACTCTCCTTGCTTCTGAGCCCGGCTGCTTCCATAGGTTCATAGGTTAGTACTAAGCTAACTGCCCTTGTGAGCCATTTTAAGCCTAGCCAATTATCCCTTGTGAGACTCAAACACTGCACCTTGTGTTTGTTAAGCAAACACCTTAACCATTAGGCCACCCCCCCAACCCTAGCTCAATAAGCTCTACTTCCAGCATTTTTCTGCCTGAGCCATCTATTCTGTCAACTCTGGGACAGCCTACCCAGAAAGACTTCCAGACTGCTTCCCTAGTGGAACACCCTAAGTCTTCCGACACCTCCTTGGTGCACCCCAATGAGGAGGTCTCTTGGAAATGCCAATGCAAAAGGAGACACTTAGATTCCCCTTTGGAATCTCTCACTGAGGACATAGGCATCAATGAAGGCGAAGGGTCCCCTAGAAAACCACCTGAGGATGTCTCCTTTTGGGACATCATGGAGATCCTATGCCAGAAAGGTGGTTGGTCTTCCCAAAACCCTAACCCGGAGGAATCAGTGTTTCTGGAAGCTGTTAGGTCACGCCCATCTACTTCTTGAGTGTCCCTCCTGTGGATCCCTTTATCGAACTTGTGTCCTGCAGGGCGTGGAAGGAGCCAGACACAGTGAAACTATCCCTAAACACCCAGATAAGATCCTTAGCACCCCGTCAGACAGATCCCACTGGATTAAAGGTGTCCCCGTTGATGCCATGGTGGTAGCAGCAGCCACCAGAAAGGGGATGGCACAGCAAAGCTCTACTGTCCATCCCCGTAACAGGAAGTCTAGAGCTTTGGACAGGTTTGATAAGTGGGTATATGCTTCAGCGACCTTCGCATTGTGAGCTCTGAATTATTTGGCACACATAACCAGGCTACAGAGGGACTTAGTAAAGGAAATCTCTATTTCTTCCCTAGGTTCCATGTCTATTGAGGAACAGAAGACCTTTTTCTCCAGGATGGCCACCCTACAGTCCATTTCTAACATGTCCATGAAGTTAGTTTCTCATCCTGCAGAAAGTACCTCTAGGGTGGCAGGTTCAGGTATTTGCAGTCAGAGATCACGCCTGGATGCGGCTGTGTGATTTCTCAGAACCCTGCAATGCTGGGAGCCAAACACTACCAGTTCAGAGTACCCCCTTTGGTCTTCCCACAGCCCCCAGGGTGTTCACCAAATGCATGGCAATAGTGGCAGCTCACCTGAGACTACTAGGCTTCCAGGTGTTTCCCTATCTGGACGATTAGCTCCTAACCACTCCTGCCAGGCATTGACTCCTAAAAACCAGAGACTATCTGTTGCAGCTAGCCTCAACCTTGGGCATCTCCATCAATTTACAAAGTCTCATCTCCAACCAGTATAGATAATAGATTTCATTGGGGCCTGCCTGGACACCACTTGTTTTTTTAGCTATTTTCTCTCCAGAGAGAATTTCCACCATGAGAAACTATATCAAGCAAATCCTGGACAGTCCTTCTCCTCCAGCAGGTCTTGTTCTAAGAGCCTTGGGGTCCATGGCGGCCACGGTTACTCTTGTTCTGATGGCACACCTTCATATGAGAATACTTTAATGGACCTTGGCGGTTCAATGGTCCTTTCTTTAGTATCCAGTAAATCTTTGATCAGAATCTCTCGAGCATACAAACAATCTCTTACCTGGTGGCTCCAATAGAGGGACCTCCATCAAGGCTGACCGTTCATCCTTCCTTCTTCCAAGGCCGCAGTGACCACAGATGTATCCCAGTTTGGGTGAGGGAGTACTATCTGGGACAAACAGTCCAAGGCACATGATCTCCTCTAGAGATCAATTTGCATATAAATGTCTTGGAGATGAGAGCAGTGCTTCTTGCAATGCAGACCCTTCAGTCCTTTCTTCCAGTGGGAACCATTGCAGTTCAGATGGACATCAGTGGTCTGGTACATCAACAAGCAGGGAGGAATCAAGTCTTACCCCTTGTGTTGAGAGGCCATGAGTCTGTGCAGTGGGCGATCTCTTCCAACCACTTTCTCATAGCAATGCACATTCTGGGGAAGTCAAACATTCTGGTTGACAGGCTCAGCAGAAACATTTTGATGCCTCATGAGTGGTCTCTAAATGCTTCAGTCGTAAGTATGATCACCCAGATGTGGGGTCAACCTTGCTGTGATCTCTTTGAGTCTCCTTCCAACACCAAGTGCAGCAAGTTTTTTTTACCTTAATTTCCCCTCAGGGACAGTGACTGAGAGATGCTCTAGTCCATGCTTGGTCTCCTGGTCTGCTTTATGTCTACCTTCCTCTTCCTCTCATTTCCAGGTTTCTGCAAAAAGCTTTGAGGTTGAAGTGCAAGTAATACTCATTGCTCCCTTTGGGCCTCAACAAGTATGATGGTCCTTTCCTTTGGTCTCACCTGGTCTGAACACCATGGACTCTGGATCCCTGTCCAGACCTTCTGTCCCACCCAGGTCTTCCGAACCTGAAATCAACCTCTTGGTTACTCCAGTTTCCATGATGGCTAGAACTCCTGGTCTTTCATCCATGGTTAAGAAGATTGTGATAGCAGCACACACCCATGGTTAAGAAGATTTTGATAGCAGCACACAAACTGTGCACTAGGAAAATATACCGTAGCAAGTGGAAGAGGTTCTCCATTTGGGCTTATCAAAACCAACTGGATCCCTTTACAGCTCCTGTTTCTGCTGTCTTAGATTTTGTGGCATCCATTTTTAATAATGGAACTAGCTTCTCTATGGTGAGAGTACAGTTGACAATTTCCAACTTTTACATTGGGGAAAACACTCTCATTGGCCTCATCTAAGTTGTGGAAGGCCGTTTTGAAAGGTGCCTTTTTTCGCCCTCCTGTCTGCTCTTCCTTCAGACCTTACCATGGTTTTGCAACCTCTAGTTTTGCCTCCTTTCGAGCCTTCTGCTAAGGTTAATTTAAAGCTTTTGACCTGAAAGACTGTCTTTGTAGTGGCCATCACTTTAGCTAAGAGAGTATCTGAATTACATGCTTTGTCTTGTAAGCCTCCATATTTAATTTTTCACAAGGACAGAGTTACTTTGCACACTAACCCATCCTTTCTGCCCAGAATTTCTTCTGAGGATAATATAAACTAGGTTATTAATCTCCCTGTGTTCTTTCCTAATTTCCAAAACAAAGGAAAGTACTAACTTCATATGCTGGATGTGCACAGACAACTTCGTTTTTACTTGAACGGGACTAAACTTTTCAGAAAGTCTGATCAGCTTTTCATTTCCTTTTTGAAGACCAAACTATGAAAACCAGTTTCCAAGGTGACCATAGCCAACTGGATCACTAGTTGCATTGCACTTGTTTACTCTACGGATGGCATTCCTTTACCTTGTCACATTAAGACCCATTCCAGTAGGTTCTCTGTCCACTGCCTCAGCTTTCAGGTCTAAACTTCTCATTGATGAGATTTGTGGATCTGCTACATGGTCAAACCCTCATACCTGTATATCTCATTACAAGTTGGACATTATGTCCAGGAACAGGGCTTCCTTTTGTTTTGCCTGTGCTCCGGAATATCCTTCCATGAGGGCCTCCCAAGTTTTTTTTCTGTAACTGAGAACTCTGTCCCACAGATTGAAGCGCAGATGAAGGCAACAACTTCAGATAAAGAAGTTATGTACTCACCATCACTTTCTATCTTAGTTGTTGCCTCTCATTTGTTCTTCAACCTTCCCTCCCCCATCCCTCTACCTTTCTTTGTAGGCCATAGCGGAGCTGCATATAACTACTTTCTTTCTTATTTGAGCTCCTAAAGTGATCTTTTATGGCTCCCTCTGCCTTCTTTGTTTGATATATATATATACTTTGGTAAGATAAGATAATGCATATTTCTGCAGCAAACTCGATCTGAGGAGATTGGGGGAGCAGAACATTATGGGTAGGGGAGGAACTCAGATTTCAGATGCTAGAGGTTAAGTATGTGGCTGAGTCAGATCCAGCCCTCGGATCCGAACCCACAGGTTGAAGAACAAATGAGAGGCAACAACTCAAATGGAACTTTATGGTGAGTAAATAACTTCTTTTTTTGTTAAAATAATAGTGTGCTAAAATAAAGCAGTCTGTTTGGTCTTTTCATTTGATTTATTCAAACAGAGAGAAGAGTAGCAGTGGGAATCATAAATTTGTTGACAGATTTTTAGTGTCTTTAAAAATCCGTAGTTTTCTCAAGCAAATAAATTAGTTGGTTGTTGCAGTAAGCAGAAATAATTTCTAGAGGATATACGTAAAAGAGAAACACAACACACAGTAATATCATTATGTGCTTTAAGAATGTCAAGAAGACCCTTTCCATTTCAGCAAAAGAAAATACATGGAGACAGCAGACCTGTCAAGTGTTCTTCGTTAGATCACTGTTACAGTAGTTTTAACAACTGGGACTTGGGTGTAGGTATCCCCATTCATCCAGCTCGAGTCTTCATCCAGCTCAATTCTGGAACTCAGAACTTTTTCCTTTGGGTGTAGGAGACATCTTTCCCTGGGATATAAAAATATGCTACACAAAATAAAATACGACCAGCACTCAGCTGACATGAATAAGATTTATTCAGTTCACATAAAAGGCAGTAGACTGTTTTCTGCACAAACCTTCTTCAGCACAAATCAGAAAAAAAACAGAAAAAGTGTCAAATATTTATTAATTAATCATATAAATGCACATAGCATTCAGAAGTCTCTCGCAAAAAACTTGTTACAAAGCCAATCATATTACATCATTCAAAACAGGCGGAAACTATGCTATCATATGCAAAGGCCAGTCCTAACTCAGGTCTATCTGTATGTAACTCAGTCACTTCAGTAACTGATTCACTTCCCATTTTCCACTTCCAGAGATATGAAATAGTTGTCTAGGCAGAGCAGCTTGAATGTGGGGATGACATTCTGTTATGGACCACCTAACTAGATACTTAAAACAGATGCATTTGACCTGGCCTCTGAGGTGTTCACACAGGGGCTTTGTGTACAAGCTGTATTGAATGCTGCCAAATGAAGTACATCATAGTTAAGAAAATGTTGACATTGATTCAGGTTGTCAAAGCACGTCAAACAATGAGAGACAAATATCGGTAATGTGGTATATCAATAAGCAAGGTGTGAACAGGTCTTACACCTTTCCCAGGCTAGCAATCACTAACTGTGACCTGGTCTTTTAACAAGAAACGTGACTCTTGCTTTCCCCTAATGAAAGTAATGGAGGTGGACCAAGTATGCAGATCAAAGGCAGACACACATCAGTGGATGGATGTTGCAAAGGGACTTTTCCTTCAACTGTTGTACAAGTGAGGCAGTCCTCAGATTGATATTCTTGCATCACCAGACAAGATGCAACTGAACTTTCTGCTCAAGAGCGCTGTGCAAAGAGATATGGGCAACCAATGCCTTTTCCATCAGTTGAACAGCTCTGACCTTGTACTTCTTCCCTGTGATCCCCTTATTCCACAGAGTGATCCCAAAACTGAGGCACAACATATCATACATGCTATTGATGACACCGTTTTGGCTCAGGCACCACTGGTTTTCCTTTCTCATGGAAGTGTCCAAGGGAAGCATCTGTTGCATCCCCCATTGGTGGTTCTCATAGCACAGAATCTTGGAAATACTATGACTCATAGTTTACATTGTCTGATCTTGCTACCTTATAGGTACCAATGTACTGAGGAAATACTGCGTTTTATAAGGGAGACAAGTAAGCCTACCACTATGAAAGCTTATCTGTCTAAATGGAAGAGGTTTTCCAACTGGTGTCAGACACGAAAGTAGGATCTTAGGTCTGCACTGGAGTTTGTAAATAATCCTTCACTGACTCTCCATTTTTTGGAACAGGCTTGACGTACACATCCATAAAGGTTCGTCTGTTGGCCATCTTGTCTTGTATGCCACTGCATCTACCCTTGGCCACTCTGATGACAGTGAAGCAATTCCTTAAAGGGATTATACATTTAAGGCACCCACAGGAAATAGTACCACCCCTGGGGCCTAAACTTTGTCTTGGAAAAAACTTTCCCAGTCGCTCTTTAAAACAGCTTTCCCAGCACACATACAGCTTTTGATGGGGAAAACTCCTCTGCCTGTTGCTATTACTTCTGCCAGGAGAGTGCCAGAACTTCACGCTTTAATGTGCAAGGAGGTTTTACTAGTCTTTCATAAGGATAAGGTGAGTCTGAGATCCAGTGCATTCTTCATACCCAAAAGTGTGACAGAGTTCTCCAAGAATCTGATAATTTGGTTACCAGTGTTCTCCCCTACACCCTAAAATAACTTTATTAGTCACCACCTTTTTGGAAATATTGCCCAGCAGCTTAAAGTTACCCTTCTTGATCCTACCTTAGGACTAACAAGACTAAGCTGAAATTGGGCAGGCTTTAAAGCAAGTATCTGGAGATAGTTGTACTAACAGCTGCTGGAGTCTTATGTAGGATCTTTTTGATGGTCTTAGTTGCTATAACAGATTTTGGGGCTGATTTTTGAGCCACCAACTGGAGGAAGCTGTTCTGACAGCTCTTGGTGCCTTTCACCTGATCTTTTTAACTTTAGCTGTGGTAGCAGCTGTTGGGGCTTTTGGCCAGATCTTATTGGTTTTAGTAAGCTCTTCCTAGAATTAAAATGCAACAACAGCTGTTGGGGCTATTTAGCCAGTTCCTGTTGTTTATAGCTGTGGAAACACCAGTTTTCCCTATATTTGGGTCTCTGAGGAAAGGAGAGATGAACTGGAGTATCATCAGCATAACAATGATATTGTAAACCTCTCCCATAAATAGGTTCATCCAGTAAATGCATGTATACAGAAAATAGTAAAGGATCCAAAATCAATCCTTGTGGGAAGCCAGAGAGTAGCCCGAAGAAGAATGTACAAAAAGAAACTAAACTATTAGTAAACCCAGAATGTTAGGAGACAAACCAGTTTAGGACAATACCAGAAGCTCCACAACCAGTATTTTTTTTGTTTTTGGTAAACCAGATCCCATGATGAAGAAAGACCAGTAAGTACCAAGGTGTAATAACATCGATTGCCCTCAGGAGATTGTTCATGATGGCAGATGTATTACTATGTTTGATGGAAAAAAAGATTGAAATGAACCATAAATTCAGTACTCTTGTATTATCAAACCAAGTTGTAAGCAAACTGCTTCCCATTTAACTGTACCATAGGAAGGGAAACCGTCTTTATAACCCCAAGTACAGTAGTATGCAATGTCAGAGTGCAGCCCTGCCCCTGTTACTGACAATCCTAGAGTACTTTACTTACCACAGAGAAGATGGGGGGCAGAGATGCCGTGGGATAAGGAGCATAATTTTCATTGATCCAGGTCTTTTTGATAAATGCAAGGCCACCGTCATGCAGCAGGTCTGAATTAATACATTTGTTACTGTGTATGAGCCCAGTGCCTTTCCCAAATGAGTTCCAAGGGCTATGAGTGCATCACTTAGAAGAGAGAGTTTGCTCAAATGATATTTTCAACCCTGAGCAGTGCCTGGCCATTGAATCCTCTAATGCATTATGATAGAAAGTGGGTAAATCTGCAACAAGACCTAACTCTGTAAGCTCTAGCAATGAGTAGAACTATGACACCATCTTGCCCCTTCTCTGTGATAACCACTTTGAAATGTTGTAAACCATTTTATCTGAAGCCCATTCAGAATCACTGGCTCAGTAAAAAGGTTTTAACCAAGAAGTCCTAACCAAATACTGCTCTGTTGTCATCACAGAATTAGTATATTTTCTTCTTTCATCAACTTGCATTCATATCCTCCCAGAACATTCAATGTGAGAGTGTTCAATCTCGCCTTTGTTCTTACACATGGGTTCGGAGCCGATCCTCGGCTCCGTGCCGGCCGACTGCAAGCTCTGCATCGAGAAGAAGCTCGAGGACATCCAATACCCACAATCCCCCTCTGCCTTTACCTCAGATCTAGTTTGCCGCTGCTGCATACGCATTGCTGGAGACTAGCTCGAGGCTTTACAGATAAGATTTTTATCTATTCTGTTTAAATTTCAAAATTTTCTTTCAATCTAGTTACTTAAAGTATAAGAGTTAGGTGTGTGAGTGGATTAGGAATTCTCGGTACCTTAGAATAAGTTTAACTTAGTTAACTTTCGGGTATAGAGTTTTTCGGGGCCTACCACCCCTACTTGGACACTTGTGACTAGAAACTTGTTGTAGTCTTGCTTTTTAAGCAGTTATCACCGGATTTGACACTTTTGACTAGAAACTTGTTGTAGTCTTGCTTTTTAAGCTATTATCAAACGGACTTTTATTACCGGATTTGACACTGTTACTGGATTTGACTTTTACTGGACTGGACTGTCTCTTTCATTTGTCAGTATGTCTGAGAAAATAAAATCTGGCTTCAAATGTTGTCAGTGTGGCCAAAAGATGTCGGTCACAGACAACCACAGTTCCTGTGTCTACTGTCTTGGCCCTCTCCACTTACAAGAGGACTGCTCTATTTGTCACTCTTTTAGTGGGAGGGTCATGACAGATGGGCGCAGGAAACTGATGGATAGAGGATTGTTGAAACCCTCTTTCCAGGAGGCTCTGGATGCTTCAGACCAGGCATCCAAGTCTTGAAGGGTCGGCGTCGGAGCCAAAGTCATCGGCTCCGAGCTCTTCGGTCTAGTTAGATCACCGGTTCCACAGACTTGGGGCCGAGTGTTCAACTGTTGGCAGTTTGCGAGCCTCGAGTCTTGGAACCGGTGACGGAGCTCCCTCCACCGACTCTGTTGAGGTCGGCTCCGTCTTCGATCCCTTCGACTCGTTCTTCTAGGCCCCTTTCCGACACCGACGTGGACCGTGTGGTGCAGAAACTGATGGAGCATACGGCCCTGTCCAAGCTTATCTCGGTCTCCTCTCAGTTGATGTCGAGACTTGAAGGCCTGCCACTATCTCCATCTGTTCCTCCTCCGAGACCTGTCCAGTCTTTGGAGCCGGAAGAAGCTGAACTGATGATTGTGGAGCCCTCGGTGCCAGAACCGTCCTTTTCTCGGTCGGCACCGTTTACCTCGACTCCATCCGATCCGGTACCGGAGTCTCAGGCGAAGATCCGTCCTTGGTTCCGGGACCGAGTCGGACCGATGTTTCGTTCCGACTCTCCTCTCGGGCCTCGCACGGATCGATTCGGTTCCGTCCTCGGGTCGGTGCCTTCGGCTCCTGTTTCGGGATTCTTCCCATTTCTTCGGAACCGGGGATACCTCGACTCGGGACCCGCGGGCCTTCGACCTCATGAGGAAGGTGTTGTCTACCCAGACAACCACATCAGCAGGTACAGCTTCTCCTCCCCACAAAGGACCGTTATCCTCCTCTGCACCCATGGCCACGCCCAAGCGTCGGGCACCAGTGTCTCAGCCACCCCTGGAGGGTGCCCCTCTTCCTCGGAGGCTTCTTCGGATGCTCTCCACGAAGAAGTTCCTAGGAAAAGACTGTGTAAGAGGAGACACTTGGATTCTCCACAAGAATCCTTGACATCTGATACTGATTTAGATGAGTCAGAAGGGTCCCCTAAGTCACCTACAGAGGATGTCTCTTTTCTGACATCTTGGAGATCCTAAAACAGAGAGGTGACTGGCAAGCCCTCCCCCCTTCTGAGGATGAGTCAGTTTTGCTGAAGGCATTTGGTGCCCGTCCTTCCTCCTCCTGGGTCACTCCGCCTTTGATGAGTTAATGGAATTAATTGCTCGAAGGGCGTGGGAGACTCCTGACACGTGGAACCAGTCCCTAGGAAGCCGAATAAGTACATCACGGCACCACAGGACAAAGCTTACCTCACCAAAGGAGTTCCAGTAGACGCCATGGTGGTGGCAGCGGCCACGAAAAAGGAGATGTCGGAGTCTTCCTCATCTGTCCATCCGCCTAACAAAGATTCTAGGACCATGGACAGATACGGGAAGCGCATTTTCAGTTCAGCGGCTTTTTCCATGTGTTCCCTGAACTATTTAACTCATTTTACACGTTTACAGAGGGATCTAGTCAAAGAGTTGGGAGATACCCTCCAGGGTGCTACAGATGCCGCTGTCTCAGAGAAAGTTACAGCACATCTCAACACCCTTACGTCCATTGTGAACTCATCCATGAGGCTGATATCCTATGCAGCCGAAGGATCGAGTAGGGCAGCGGCTTCAGCGATTGCTCTTCGTAGGCAATCCTGGATGCGCTTATGTTCATTTGCGGAAGCCTTCAAGTCTTCCTTTACTAACGCCCCATTTGACGGAGCCACACTTTTGGCCCTAAAGTAAAGGAGACCCTTACCCGGTGTGAACAGGAGGGAAAGACTCTGTCTGCTGTCGGAGTCCGTTTTCCACCCTTCCAGACCGTACCCCAAAGGGCAACGTGGTGGGAAAATGTGGTTTCGAAAACCCCAAGGATCTTTCCCAAACACACAGGGTGATGCCCCTCTAGAGGCAGAGGGGGCAGAGGTGGAAGACGCCGCCCTGGCGGCAGAGGGGTCCAAAACCAAGGTGACAGGGATAACCTCCCTGGCAAACCTTTCAGCACTCCTGAGAGGAGGCCCGACTGTCCTGCTCTGGAGGCAGTCGGGGTCGCTAGCTTTATACCCTCAGGCCTGGCAAAACCTTTCTTCAGACAATTGGGTAAAAGTGTTGTTACCAGAGGTTACAAAATCCCATTTCTATCCACCCCATTCCAAAAGAAAACTTCCAGATGTACCACCCCATCTGCGAGAGCCAGCAGCTACAGAAATTTCAAAGCTGCTAGAAAAAGAGTCATCCAACCAGTCCCAGCGGACCAAATAGGATTCGGAACTTACTCAAGGTTCTTTTTAGTTCCAAAGAAAACAGGGGACTGGAGGCCAATTCTGGACCTAAGTCATCTAAACACCTTTGTCAAGAAGGAAAAGTTCCGGATGGTCACGCTTCAATCGATCCTTCCATTCTTAAAGAAGGACGACTGGATGTGCTCAATAGATCTGAAGGACGCATACTACCACATCAAAATGGCCAGGGCGTCCAGGGATCATTTGCGCTTCCAGCTGGGAGCCAGTCACTATCAGTTTCGAGCCCTGCCCTTTGGTTTGACCACAGCCCCCAGGGTCTTCACCAAATGCATGGCAGTGGTAGCGTCTCATCTGAGGCGGCTAGGATTCCAGGTGTTTCCGTATCTGGACGACTGGCTCCTGTCTGCCACCACCAGGCGTCAACTGATACAAGCCAGGGATTACACCCTACAACTTTGTACACACCTTGGCATCTCAGTAAATTTCGAAAAATCGTTGCTACAGCCATCACAGCATATCTTATTCATAGGAGCGGAATTAGATACGCGTCAGTTAGTTCTAAAACTTCCTACAGAAAGAATAGTAGCACTTCAATTCAACATTTCCCTTCTTCTGTCGTCCAGAAAGTCCCCAGCAAAAATTGTTCTGAAAGTTTTGGGTCTCATGGCAGCTTCTCTCATTGCGATACCATTGGGAAGACTGCACATGAGAGTGCTACAATGGCTTCTCTTTGCACAATGGTCATTCCAACAACTTCCACTGACTCACGAAATATTGATAACAAAAACATGCAAATCACACCTAATGTGGTGGTTACAGACTTGCAACCTATCCAGCGGAAGACCATTTGTGCTACCCGCACCGTCAGCTTATTTATAACCACGGACGCTTCCCTGATAGGGTGGGGGGGCATCTTTCAGGGACAGACAGTCCAAGGCGAATGGACCAATCTGGAGTACAATCTGCACATCAATGTTCTGGAGTTGAGGTCAGTGTTTTTGGCGTTGCAACACTTTGCTCCCCTTCTTCCTCCAGGGACCATTGCAGTTCAGACAGACAACATGTCCGTAGTCTGGTACATAAACAAGCAAGGGGGAACCAGGTCTTACCAACTATGCAGAGAGGCCATGAGAATTTGGCAATGGGCAGAGTCCACCGGTCGCTTTCTGATCGCAACGCACATCCCAGGGTCATCCAATGTCATAGCCGACAGGCTGAGCAGGGCAATACTATTGCCTCACGAGTGGTCCCTCAAACAGTCAGTTGCGAGAAGGATTTTTCGCAAATGGGGCCAGCCTACCTGCGATCTGTTTGCGTCTCCAATGAACGCCAAATGCAGGAGCTACTTTGCCCTATTACCCTCCAGGGAAGTCCCCAGGGACGCGCTGGTGCACGATTGGCCCCCGGGTCTCCTATATGCTTTTCCTCCATTTCCCCTGATTGCAAAGTTTCTACAGAAAGCCAACAACCTTCAGAGGACTATTATTCTCATTGCTCCGTTCTAGCCTCGTCAAATTTGGTTCCCCTTTCTATTGCATCACCACATTCGGGGACCTTGGATGCTGGACCCAGAGCCAGATCTACTGATTCACTCGTCAGGAGTTCCTCACCCATCTCTAGAATCTCTCCATCTAGCAGCTTGGCTGCTCCGCTTCCCTTTCTAGCCAGGTCGGTTCCCCT
Source organism: Protopterus annectens (assembly GCF_019279795.1). Lineage (NCBI taxonomy): Eukaryota > Metazoa > Chordata > Ceratodontiformes > Protopteridae > Protopterus > Protopterus annectens. The sequence goes on from NC_056749.1 coordinate 134,634,656, forward strand.
TACTTCGGCGGTTCAAGATATTTTAGTAGCTTCTCATAAAGTTTCCACTACTAAGACTTACACCAGTAAGTGGAAACGTTTTGTCTTCTGGGCGGAGTCACATCAGTTGGACCCTGTTACAGCTCCGTTGAACAAGGTTTTAGAATTCTTGACTGAATTATTTCATGAAGGAGCTTCCCCGGCTACTTTAAGAGTACAGTTAGCTGCCATTTCTAACTATCATGTAGAAGAAAGTGGTGCGTCTATTATGGCTCACAGACTTTGTAAAGCCTTTTTAAAAGGTTCTTTTCACATCAGACCACCAGTCAGAAGTCCGACATCACCATGGAATTTAAACTTATTGCTTTCTAAATTGATGTTACCACCCTTTGAACCAGCTTCAAGTTGCACTTTGAAATTTTTGTCATGGAAAACATTATTTCTAGTGGCCATTACATCTGCTAGACGGGTGTCTGAGCTTCAGGCCCTATCGGTCAAACATCCTTATTTAATTTTTCATTCTGACAGAGTATCCCTACGCACTAATCCATCTTTTCTTCCCAAAGTTTGTTCTTCTAGTAATATTAATCAGTCCATCGAATTACCCACCTTCTTTAAAGACCGCTCTAATAAATTGGAGTATATGTTGCACAAACTAGACGTCCATAGACAACTCAGATTTTATTTGGATAGAACGAAAGATCACAGGAAATCTGATCAACTATTTGTAGCTTTTGCTGATAGCAGAAAGGGTCTTGCAGTTACGAAACAAACTCTTTCTAAGTGGCTAACTGACTGTATCATTTATGTTTATGAAGCTTCTGACCAAACATTAGCAGCAAAACCCAGAGGACATTCTACCAGATCAGTTTCTACATCTTTGGCTCACGCAGCTCGCTTACCTTTAGACACTATTTGTGCGGCTGCTACTTGGGCTAAACCACATACATTTATCTCTCATTACAAAGTGGACAGGGTTTCTAGGGATAGGGCAACCTTTGGTTCCACTGTGCTCAAGAACGTTCTCCCTTGAGTTCCTCAGGATCATGGAGCTAGGGACGCTACCCATGTGTAAGAACAAAGGCGAGATTGAACACTCTCACATAAAGAAGCTATGTCCTTACCATAACGTTCCATGTGGAGTGTTCATCTCGCCTTGGTTATTACACTCCCACCCTTCCCACCCTCAGGAAGAACGTTCATTTTGGTGCCTGGTCTGGAGTATTCTCCTTCTGCTGTTGCAGTATTAGTGTTACTATCATACTCTTGGTATGTTGTATATATGTACTTTTATGTATATAGTTGGCATGTGTGAGTGCTTTATGTCTGGTTTGCTTGCAAACTAGACCCAAAATCAGAAAAAAGGCCAGCACCAAGGAAGGTTCAAAAGTAGTTTAATAAAACTGAAACTAGACCGGTTTCAGCAGCAAGGCTTTCATCAGTAGTATAGTCAGCAAAAAGCACTTAGTCATCATCTTATATAATGTTCTCTAAGGCATCTATATGACATCACTTCCTGATAAGTCAAAAATGCAAACAAGGCAAAAGTAATTGAGTGCATTAGTTAATCTTCTGTTTCTAATGTCACCAAGGTGTTCAGAGATCCTGACACGAAACTGTCTAGACGTTTGGCCAATATAAAATGCATGACATGTACATGTGGCAAGATAAATAATCCAATCTGAACTGCAGTTACCAAAAAACTGTATGTCGTATATTTGTCCAGTGTTCCTACTAGTGAAAGAAGTAGATGTTCTTCATTCCACATTGCTGCAGTCCTAACCATTGGGTAGTCCGCTGTCCAGTCGGCCCGAATACCAAAGTATATGGCTGACGTCGGTCAAGGCGCACTAATTTGTAATTAACCATCACTTGCATTACGTATATGTACTTATTTCTTATCAGGTTGCATTGCTTAGGTTTTTGCATTTCAGCTCATTTTAGGATACTGTGGCTGGTATTCAACACCAGAATTCTTATAACCTGACTTTTGTTTCGGGTTTATTTTTGGGCATTTACCCTTTATTGTATGTTTTTTATTAAGTTTGTTTATTATCATTGATATACCAGTATACTGTGTCTCTTTGGATTTTTTCATTATAATCTGGAGATATGCATGCAACTTAGGCAAACTTTTTTGTTTACTGAACTATGTATTTTTCAATTACTTTTGCCTTGATTGTATTTTTCAATTACTTTTGCCTTGTTTGCATTTTTGACTTATCAGGAAGTGATGTCATATAGATGCCTTAGAGAACATTATATAAGATGATGACTAAGTGCTTTTTGCTGACTATACTACTGATGAAAGCCTTGCTGCTGAAACCGGTCTAGTTTCAGTTTTATTAAACTACTTTTGAACCTTCCTTGGTGCTGGCCTTTTTTCTGATTTTGGGTCTAACAAGTGCTCTTGCCGTGCACCAGCCTAACTTGCTAGCTCCTATACACTACATTGCTTGCAAACTAGATCTGAGGTAAAGGCAGAGGGGGATTGTGGGTATTGGATGTCCTCGAGCTTCTTCTCGATGCAGAGCTTGCAGTCGGCCGGCACGGAGCCGAGGATCGGCTCCGAACCCATGTGTAATAACCAAGGCGAGATGAACACTCCACATGGAACGTTATGGTAAGGACATAACTTCTTTTTTTAGCACCTTAGAGCCACTGGAAATGGGAGAAGGTCCATCTTTTTGTTGTTAATAGTCTTCTTTCTAGTATGTTCCGTGGGCATGTACAGCAAAGCTATAATTTCAGCAACGTTTGTTTATTTACACTCAGAGTGAATGCATTATTCAAGTTTGTAGCCTATGAAAGTTTTTTTTTTTCATTTTGCTTATGTACGTGTTCATTTGGTCACGATATTTGCTTGTGATGTCTTTGATCATTTTATTATCTAACTTCATTGCTTGATTACTGCATGAGAAGTTTATTGATAGGGCACAGCAGTATGCTGCTAGCTTATCAGTGATGTTGGGGATGATATATTGATAAATGTAATAGATGATTAATGATTATCTTTAACGTTATACTACACAGCTACCTTCTTTATGAAGGTGTAATATATGTTGAAAGTAAGCTGAGTACAAAAGTGAAAAGTGTTATGTTAGTAACAATGACCTCTTCTTCACAGATTTGGGTAAAAGGTCGACCAGTCCTTATCCACAGGTACTTCCTGTATTTCTGTATTTAAACTGAGTCACACACATCGTTTAACTCAAAGAAGTTCTCAGGGTTTGAATATATCTGAATAAAAATCATTAAGATAGTACACAGCTATACACATATGCCAGTAAGTAGTTAAATATTTAGTAACATCTGTTAAGTGGTAAGTTATATTGTAACTAAAGGAAGGGAAACGAGGTTAACTAGGTGCTTTGCAAGAAGATAATACTTAACTGTTTTTATACAGGTTATATGGCAGCTTTGTACACAATTACCGATGGCCAGGGTGGTAGGATATATGGCAGGCAGGTTTTAACTATGAAGTAAATATGCACTGCTTTGATTTTTAGAGCATACTTATTTCACTTGTGAGCAGTTGTCATTGAAATACACTGCATATTGACTGTTTAAATATTTAAATAATTGGTTCATAGGATACTTTCAGCAGCTGATCTTAAAGATAGATTATTTTCAATAACGCCTGCTTGGTACAAGAATTCACCTTTAATTTAGAAGATGTCAAGCTGGCTGCTTTAAAATCATGTTCTGATGATTCTCATTTTGCATTTTAAATATAACACCTTGGCCTTTGAAAGCAGTGGGTTTAATAACTAAAATGATTGACTTGTTATAGCTACTGCTATGTAATAACATTTTGCTACCGTTTTTTATGTTCGTAAGTCTGATTTGATTTTTTCCCTCAGCCATCGTAAAGTTTTACTTTGTGGAATGCACAGTAACAGAACTGTACTATGTCATGCTGAGATATAATTGTCTCTGATGCTTTCTTTCTAGAATGATCTTCATTGATAAACTAGTGTGAAATATTTTGCCATCATTCAGCTCTGCGTGACTGTAATTTTGGGGGTAAACTTAGCCTTTCATCCAGAGTTTAACAAATTGATGGCAGATAAAATTGTGAACATTCTTTTTAATACATCATGGACCATTACCTCTAGATGCCCACTCTATTGAGCATTTGGCTTATGATTTTTTTTTTGTTTTATTATTATTATTTTGTTAATGTAATGACATACCATAAATCTCACTGCTTGGACATAAAGAAAATAGGTGAATAAGGCAGCTGAGAGCACCGATGATAACCTGGTTTAATCCAAAATACTAGGTTTTGACATGTGGAAGAAAAGCACTGTAAGAAGCTTGTGGTAGGAAAAGGTAGTCCTTTTGGCAGGAAGTAGGCTGCAAGTTGATGCTGCTTGCACTGTAAATGTTGTAGATTTAAACTAAAAAGATAATTGGCCTGGATGTGAACAATAGCAGGTTCTGAACTGAAAAAACTACTGTGACTGAGAGCAGGTACTTTTGTTAAAATTTACCTTACAGCATGCATTTTATTTATCTAGCAATTTTCTGCACTATTTCAAGTATGCACTTTCTGTGACTAAACTGAAGCACTGTGAAAATCTTCAAGATATATTTACTATATAAATTAGTGTTCACTTACTTAACTGAATACATTTAGCACTGGGGAATATTAGTACCACTCCAGTTTACATAATACTCAGTGTGTCCTTTTCCACTTTCTGATATTGGCTGCACCTCTTGATAACTGGGTAGGTACACTGGCCACATATGATTAGTTTCAGGCATGCTTTAAATGCAGATACACAGCACAGAACTGAATTGCATGCAAGTTGAGCATCTTGCTGCGTACTGTGTAGGCATCTCCACAAAGCTCAGCACTGTGACCTATAGTTCCTGTGGTACAGGGTTTGATTCCCTCAGTCCTTATTTGCCTATTGTGTGACCTTGAGTGGGTCACTTAATTAGACAGTGCCTGGGGACAACTGAAAATTTGGGCTAGATTCCTCAGTGGTCCCCCTGGACTAGAAGCTTGGTAACAATCTTTGAATAATGAAGTAATTTGAGGTGCATTGTACATACGGAAGGTTTAAAAAAACATTTAACATTAAGTCAATTAAATCTTGCACAACACCATTGCATTTGATTAGGTATTAGTTGATATGATTAGATTACATTTATTTGCTAACTGTAGCTGTGTGGTGGAAGGCTATTTCATATATTTGCCCCTAAAATTGCTTTTGCCGGCTTCATTTAAAGCATTGGGTATAACTAGCAATTTGAGGAGTATATGTTATTTGAGTCAAGCACTTCACAATTACTTATTGCTAATTAATACTGAATTCAGTAGCATGCAATATGAAAACTTGTCCACTGATGTCTATCCAGCAAGTAGTTAAATTCCTCCAAGGCTACGGCCATAGCAGTTCATGCTCCTCCTGCTTTTTTTCTATGTATCATTTATGACGGAAACAAACTGGAACTTGTATCTAAGGTATCCAGTCTGGACACTCTACTTAATGACTGATTTAGGGACTAGATGTCAGTTGTAATTTTTCCTTGGTTTATCATTTAAGAAATGTTGTGCAGACTAAGTACATAATACCGTTGGTGGATTCCTTCATAGCTGTTCATACTCCTGCTCCCTCCCAGAGTCTATTACTGCAGCACTGTATCTGCAGCTTTCTTGCGGTCAGAGCTGTTTGTTGTAATGACTGCAAAAGTCCACCGCACATTTACTCCAGGGTATACATAATTGCCATCATATTACCCCATTGTTCGAGAGCTGCACTAACTTTATAATATTACCTTTGTTTTGTTATACCCATATATGTCATGGGCCCCTTCTTCCTTAAAGAGTTGACTGTACCCTGTCATTTATCCTAGGTGTTTTGCATTTAGTTTTGAGATTTTCTGAGGCAGAATAATCCTTGTTAGTGCTTATTGTTTATACTGCATTGGTTGGTATTGTTTCCACTGCATTCCCACTATGCATTTTAACAGTACCTGCAAACATTTCAGAGCTGTTCTGTTCCTTTGCTTTTAATATTTGTAACCTGTGCTGTAGTACTTTACTCTAAAAGTAAAACGATAATATCATGATGAATGTTAAGGCATAAATGGCCATAAACAGGCAATGAAATAGTTTAGGTAGGGAAAGGAAGTTAATGTCATGAAGCAGAAACACCACCATAGCAACAGAAAGCAGCCATGAAGACCGGAAGCAAATATCATAAAGCAGAAACAGTCTCTATAGGCAACAGAAAACAGCCACTCTGACCTAGGAGTCATATTGTAGACCCACACCCTAATGCAGTAGAAAGACTGTTCTAAACATTGACCAAAGATGAAAATTTGAAGATACAGTATACAAAAGTCAAACACTGTATAAAACAATTTTATATTGAAATAGAAATGAAACACACAAAAATAGAACAATGGAAAATCCATAAAATAAAGACAACAAGCATATCATCAGCTAAAGCAACGTAAGAATGATGGTGGTGGGGAAGCGTTAATGCTTACATTTCTGTGTTTTTCAGCTCCTTGGACTTGATATCAAAATGAATACCCTTGTGAATATTTTAGGGTGCAGTAAATATACCATCAGTTGAACAACTTAAAAAATGATTCTGGGGGGATGGGACATTCCTAATGGCATATATGTGTCTTTCATTTCTTGGAATTGCCATCAGAATCACTGCTCTTGTTAATATTTTCTCTTTTGTTATAATTCACCATGTTATATGTGCATTGTCATGTTCTGCCTATACTGTGAATGCAGTATGTGCCATAGTGTAAGCAAATAATGGTGAGTGGTACTACAAGACCTGACAGAGAAGATGACTGATTAGTGGTCAGCCTTAACCATGGATAAGGAGATGCAGGGTGGGGTACAAGCTGGAGCAATGTTTGTAATAACAAGGTCAAATATATTAGAGCCTGTAGTAGGTGGTTTTACAGTTTCCTCCAGTACATTGAAATGAATGAAGTGTAGGAAATGCTTAACATAACTATCTTTGGAGGTGTTCATAGGTTAGTACTTGGCTAACTGCCCTTGCGAGCCATTTTAAGCCTAGCCAATTATCCCTTGTGAGACTCAAACCATGCACCTTGTGTTTGTAAGGCAAACACCTTAACCATTAGGCCATCTGTAACTGTGCCAAATGCATGGGTAATTAAAGTCTCCTAGTAAAAAGGTATTTAGTTTGATATTTGATGCCTCATTGATGTTGAGGTAATGTCTGTGATGTTTGGGTGACATCGGTGGGGATCTGTGGCTAGCAGTGAAGTAATAGTTGGATTTAAGAGTGATTTGGATCTCCCTGAGCTCCAAGTTAGGGTTGTGGATAATTTGATGTGAAGTAGTTGTGTTTCTAATAAATATGGATATTGTGCCCATAGCTTCACAAGGGTCTGAAGGGCATGATAGAGGCTAAACTGTAGTATAGAGGGAGTGCTGGCAATGCATTCAAACCATGTCTCAGTAGCTATACAAATGTAAATGCGTTTGAGTTGCAGGAGGACTTCAAGTTCCGGCATCTTTTCAGACTCATGTCATTGAGTAGTAGCCTTGATGTTGTCCAAAACTGACTTTGAAATTTTTTTATGTAGGAATGTTCATTGGGGGGTACTTTGCATAAAAAAGGCACTATGGGGGCAGCAAAGGCTATGGTATGCCATCATTGGCAAAACAGGAAATTTTATCTACCATCTCATCCCCAGGCTGACACATAGAATGATACTAACTGTTTAGTTAATTGTTAAAGCCAGTTATTTTTGTATCTAAACATCATCCTTGGTGAAGGAAAGATATACTACTTCCAGTTTGTGAAATTAATCTTCAGAACTTTTTTGCTGAAGTGAACTTCTCTTCCAGACATCAAGAGATCGATGGTTGCTAGTACTTCTTCAAGGCCAGGAAAGTAAGCCCACTTGTGAGGAAAACCTTTATTCTAACATATACCATTTTATTTCTTAAGAAAAGTTTTTATTTTATTTTACCTAGGAAATGTAAAGTAAAAGACAGTTAAACATTTAGCTTCTCCTGTTTCTCTGACTTTTGACAAGGAAGATTTATTAGGCTTTGCTAAGGCCCTATTCCAACCTTTTAATTCTTCAAACTCTTGATTCCTCACTGAGGGTTGGGAGGGTGGCCTAATGTTTAAGGTGTTTGCCTTACAAACACAAGGTGCAGGGTTTGAGTCTCCCAAGGGATAATTGGCTAAACTTAAAATGGCTTGAAATGGCAGTTAGCTTAGTACTAATCTATGAACCTATGAGTGGGAAAAAGAATCTCCCCTTTTTCTGGTAGTGCTCCAGTCTCAGAATAGGGGCTGTACTGAAAAGGGATTTCGTCTATTAATTCTCCTCAGGCAGAAAAGGTTGATTCTGAAGACAGTGATACTTCATATCCCCCACCCTGAAGAATTAGTTTTTTTTTTAACTTAGCAAAATGAAAAAAATATATTTCAGTGGGAACAAAGTGAAATTCTAGTATCTCAGCAAAACTATTGCAATTTAATAAAGCTCATGAATAAAGGGATTATGTCTAATCTAGGGATGTCATTGTTCCCCTATACTCAGCCTGTATTAAGCCAGTCATTGAATGTTATGCCCTCTTTGGCTTGTATCTGTCCAGACGTATGCAATAACTGGAATGCCCACAGATACACCTTACTAAAAGGATACAAGGTCTAAACAATGTCCTGCATGGACCAGCTCAAAGCCCTGTCACTATACTCTGTATAATACAGACTGCTATGAGGTGACCTGTGTCTGGCATGCAAGGTATCTTCCAATCCAGTATCGATGGCTTTACTGCACATCAGCAAATCAGATGGCATCTGAATTACTCAGTCTAGAGATATAAACCTCTTCTGCAACATCAATGGAATGATTTGGAGGGACAGGTAAATCTTGCAAAGGATACTGATGCTCTGGAACAGACTCCCCATCCACATAAAACAAAGTTCATCCCTGTCCTTATTCAAATGTAACTTGGATTTATGGAAGGGAAACAGAAAATTTACTCCAGGACTGCCAACTGTACTACTAATGGACAGAGGCAGCTCCTAAATGCTGCATCCTCCCAAATTATCTTGGTATGATCAATTATTCTTATTGGGGGTAATATATATAATTATCAACCATGGAATGAGTAAAGCCAGAATCTAACTAAATGGGATAGGTTAATTTGAGCACAAAAAAGGTAAATTTCCTAGGCTTGAAATGGCCCTCAAAGGCATCTAGCTTAGTACTTACTATGAACCTGTTTACATTTGTACTTTCCTCAGCCTGCAGCTGTTCCTCCTGCTTTACCACAGTTTGAGGATGTTTTATTAACAGCATGCAGTATGACAGAAAGTCAACTTCCTGCATCTGAAAAAAAGTCTTTTCTAATCCCAAGTCTAATCCTGCAGTGATTTAACCATCTGCTGTCAAACCTTTTTGAAGGCTAATCCTATTCCTTCTGATAAGGATGGGGAAGCCTTTGATTAATACTGGAAAAATATGATCCTTCTTCTACCTTAACCTTCAGAATTCTAAACTGCGAGGCTCACATGTTAAAGTTTTGCTGTCTTCTTTTAAAAATATGTTAACTGCTAACCTTCCTTCTTCAGACAATAAAGCTTTTCTGAATTGTTTAACTGCTTGTGTTACTTAGGTAACCAAATTTCTTTAAAGCGTTTTTGTGATTCTGCCACTGCTGCTTCTGGTTCAGTTATGGGAAGCTTAACTTGATTAAGTTTACAAAACCTACC